>NW_017728928.1:1266907-1300158 GCF_001723895.1 Crocodylus porosus
CGCGATGGCCGAGGTGGTGGCCAGGAAGATGCCGCATGGCAGGAAGTAGATGGCCACGCAGTGCAGCCACTTGAGCGCGCGGTCCAGGGCGGTGGGAGGGTCGGCGTCGCGCCACACGTCCAGCCACCAGTAGAAGGGGACGCCGGTGGCCAGCGCCACGGTGAAGACGGCGGCGATGAGGCGGCGGCTGCGGGCAGGGTGGCACAGGGCGCGGTGGCGCAGCGGGTGGCACAGGGCCACGTAGCGGTCGACGGCCAGCAGCACGGCCACCCAGACGGAGGCGTGGCTGGCCGCGAACTCCAGCGCCGTGACGGCGTGCACCGCGGCCGCCGGCACCGCCCGGCCCAGGATGCCCGTCTGCAGGATGAAGCCCACGAAGACGATGAGCACCTGGGCCAGGATGTCCGAGGCCGTCAGCGCCAGCAGGTGCCAGTACGACGACTTCTTGGTGTGGGCGGCCAGGCGGGACAGGGCAGCCGCCGTCAGGACGTTGGCTGGGGGCAAAGCAGAGCCGGCTGGGAAGGCGCTGCCGCATTTGGGGACACCTCAGCCCCCGGGCCGGTCCCGGAGGCTGCCAGCCTCATGCCGGGTGCAGTGGGCTGGGAGCGGGGCGCCCCGGGCCAGCTCCGGGCAGGCAGCAAGGGCTGTGCCAGCGTGTGGAGACCCCCCAGCCCCGTCCCACCTACCTGGCAGCCCCAGGGCCAGCAGGACGCTGTAGTACACGATGGGGACGATGCCCACCACGCAGGGAGACCGCTCCTCGCCCGCCGGCGCGGTGCTGTTGGGCCAGGCGCCATCCTGGAGCAGCATGGAGCAGCCGCGGCGCTGGGGACGGAGTGGAGTCAGAGCCCAGGACAGGGGCACCGCTGCTGGTGTGGGCCCGAGGCGTGTGGGAGCCGGGGCGCGTGGGGGGGGTGCACGCAGGGGCAGCTGGACGGGCAGGGGGCCACGGCGGGTGCATACAGGGACAGACGGACGGAAAGCGGGGAGCGGACAGGGACTGTAGGTAGGGACAGACGGACGAGGGGATGGATAAAGGGTGTAGAGGGGACGGACAGAGGCTGGCAGGTGGGCATCGAGAAGTGGAAGGGGGGTGCATGTGGGTAGGCAGACTGGTAAGTCTGGGGTGGATGAGGGCTGCGTGGACGCCCAGGCGGGCAGGGAGAGCTACGGGGACAGCCGGGCGCCCCAGCCCGGTGGATCCTGCCGCCCCCCCCAGGTCCCCTGCCTGGGGGGGCTCTTACCGGGGTCCCCTCAGGCTCCCTGGTCCCGGTGCCTCCCCGCGTCGCGGAGCCGGAGCCGGAGCCAGCGCCTCGTGCCTGGTCGGCGGGCAGGTGCGGGCTGTGCGGAGCAACCAGCCCAGCCCAGCCCAGCCGGGGGAGGGCCGGCCGAAGGGGGCCGGGCGGGGAGAGGAGCTCCGCCGAAGGCCTGGCCAGCCGCTGAGAGCTGGGGGGAGACAGGGGGGGCCTGGCTGGTGGCGACGGTGCCCCTGACACGCGGCCCCCGAGCCCGGGGCAGCCGGGCCCTCCCAGCCCCGTGCCCGGGCCACCCCCTGGCTCCGGTGCAGGTGCCTCCTGCGCTCGGCTCGGTCTGGCCCACGCCGGCTTCCCGGGGCGGCGCAAGGGAAGGCGACCAGCAGCCACAAGGCATCTACCCTGTCCCAGCTCGGGCACGCGGGAGCCCCACGGCGGTGCCACGAGCCTGCTGCCACGGCACTCAGCTCCGGGCCCCAGCACCCGGCCCTGGCCTCGCCCCGCCGGCCCCGGTCCGAGCCGGTCGGGCCCGCGGCCAGGAGCTCTTGCAAGGGGCTGGGGGCCGTGCTCTTGTCCCTGTGCTCACCCAGCTCCTGGGACCAGGCGGGCTGGTCGAGAGGTGGGGGCCTGCACCCTGGCCTGGGGCCTGCCGTCTCCTGCCTCCGCTTCTGGCCCTCTGGCCTTTGCACGGCCGTGGGGCGGCAGCTGGCCTGGTCCCCCGGCGGACGCCCCCCCAGCGCTCTGCCCTCACGCCGGCCCCGGCAAGCTGTTGTTTTCCAGGCCGGCGGTTAAATCAGCCGTGGGCAGATGCGGGGCCGAGCCATTAGCGGGCTGGGGCGGGCGCCCCGGCGATGCAGGAATGCCCGCCCGGGCTGTTTGCTCACCCGAGCGTGCGGGGAGCTCCAGCGCAGATAGTGCGCGGGCAGCGCGCTCGTGCGAGCAGGCGGCCATCTGGAAGGGCCGGGGTCCGCGCGGCCCCCGCTCCGCGCATCGGGTGGGCGGGCAGCCACGCAGCCCAGCTGGCGCCGGAGCCATTAACCATGTCGGGGCTGGGCCGTGGGGTAAGCTGGGGCCAGTCCCCAGCTGGACCTGAGGGGTGCCAGCATCAGCTTCCCCCCCAGAGCAGGGCGCGCTGACTTTGGGCATGCCCCCCTTGCCCAGCATCCCAGGCGGGCAGCGTTTGCTGGTGCCCCAGATCTGGACCCCAGGGTCTAGACCCCGCTGGATCCCAAACACGGGCGCATGGGGTGCCGAAGCCCCCGGCGCAGGCCCGTCTCCTGGGGCAGAGCAGGGCAGGCATCCAGCAGCCCCGAGAGCCTTTGGAGGGGCACCGGGAGCCTCCAGCAGCGGCTGTGTCCCCTGGACCTGCCTGCTCGCTCCGCTCAGGCTCCTGGCAGGCGCTGCTGCCTGCGGCCGTGGTTTCCTGGCTGACTGGCAGCTGGGTTTGCGACTCTGGAGGCTTCAGGCCCTTGGCCGAAATGGAGACCCCGGATACCCTGCTAGTGCCCAGCTCCTCACCACCCTGCCCATGCTGGGCAAAGTGACTCACCCAGGGGCACCCAGGGAGGCTGTGGCAGAGCCCAGACCTCCTTCTTCCTTGCTGCAGCCCAGTGGCCTCTTCATGTGACACCGCTCTGGCGCCCTGCTTGCAACGCCCACACGTGACTCCCAGCCCTGGGGGTCTCGGATGCCCTTGCCTGTAGATGCAGCTGGCTTGGGGTGGAGCACGGCAGCCCCCCTCGCCCCGGCCCCGAGCCAGCTCTGCACGGGTGCATGGATGCTGGGGGGTCGGGGGGGTCACAAGGACAGGCAGGGGCAGGGCCGCAGCCCAGTGGTGCGGCCTGAGCTCCCAGCCTGGGAATGGGGGGAGCTCTTGGCTGGCGCTGGGGGAATCTGGGCCAGCGAGGCCATTGTCCCTGCTCCGCACGGGGGGGCTGCACTAGCCGGGCCAGGATGCCATTAGCTCCTGTTACCGATCCCCAGAAACAGCTGGCAGGCTGCCAGCGGGGGGAGGCCCCGCGCCCACCCAGCCCCGAGCCAGCGGCTGCCAGCTCGGATCCCGTCAGCCCCGACAGCTACTCGATACCCGGCACGGTGCCCGCTGAAGGTCGCCGCGCCCGCCCCAGCAGTGCTTGGGGGCGGGATAGGGGAACAGACACGGCAGGTCCCCCTCCCCGGCCACGGCCCTGCCCGTGCAGGATCCCAGTCTGCCCTACCGTGGTGGGCACGGGGCAGGTCCTGGCGCCCGATGTGCCCGGCCCCCCCGATCAGCAGGCTCCCTGCCTGCACCCTGCACAGATGGGCTGGTGGGGAGCAGGGGGCACCTGGCCGCCTGGTTTGGGGATCACCAGAGGTCACGACCCTGCTGGCTGCAGGGATGTGGAGCAAAGCACCATGCTCCAGTGCCCCTGGGTGGCCCTGGGGCGGGTGGATTCAGGCCCGTCAGCGGTGCCGTCAGGCCTGAATCCACCCACCCCAGCCGCCCGGGCTCGCGGACTTGGCTGGCGGTGGCAGTGTGCGTGGAGGCCCTGACCCACGGCAGGGGCTGTTTCTGGCCCTTCAGTGCTGCAGTAACCTCCAGGGCACCAGGCGCGTGGTCTGCAGCAGCCCTACGTGCTAGTGCAAGCCTGGCAGAGCAAGAAGAGTGGCGTGCGAGCAAGCTGGCAGTGCATGGAGACCCCGTGGAGGGGAATGCACGGGAGAGGCCGAGACGCGCGGGGCTGACCCCCACGCTGCCGAGGTCGGAGAAGGACGGAGCCGAGGCCCCTGCAGAAGGGGCGCCGGAGTGGGCGCAGGGGGGTCCGGACGTCCCCGGGCCGATGCGCCGGCGGGTGCGAGAGTGCCACAAAGCCGGGAAGAAATCAATGCACCCTCTGAACCGTTCCCGTAGCAACGGCTGTTGTCAGTTTCCACCAATCAATGGCGCGGAGCCGGGAGCCCGGCTGGGAGGGTCGGGGCCCGGCATAAAGGGGCCCGCGGCTCGGTCGCTCCCAGTCCCCCGTCGCCGCCCTGCCATGGCCAGGATGCCGGGGGGCTGGCCCGGTGCTCCCTGGCGCCGGCGCTGCTGCGGTGCCGCCGTCCTGCTGCTCTTGCTCACCGTGCACGCAGGTAAGGGTGCCCCTGGGCTCCCCCAGGCAGGGTCAGCGGGCTCCTGGCACCCAGTCGTGCCGCGGGCCGGCGTGGCGCCGTCTGTGCAGCTCAGCCGCGACCAGGCAGGACCAGGAGATGTGCCCGGACCCTGCAACTTTCTGCTGGGCTCGGCTGGAGCAACTCGCGGGGCGGTGGCAAACCCAGCTCACGCCCAGAGAGGAGCCCTGGCAGGCCGGACTCACCGCCTGCTTGCACGGGGATGCCCCTAGTCCCGGGCCCGACGCAGTCCCTGCTCCGCGGCTGCAAGAAGCGGGCGCCGGCTGGCAGTTGTGCGCTGGGCGCTTGCTCTGCCAGCCGAGTCCTCCGTCCTCGAGGCTGCAGCGGGCAGAGGGGGGGTTTGTCCTTCCGGTTGTCCCTTTGTCTCGGCTGCGGCACGAGGGGCCCTGCAAGAACAGGCTGGGCTTTCAGCCCCCGTGGCCGGAGGAGGCGAGAAGCGAGACTTGGCTCCGGCGCGGGTCCCCTTCAGGGAGCTGGCGAGGCCGTGCCATGCCCGGAGCTGCGCGGGGACGGGCCCCGGGCTCTGCGCGCTGGGGCTGGGCGGGAGGCCGAGGTCCCCGGGAAGACACCGAGAAGAGGCCTGGACCATGCCCGCCCTGGTGCTCCCAGCTCGCCGTACAGCCGGCACCGAGCCCAGGGCCGTAGCTCGAGCCAGGCCACATACTCGCCCCGCTCCGCCGACCCTCCCTGGCCACGGGGCCACGCGCCCGTTGCCAGGCCGTCCTGGCACGCGCCCCACGGCTCCGCTCCTGCCCCGCAGCCCAGCGCGCGGAGCTCGGGGCGGACACGGCGGCGGCCACCATCAACCACGCGCCGGCGCTGCTGCAGCGGCTGCAGGGGCTGCTGCAGCGGGGCAACGGGAGCGACGCGGTGCTGCGGGTGCGCCCGGCCGGCAGCGACGAGGTCCAGGTCTTCCACGCGCACCAGCTGCTGCTGGCCCTGCAGAGCGACGTGCTCGACGGGCTGCTGCACAACCGCTCCGTCCTCACGCTGGACGAGCCGCCCGACAGCGCCGCCCTCTTCGACAGGTTCCTCAGGTCCGGGGCTGGCGGGGGCCGCGGGGGTGCTCAGAGCCCCGAGGGTGGGCAGTGGCGGGCGCCGGCAGGCTCCTGACACGCCGGCCCGTGGCCCGCAGGTACCTGTACTGCGGGGAGGTGTCGCTGCAGCTGCACCAGGCCATCCCGCTGCACCGGCTGGCCAGCAAGTACGGCGTGGCGAGCCTGCAGCGCGGCGTGGCCGAGTACATGCGGAGCCACCTGGCCAGCGAGTCGAGCCAGGGCCACGTGGTGGGCTGGTACCACTACGCCACGCGCGTGGGCGACGCGGGGCTGCAGGAGAGCTGCCTGCAGTTCCTGGCCTGGAACCTGTCGGCCGTGCTGGGCAGCGCCGAGTGGGCCACGGTGAGCACCGAGCTGCTGCTGCTGCTGCTGGAGCGCTCCGACCTGGTGCTGCACAGCGAGCTGGAGCTGTACGGCGCCGTGGAGGCGTGGCTGGCCCGCCGGCAGCCCGAGGCTCGCGTGGCCGAGCGGGCCCTGCGCGCCATCCGCTACCCCATGATCGCGCCCAGCCACCTCTTCCAGCTGCAGGTGCAGTCGCCCGCCATGCTGCGGCACCGCGCCGCCGTGCAGGACCTGCTCTTCCAGGCCTTCCAGTTCCACGCCGCCTCCCCGCTGCACTTTGCCAAGTACTTCGACGTCAACTGCAGCATGTTCCTGCCCCGCAACTACCTGGCGCCCGCCTGGGGCTCGCCCTGGGTCATCAGCAACCCGGCGCGGGACGACCGCAGCACCAGCTTCCAGACCCAGCTGGGCCCTAGCAGCCACGACGCCGGCAAGAGGGTCACCTGGAACGTGCTCTTCTCCCCGCGCTGGCTGCCCGTCAGCCTGCGGCCCGTGTACGCCGACGCCGTGCCCGGGGCGCTGCCCGCCGCCCGGCTGGAGGACGGGCGTCCCCGCCTGGTGATCACGCCGGCCATGTCCAGCTCCGACTTCGCCGGCGTCAGCTTCCAGAAGACGGTGCTGGTGGGCGTGCGGCAGCAGGGCCGCGTCTTCGTCAAGCACGTCTACAGCTTCCACCAGAGCACGGACGAGGTGCCCGACTTCCTGGCCCACGCCGACCTGCAGAAGCGCGCCTCCGAGTACCTCATCGACAACGCGCTGCACCTCCACATCGTGGTCAAGCCCGTCTACCACTCCCTCATCAAGGCCAAGAAGTAGCCGGGCGGACGGGCCCCATGCTCCGGATTTGGGGCGGGGGCAATTCCCGGGGCTTTTCCCTTCTAGATAGAGGTGTGTTCGAGATAGTCTCTGGGACGGTGCCCGTGACCCGGCCCCCAGGCTCTCGGGGGGCAGGGAGGGGGCGATACGGGCGGAGGAAGAAGCCCCGCACCCAGCTGCCCCCGCTGCCCGGGCCCCTTCTGACCGTGACCCCTGTCCGAGCTGGGCGGCCGCGCAGGTTGGCTTCGCCTTGGCTGCCCCCCCGTGACTGTGGCCCCAGCTCCTGGGTCCAGCTGTGGCCGGCGGGTGCTAGGAGCACCCACTCCCTGTGCCGGAGGCTGGGATCCAGGTGGGGCATCAGTGCTGCCGGGCAGGTGCGTGCCCGCTGGGTGTGCGAGCACCAGTGACGGCAGCCCGGGGTGCTGCGGGGGTGCCCAACTGCCCCAAGCCCTGGCACGGTGACACTAGCCGCCCCTGCCAGCCAGACTCCCGGTGCTGACCACGGCCACCCCACGGCAGCTCCCGAATAAAAGCAGGAAACGTGTCCTCTGCGGTGCTGGTGCCTTCTTGGGTGGGGGGTGTTTTGCTCCCTCCCGAAAGCCGGGCATGTTGGCCAGCTGGCCAGAGAGCCACGAGCCCAGAGCTGTGTGCCGGTGCCAGGCCCTGCTGGGCTCCCGGCTGCCGTGTCTGCGCTGCTGGCAGGAGCCCGGCTCGGGTAAAGCAGCTGGGGCGTGCCTGCGGGCGCGCGCCATGTGCCGCCTGCTGCTGCGCACGCCTGCCACGCGCCCCCGCGGCTTTGGGCACAGCCGGGAGGAGGTAGGTGTGGAGGCAGCCCCCCCAAACCCCAACCCCAGGGAGCCCGCAGGGCTAAGTGACGTGTCCAGGGCTGCAGGGCCAGTCGGCGGCAGAGCAGAGGGACAGACTCCATCGCTTTGCCCCCCCAGCCTTGGCATTGACCCCTACCCGCCCCCCGCAAAGGACAAAGCAGTGAGGTGCCATCCCGGGCTCTCGGCCACGGTGTTTAATGCAGCCCGACCGAGCAAAGCAAACCGCGGTGCTGCCTCCGTGCCCTGTGCCCTGCCCCCGGGGGTTCCCAATCCTGGGCACCGCAGCTCCAGCCGGCTGCAAAAGGGTCAGGATTGGGCCCCAGTCCAGCCAGGAGTTTGGCAACGTGAGTCATGGCCAGAGCAGCTGCTTGGAAATGCAGAAGCCCCCGGTCAATGGGGTGGGAGTCTGCAGACACCCCAAATGCCACGGGTCCTGTGACCCCTTGGCAGGCAGGATTCCCCAGTGCAGGAGAGCCTGATTTCAACCCCTGTCCTCCCCGGGTGCCCCAGGCCCTGTACGAACCCCACAGTGGGGGGTGGCCCTGAGCTTCCCAGCACTGTGGGGCAGCGAAACCTGGGCTGTTCCAGCTGGGCTCAGCCCCTCAGTATCCGCGGCTCCGGCCGTCCTTGCTGCCAGCGTTCCCCGCGATGTAGCCGGGCCGGGCGCGCTGGCCGGTGGCGGGGCCTTTCTTCAAGCCGCCGGGGTGGGGCAGGGCCAGGGGGAGTGCGGGCGAGTCCCCGGGACCTGGGGGAACAGCCACCAGGAGCGCTGAGAAGCGGGACCTCTGCTCTGCTCCAGCACCCAGCCCTCTCCCCTCCCTGGCCCGTGGCGGGGCAGAGGACAGGGCACCCGGGCCAGGGAAGGTGCAATGCAGCTAGTGGGTGCAGCAGGGTCCTTGCGGCCTCTGCCTCGGCCACGCCAGGGAAGGAAAGTCCCTCTGCCCAGGCTGGGTGGGCAGGGGGCTTTAGTGCCAGCCCCAGCGCCATGCACACGCATCCAGCCTGCATGGACCCGACTCCCTGTCCCTGGACCCGGACCAGGCACCAATGCCCAGTGGTGCGTGCCCGATGCCCCCCGCCGCTCACCTGGGGGCTGGCTCTGCGGCAGCCGCACCTTGGCCAGGTGCAGCGGGGCTTTGCTGGGCGCCCGGGCGGGCGGTGCCAGCTGGCTGCCTCCCAGCAGCCGGCGCTCGGAGCTGGTCTCCAGGGGTCTGCAACGCGGCACATCGCTTTTCAGGCCAGAGAGCTGCGGGGGGACATGATGCATCAGCGCAGGCGGCTCCAGCACCTCCACCCTTGCACCCAGCGCAGTACCAGGGTCCCGGGCCAGGCCACGGGCACACTTATGCCAGCATGCACACGAGCGTCCCTGCCACCCCTGGTTCAACCTCCCCTCCCCCCGCCCCGGGCACTGGGGCCGACGCTGCCAGGAGCGGGCACTGTGCCTAAGCCACACGTACCCCGTGGCCGGTGACCTCGAAAGACCGGGACCGCCGCTTCCTCCGCTTGGCATCCAGCGACTCCTCCCGCCTCTCCAGCTTCTTGCTGCCCTTCTTGTGTGCCCGGAGCCAGGGTCTGGGCGAGCGGTTGGGGAGTGTGCCACCAGCCCGCGAGCCCGCTTCCCCGGTGCTGCTGGACAGGTTGTCCTCGCTGGCGGCGTGTGGCAGGCTGGGGCTCGGTGCCCGGCGGCCCAGGGGGGTGGCGGGGGACAGGGGGTCTTCGCTCTCGCTTAGCGAGTGCAGCGACAGGCTGCTTGGCTCCTTGGCCGGCTCCAGCAGGGGCAGGCGGTCGCACTCCAGGGCCCGGGAGCGGCGCCGGGCAGCCTTTACCGCGATGCTCTTGGTGCCACTCAGGATCTCCTTGCGCTCTGCTGCCAGGGACATGGGGGTAAGGGGAGCAGGGATGGGTTCTCCCCTGCTGGGAGGGGATGCCAGATCTGGACGTCAGCCCAGAGACCCTCCTGGACCCGCCGGAGGCTGCAAACCCCAATGTTCCTGGCATGATCCTAGTGCCCTGGGCAGCTGCCCCGTGGGAGGGACGGGGCACCTCGGCAGGGCAGGAGAGCACAGGCACTGCATACCCTGTGTTCATGAGAGGCAGCAATGCATGTGAACGAGCGTGCAAAGGCATGCTTGCATGTGACAGCACATGCACACGTATGATGATATCACAGTGGCTGCCAAATGTGTCCATGACCTGCACGGAGCAGCAGGTGCTAGGGCACGCGTGCATGCTGGGGCGTGTACATGCTCACGTGTCCTCAGGCGATGCTGCAGCAACTGTGTGCATCCACTTGCGTGTGGCCAACCGGCGTGGCAGCATCCCTTGCAGGTGCATGGGGCCTTGATCGCACCCAGCCCCCCTGGGACCCTAGTTTGGCCCTCACCCCGTTCCCCTGGGTGCCCAGGTCCTGCCGGGGCAGGCAGTACCTCTGTGCGCAAGGGCGAAGTCGGTGCAGAGCTCGCCGCTATCCGGGGAGGAGGTGCACTGGCTGCCCAGGCTCACCAGGCTGTCCCGGGGCGGGCACTGGGGGCAGAAACACAGGTGTGTGTGTGCCCAGCGCCATGGTGGAGGCAGCCCGCATGGACTGTGGATGCTCCCAGCCGGGCCCAGGAGTCCTGGCCCTAGGTGCCACCCAGCTCCCGCGGCCGCGCTCACCTCCTGGGTCACCAGGCCGTTGACGTGGATGGGGGGCGGCGTCTGCACGGCCGAGCTCTTGAGCAGCTGTGCCCGTGGGCTGGCCTTGAACATCTGGGCTGGGTCACTGGCGAGGGGAAAGGGTTGTGGACGCCCACCTCACATGTGCACGCATGCAGACATGGGCGTGCACACGCGTGCAGAGCTCAAAGGTGCTAGCAGCCCCGGCACTGCCTTGGACCCACTGCTGTGGCTCTCCGGCCCCAGTGATATGGGTGGGCCAAGCCCCATGGATGAAGCCCCGTGGCCAGGTCCCCCCCAGCACCCCAGCACGAAGCCCCTACCTCTCTGCCTCGCCAACCAGCGGGGGCAGGGTGCTCCTGCGGGAGTCCCGCGGCGCTGGGGGCTCCGAGCCCAGCGTCCTCACGCTCTCCTGGTCCGAGTCCAGCACGCCGTCGCCCGCTGGGAGCTGGGGGAGCTTGGACAGAGACATGTCTTGCTGGGGGTAAGCCCAGCCCAGGTGCTTTGGGAGCCAGACAGCCCTCACCACGCCAGGCCATCCCAGCCCAGGGACATGCAGCAGCCGGAGACCCCCTGTGCCCCACGTGGAGCCCCTGTCCCCTCCCGGGCGGTCCTGGGCACGTGAGTGGAAAGCCCCCCTGCCGCTGCAGGTACCTTGAGGGTCTTGCTGGCCACGCGGTCCAAGCCGGGCTCCTCCAGCTCCCGCATGTAGATCTCATACAGCTCTTCCAGGTGCCGTGGCACCGACAGGTGGTACTCTGTCGGGACAGCGTGGGGGTCACGGGCCCACAGAGCTGCCCCAGGAGCCCTGCCGGCTCCCAGCCCTTGGGACAGTGCCCGGGGCAGGGGGTTGTGCCAGGCTGGGCTCGCCCCGGCTCCTGCTGCCCGCCCCCACCCTCCACAGCACCATCTAGGTGGGTTTGTGCCCTGCCCGGTGCTGGGGGGCTGGCGTGGCATGATGTGATGTCACTGCATTGTGGTGTGATGTCATGGCACCGTGACGTGCTGATGTAAGCCGTAATACGGTGGCACAGCCTGGCACTGCAGGACCGAGTCGGGATGGGGCCTCCCCATGTCATCACAGCACACGGTGACACAGGCTGTGAGATCACGGCATGACGTCGCACTGGGACCTAGCCTCACTGCAGGCACCCTGGGAGGATTGTGTCATGTCATGGACCCTGTGCCATGACAGTTGTGTGCGGTGACAAAGGTTCACCTGGTTGTGACACAGTAGGACAGACGTGCCTCATGCCAGGGCATCTGGACACTGCCACAGTTTAATCACGTGACCCAAATAGAGACAAGCCCACAGCACATCCAGTGTCACATGGACAATGCATGTCACGACATGGCCGGCACAAACCCATCCTGCTGGAACATGCCAACGCCATACTGAGACATGCCAAGGAGAGGCTTGTCCCAAATGGATCCTGCTGGAACACGCCATCGTCATGCTATGACCCACCGAGTGTCACACAGCCATCTCATATCACCATACAGCTGTCCCGAATAGATCCCACTGAGACGCACTCATGCCATGAGACATCACGCGTCACACAGACGACCCATGTCGTGACACGATGGTCATGAACAGATCCCACCTCGACAGGCCAATAGTGTCATGTGGCCAACTCATGTCGTCACATGAGGGTTAAAACAGATCCCACCTTGACATGCTAATGGCATCACATAGCCAACTCATGTTGCAGTGTGACAGCTACGACAGGGCCTGGCCATGCCCCGCCATGCGGCAGCCCCTCTGCACCAGTGCCGGAGGTGTGGGGATGAGCGCATACCACGGATGAGCTGGCGCTGCTGGCGGATGATCTGGTGGCAGAGGCGACGATGCTGCTCGAAGCGTTGCGCCGCGTCGTCCCGGTGCAATTGCAGGGCCGTGCTCTCTGCCTCCAGCTGGCGCACGTGGCACAGCAGCCCCAGCGCCTCGCGCTGCTCTTCTGCGCCCACGGGCCGTGGCAGCGCCTCCTCCAGCCGCCGGCCCCGCTGCTGCAGCTCCCGCAGCCGCCGCTCCAGCTCCCCCTGCGCATGGCACCGGGTCACCTCCAGCCACGGACTGCTGGGGGGGCCTCGTGGCCTGGCCTGTGCCCCTGTCCTGGCCATGGCCCTTGCCCATGCCCCCTGCCCACACCCAGAGCCCAGCCCCTGCTTCCCCTCCTCCTAGTCCTGCCAGGGCCCCCTGCCCTGCCCTGCCCCAGCAACCATCCCTGGGTCATTTCTGACTCGGGTCTGATGCCCCTGCTGAATGAAGAGAGACTGCATGTGTGTGTGTGTGTACATGTGCATGTGCAGTGGGTGTGTGCTCACATGTGCAATGGCTGTATGCAGGTGTCCAAGTGTGTGCGCAGATGCAGTGACTGCGTGTGCATGCGCGCACACACGTGTGCATGCATACTTGAATGCAGGGGGGTGTGTGCTCACATGCAGTGGCTGTATATGGGGGTGCATGTGTGCAAGTGCAATGGCTGTGTGCGTGTGAGCAGTGACTGGGTGTGTGCATGCATGTGTGCAGTGGGGCCATGTGTGTGTGCATGCATACATGCAACAGCTGAGTGTGCGTTTGTGCGCATGTGCATGCGGTGGCTCTGTGCACACACACGTATCTGCACGTGCAGCGGCTGTGTGTGTGCATGCACACATGAAGTGGCTGTGTACATGTGTGTGTGCATGTGCATGTGCGTGTGCGACTTCTGCTTCTGTGGCTGGAGACGCAGGCCTCAAGCAGCTGCCCGTAGCATCGGCACCTTCTGCTTGTGCAGCTTCTTCTGCTCGCCCAGCAGCGCAGCGATGGCCTCACGGGCCGCGGCCACCTCAGGCGCGTCAGACTGGTCGTCCCCTGTGTCCGAGTCCTTCTCGCTCTCGTCCTTGCCCCGCGTCTCCTTCCGCCGCTCTCCCCGCCGCTTCTGGGCACGCCGCGTCTTCTCCTGCTCCCAGCTGCAGCCGCGCACCCCAAGGATGGAGGGCATTAACCTGGGGCTGTACCCCCCTGCAGCACCCACCCCGCTAGCAAAGGGCACTGCGTAGGGGGGCAGCACACTGCCCCTGTGCCACGGGGCATGCAGAAACCAAGCCAAACCCCAGCTGCCCAGGCAGAGCTGGGCACGAACCGAAGCCCTGGGGCTGGGGTATATGGAGCGGCCCGTCTCCGTCTCCACTTACTCGGCCACGGTGAGCAGGTGGCGGGAGCTCTCCAGCTGCACCTCCGTGCAGGCGTTGTCCAGCGTCAGGAGGTGGCGTTGCACGTCCATCTGCTCCTGGAAGGTGCCCACCAGCTGTGCCTGCAGCTGCTCCGTCTCCCTCCGCGGGCACTGGGAGCTGTGCAGCTGCACCTCGGCTGCAGGGTGGCAGAGAGGGGCATCAGGGCCGGTGCGCACCCCAGACCACCAGGACCACCGCCAGACCCCGTACCTTGGATGTGGCGGATGTTGCCGTGGTCGGGCGGGCCAGGGGCAGGGGTGAGGGCCGGGCGGGAGCCCTGCTGGTCAATCTTGCCTTTGAGGCGTTGGATCTCGCGGCGCAGGTCGGAGATGATGCTGGTGTACTGAGCGATGTGGTATGAGACGTTCAGTAGGTTCCTCTTCACCTGGGGGGGCAGAAGGGCCAGGGTTGGGTCGTGGCGTGGTCGCAGCCCCCTTCCAGGCCCACTCCCCACAATCACTAAACCCTGGGGGTGGGCAGGCAGCGGCCTTTGTAATTCAGTTGACTTCATGGCTTATCATCATCTCCCAATTCCTGCTAATCTCTCTTCTGCAAAGGCGTTAACGACCTGCTGTCCTTCTCATTGATCAGAAACTCTCCTTTCTTCTGCAGCTGCGCTGTGTTACCCATTCCTGACCTAGTCTCTGCTATTTCACAGCCCCGCCGGCTGCTTTACCTCTAGCAGCAAACCTTAACTCAGGTGTGGTCGTATTAGAAACAACGGACAGTGAAGTACTGGGGGCTGCCGAGACACTTGGGCTGAATAAGAGATGTATGTTTAACAATAACGACTGTAGGACTAATGACACAGCACCCTTGGACTATGTTTGCCTAGTTGGTTATGGGTTTTCTTTTAAACTTTATGTATAACTTAGTAAATGAGTGGATGTTCCCAGAGTTAAACGAAATAATCTCATGCCAGCCCCCAGGCATGCAAGTAAAGTTAGCTGAACTGGAGAAAGAGGTGTGCTGTGTTGCATGGGAGGAGGCACCGTGCCATTTGCACGCCCTTTTCACAATCCTAGACCCACCCATGCAGCCAGGTATGCTCACAGGTATGCCCTGTGCCCCTGCCCCTTGGGGCGTGGGTTGGAGGCGCGCCCCGGGCAGGGCCGTGGCTGTACCGTGGTGCGGATGTTCTTGGCGCGGTCGGCGTAGGTGAGGGTGCTGCGCGACTCCTCGAAGGCGGTGCTGGCCGGGCTGATGTGCGCGATCATCACCGTGCGGCTGTTGCCCCCCAGCGAGTCCTGGCGAGGGAGAGGATGGGGGAGTCCACGGGCCACCTCCCCACCCCGGGCACCGCGGGTCAGAGGGACCTGCCTGCTTCCCAGCATGGGGCTTCCCAGCTCACGAGGCCCCTGTGCCGTACCTTGAGCAGGCGGGTGAGCTTGCTGTCGCGGTAGTTGACGTACTTGGCGCCCGCCCTGTCGCTCAGGGCGTTGATGCAGTTGCCCAGCGCCAGCAGCGAGCGGTTGATGTGGGCGCCCTCCTTCATCCGCTGGCCCCGGTTCTGCGTCTGCGGGGGGCGGCAGGGACCTCGTGAGGCACCCCCCTGCCCCGTGCCCCTGCCCCTGCCTCAGGATCGACCTTGGACCCTCCCTCTGCAGTGCCACGGGGCAGCTGGGCCTGGCCCCCCATGCAGCACTGAGACCCTGGGGCACGGGTCCTGTACCTGCGAGGCCCGCTCAGAGCCGGCCAGGTCGATCATGAAGAGGCGGCCGAGGCGGATCTCCTGCAGCACGTTGCGGACGCGGCTCTTCTGGCGGACGGTGACCTGCAGCACGGCGTGGGAGCGTGACGAGGTGAGGTTGGCGGCCGTGGGCTCCTGCGTCCGCTGCTTATTGCCCTTCGTCAGCAGCTGCATGACCTGCGGGTGGCCAAGGGGGCACGTCAGCTTTGCACGCCTGTCCCCCCCGTGCCCGGCACCGGGGGCTTGGCTGTTATGGTGCCACCTACAAGACCCAGCAGGATGGTGATGGAGACCACGGGAGGTGACACCGGGACCTGCTAGGGCCGTGCCGTGCCCACCTCCTTGGCGTTGATGGTGGAGACCTCAGTGATGCCGGCCACTTGGATGATGCCCTTGGAGTCCTCCCGCAGGTCCAGGTAGCCCAGTGCCGGGTTCAGCAGGTCCCGGATCATCTCGTTGTAGATCTGCCAGGGCAGGAAGGGGCGAGGAGTCAGGGGGGTGCAGAGAGCCACCCTCCGCGCTGGCAGCTACCCGGGGCCAGCTGGCATGGGGAGCACAGCCATGGTACCCCTAAACCATGCACTGCCCTGCCTCTCCCAGGTGCTGGTAGCCCCGATGCTCGGGGGGACCCACGGGCACGACCACGTGGGCTCTCCCACCCATCCCGTGGTTGCCCGGCTCCGCCGCCTCCTCCCGGTGCTGCCTGCCTGTGTCAATACCGCGAAGCAGAGGCCCCGCGTTGCCAGGCGACTCTCCAGCCGACCGAACCCAGGCGTCCGGGAGCCAAGTCCAAGCTCTTTGCACGGCCGCCAGGCACATGCATGCCCGGTGTGTGCCCCCACGTGCTCCAGGCTGGGGGGATTTGCTTTGCCGGTGCCCCTCGCTCCTGACCCGCAGCCCCCAGACGGACCCGGGAGTTCCTGTAGGACCTACTCTATTTTGTGCTTGGCTGCTGCCTCCATCCAAGGAAAGGAGCCAGGAGCTACGTCCACCCCGTGCCCTTCCCGGGCTGCTGGGTTAGGCACCCCTCTACCCCTTTCCTGCTGCCCCGGGCCCTACCTCGAGGTAGGACATGGAGACCTCGTACTCCATGTCATCACTGGTCTCCTCGATGGCGCGAAACAGGTCGTTGAGGGTGCGCACGTAGATGCCCGGCTCCAGGTCCGTGCCCAGCATCGTGTACGTCTTCCCGCAGCCTGGTGGGCAGGGCAGGGCAGGGCAGGGAGTCAGGCCCCTGCGGGGCAGCAGGGTGGGCGCAGGGTGAGACCCCCTGGCCGTGGCTGCTCAGCTCTTACCGGTGGGGCCGTAGGCGAAGACGGTGGCGTTGTAGCCGGAGATGACGCCCTCGATGAGGCCCTTGGTGGTGGCGCGATACACGACCTCCTGAGGGTGGGAGATTGGGGTGGGGACAGCGTATTGCTCTCTGCCCCCTGCTCATCCTCCTCCGCCCAGGCCTGGGAGCCCAGGCTGGGACCCGCTGGGCACAGCATGCACCCACAGCCCAGGGGTGCTGGGGGGAATCTCCCCTGGTGGGGAGCAGTATGGTGCTGCTGACACGCAGCTGGGCAGTCCTTCCCGGAGCACCCAGGGCAGACACAGCTCCCCAGAGCTGGCTGCACTTGCTGAAAAGGGAGGTCTCTGCCTCCTGGGGCTTTGAGGGACAAGACAGGCCGGTGGGGGGAGCGGAGAAGCCGCTGGGGCGTGGGTGGGGTGGGGGGGCAGCTACTTTGGTTTCACTTAGCATGAAACGGAGCTGCTGACACCGGAGCCGGGCTGGCCCAGCCTCCCCCCTCTCCCGGGGCACCAGCTGTTGCACGCAGATGGCAGACGGTGCGGCCAGGCCCGGGGGATGCCGCCCGCTCTGTGCTCACCTGGGTGGCCGCGAAGTCTAAAGCCACGTCAAAGATGTAGGACTTCTCGCGGGAGCGGTTGGCGCGCAGGATGTCGTCGGGGTCTTCCATGGGGTCCATCAACACCACCACCTGCGGGTGGGCGGGCACGTGGGTCGGGGCATCTCCTGCCACCCTGGGGGCACCAGCCAGGCCTGCGCGGGCAGCACAGCCGGCCCCCTTTGACCCTCTTGCCTGGGGATCGTACCCACTCCTCCGTGACGAGCCAGGAGCCCGGCAGCGAGGAGCCCCCAGGCGAGAGGGCAGAGCTGGGCCCCTGGGCCCTCGACCTCTTGCCCCCACAAAGAAACCCTGCCAGCCGCAGCCGGGCTGGTGCCACCTCGGGCGCCGCGGGCTGGGGATCGGGTTCCCGGCGAGTGAGCGGAGAGGAGCCCGGCTTGGGTTTCAGAGCCGTGAAGGAACAAAGCTGGCGACAGTGCCCTGGATGCAGCCCAGCGCCACATCTGGGGTGCAGCTAGGGGGGCAAGCTCAGGGTCTACCCCCTCGCTGGGCATCTCGGCGGCCAGTGCCCCACCACAGGGCAGACAGCCTGGGGCCGGCGCGGGAACTGAGACCTCTGCCTACACCTTGCAATGCACCTGCAGCTCCTCCATCCCAAGTCGTGCCCCAGCCATCCTGCTGCAGGGAGTCCCGGAGGTTAACGCATGCTGGCACCCAGCCTGGCAGACCTGGGGCGAAGAAGTGGGTGCACAAAGGGCTCCCTGCCCCATCCTGGGAGGGTCGCCAAGGTAGTGGCGGGATGGCTGTTAGAGATACAGGCCTTGCGTGCCTGACTCACTTTCCCCTTGGTGGGGATGGGGTGCTGGGAGCCTGCCGGAGGGAGCTGGACCTATGGACCGGGGGTGAGCTAAGCAGGGCCCCCTGTGCTGATGGGGAGGTGCAGGGCTGAGGACACGCGGTTGTGCCGGCTGCCAGCCCGAGTGAACCGGCCGTGCCCAGGTGCCTCGGCTGCCCAGGTGCGCGGGGGGGTGGGTCTCTCATTGTGCTCCTGAATCGGGACATTGTTCCCAGGCCGGGATTAACGAGGCCTTTGTGCTCCGTGCCAAGGAAGCCGGATCATCCTTCCCCCGCCTGCGGCAAAAGCTGCCCGGATGCCCCTGAGCTGGGGGCGCCTGGGCTGGGCATGCCCTCCCCTCCTCTCTCTCCTCGCTGGTGCCCATTACGGTGGCATCAAGGCTTGGGCACCCCATCGTTGCTCCCCCATGGTGCCAGCAGAGCCTGGAGGGGCTAAGGGAGGTGACTGAGGCCCCCTGGGCTGTCTGTGGCAGAGCCAGGCCCCTGGAGCAGTGTGGGGAAGTCGAGGCAGGATGGGCAGAACCTCGCTGCGGCGGAGGGGAGGCAGGGTTGACCCCCTGGCACTGGAGGGGGAGGTCAGTTTTGCAGCTGAGCCAGTGCCGACATCCGCTGACCGCCCCCCGCCTTGCGTGCAGCCCTTGCCATGGCAACGAGGTGCTCTGAGAAACCACGCCAGTGCACCGTGGCGATAGCATTGTCCTGTGGGCCGCAGCACCAGGGGCACGGCCCCCCCAGAGCTGGGCAGGACGGGCACAGCTGCATGCACCGATCCTGCCTGGGCTGCAGCCGGTGCCCCTCTACCCCGGAGACCCTAGCCTCCCACTCCAGGGTAGAGGCGACACCCCCTGCCCAGGATCCTGGCTCCAGGATGGAGGCCCCTGCTTTGGGCCTGACCCAGCCGAGGGATGCCAGGTCAGGCCCAAAGCAGAGGCCCTGATCCTGGACCTGCACCCTTGGCACTGGGAGCCCCAGCGAGTCTCTAGGCCTCGTGCTTGGAAGGAGATGCCGGGAAAGGGGAGGGCAGGGTGCAGCCCCTGCCCCTCGCTGCAGCCCTGGAGCCAGGCGCCCATCTGGGCACCTCCATCCCGTGCCACCGGATGCTTCCCATCCCCGCTGGGTCTTGGAGGGGGGCCCTACCTGCTCATCCACCCGGTGTGCAATGAGCGTGGCACCCTCCTCCAGCTCGGCCACGCTGATCGGCCGGATCCGTAGGGCTACCTGGAAGACAGCGGGGACCAGCGGGGAGCCTCGGCGGGCACTGGACCGCTTACTGTGGTGGGCATCGCGCGCACATCGGGCCGTCCCACGTCCCACCCTGGCGCAGCAGGCATAGCCCTGGCACACTTGCCTCGTGGCTCTCCCCAGGCCACGGCTAGCTTGTGACCCCTGTGCCCATGCACCGCAGAGGCAGGCTTCAGCCAGCAAAGTGCCAGGCTGAGACATCAGGCGTGAGTGTGACCCGCAGGCCCCGGGGACGCCTCGCAAATAGAAACCTTCCTGGCACCTGCGGGCACCTTGGGGAGCAAGCTGGGCCCAGCTCGGCGGCAGGAGGCCAGCTGCAGCACTCCCCCAGTGTGCGGACGTGCCCTCCGTGATGCACGGGTGTGCAGTGGGACCTGGGGCCATGCAGAGCCCAGTTTCCCTGCTGCCACGAGCAGAAGAGTCCTGGGGGCGACTGGGTCTGGGCCTAGGGGGTCTGCCGCAGCTCGGGGGCCAAACAGGCAGGAAGCGAGAGAAGGACTTTGTGCTTCGCATGCACGCGTGCAGGCCACAGTGCGCTGTTACACTCATACACAAGTGCGCAGTTGCATACAGGTCGTACAAACCATGCAAGCCACACACACACACACACACACACAATATAGTACACAGTTACACACAGACACACTAGTTACACATGCACTATGCAGTACACAGTTACACACACACTTTAGTTACATACGCACTATACTATACAGTTATACACACAGACGCTGCAGTACAGTTACTCACACACTAGTCCAGTTCCACACACACACACTAGTTGTACATGCACTATGCAGTACAGGGTTACACACACTGTACACTACACAGTTACAAACACACTGCAGTACAGTTACATGCTATAGTTACATACACACTATACAATATAGTCACACACACACTACAGTACTTACACATGCATTATACAGTACACAATTACACACATGCTATCCACTTGTTACACACACACTCTACAGTACAGTTACGCACACACACTATAGTTACACATGCACTATACAGTAGTTACACACACTGCACAGTTACACGAATGCTGTACAGTTACACACACTACACTGAACACAGTTACACACATTACACTGTGCATACAGTTCCCCTTGCCCACCATGTAGTTACACATATGCGCTATGCTGTACATACAGATACACACGCTATACTGTGCATACAGTGCACATGCAGTTATGCCTGCACACTTCTCAGTGCACACATGGCTCCATTTGCCGTACAACTACCCAGGCGCAGCCCCCCTCTGCCCCGCTCACCTGCTCCCCCACCCCCATTTTGACAGACAAAGCCGCTATCAGCAGAGCCCCCAGACCCTGGGGATGAGGGCACGGGTCATTAGGCACTAGGGAAGCCGGCAGGGGATGGCCCTGATGGAGCCCCCCGGTGCCAGAGACTTGGGCACCTCCCTGAGCCCAGTGCAGACAGGGCTGGGGCAGCTCCCACCCGGTGCTTAGCAATCAGGGAGCAAAGTCCCTGCTGGGAAGGGGGCTGCTCTGCTCTCCGGTACCCGCATGTGCCAGCCTGCCCTGGCAGCACCTGCCCCCACCCCCAATGGCCCTGCCGAGGCCAGACTCACAGTGAGCTGCTGGTCCTTGGAGTCCCCCGTGTCCTTCATGGTCCGGCTGGTGCTATGTGGTCTAGTGGGGACGGGCGGTCGATGCCACCTGCATGGCTCTGCCAGGCTGCGCTCGTCCTGGCATCAGCTGTTTCCCAAACACCCTGGATGCACTTGAGCCCTGCCCAAAGCAGGCTCATGGCCCGCCAGCTGCCCCCCATCCGTGGGCATGGGGCTGTGCCTGCTTCCTGCGCCCCACGGGGCTAGCGGAGCCAGCAGGAAACGGGGGGAGGCATTGCCCTGCTGGCACTGCCCTCCCCGGGCCCGAGGCTGGTAAGGAAACGAGCCTGTCTCTGCCTCACTGCCGCCTGTCCCGGCTGCCAGTCCCCTGGAGATCCTCAAACTGTACACAACAACCGCCAGGCAGCCGGCTCCTGGTGATACAACCGCTCTGTGGGTGTGTGTGTGTGTGCCAGGGCTCAGCCGCCCTCTCCCGGCCTCCAGCGCATTGTTCTCTGCTGGGCAGGCGGGTGTGGGAAGGCCGGGGAGAGGGGGGCTGATGGGGAGGGGGAGCTGCTCTGTAGCAGGTGGAGCAGGAGAGCGTGCGCATACGCATGTGCAGCAGGTGTGTCTGCGTGTGTATGCATGTGTGTTCATACAGGAGGAGCATCTGCACAGGTAGCAGATGAGGTGGCATGCGTGTCTTGTGTAGGTGTGTGTGCATGTGCGTGCATCAGGAACACGTGTGTGCATGTATGCACCGGGGTGTTGGCATGTGCCTGTGCAGGAGGCGTGTGCATATGTGTGTAGCGTGTCTGTGTGTGTGTCTATGTGTCCATATTCAGCAGGTGTGTCAGTATGTGCCTGTGTGTGCGGCAGCCACACGTGCATACAACAGAATTGTGCATATGCGCCTACATGATCAGCAGGCACATGGATATGTGCCTATGTGTACATGTGCAGCAGGTCTGTCTGTGCATGCAACAGGTATGTGGGCATGTGCCTGCATGTGTACATGTGCAGCAAGCATGTAGGTATGTGCCAGTGTGTGTAGCAAGTGTGTATGTGCTTATGTGAAGCAGGTGTATGTGTACGTGCCTGCACGTGCATGTGTGCAGCAGGCGTGTGTGCATGCAGGTGTTGTGTGCCTATCTGCCTATGTGTGCAGCAGGCATGTGGGTACTTGCCTATGTGTACGCCTGTTCAGCAGGTATGCGTATGTGCCTGCGTGTGCAGGTGTGTATGTGCCTATGTGTGCCTGTGCAGCAGGCACATGTGTGCAGCTGGGCCTGGCTGCCCACCCCCCTCTTGCCCCTGAGCCCTGGCATGTGCTCCTGCCCCCCTGGTGCCCAGGGATTCCCCTGGCAGGGAGATCCCTAGACAGGTCCACGTGCCCCCCAACTGCTACTCACCCTTGCCCTGTGAGGCAGGGGGGGCACAGCCCGGCTCTGCCTGCCATTGCCTGCCAGGCTTTTCGTGCATGGTGCTTCCTGCAGAAGCCCCCCATGCCAGGGCGGGTGCAGAATCCAGCCATGCATCACAGCATAAACCCCCTGCTCACCAGGGGAGACTCGGTGACCCCAGTGCTGGCTGCAGGGAGGCAGCGGCTGGGATTCCAGCCTCAGCCTGGGCAAGGGGGCTGCTAGCATGCCCATGTTGCTCTGACCAGCGCCAGACACCCAGTGCTCACCTGTGCCATGGGTCACCTGGCAAACTACCCTGTGTGCTCAGTGCTGGGCATGTGCAGGGGGCACCGTGGGGCGGACCCTGGGCTTGACAGCCACTATTGCATGGGCACCCAGAGCAGCATCTCAGCAGCCTTGGGAGCTCTCTGGAACAAAGGAGAGGGGCGCTTGGCCCCGTCTCCCTGCAAACACTGAACAGGATGAGAGCGGGGAGGGATGCAGGAGGTAGGGGGGAAGCCCCCCAGGAGATGCCTGGCGTGGTTTGGTCCCAACGGGAAGGCTCCAGATGGTTTAGCATTGCCCACCTGTCGCACCCAGCCCGCCCTGCAGCACAGCTGTGTGGGGCTGCCACCAGGCTATCAGTGCCATTAATAATTCACCTGCTGTGAGCAGCCGGGAGCACTGCTAGCGATAAGGGCCCCGGATGCATTTACACAGCTGAGAACTGGCAGATAAGAAGGGGCTGCAGCCATCCTAAAAGCAGTCTGGAGGGTGGGAGCTGGATTTCCCTCTGTGGGCACAGGCAGGGCATTCAGTGCCCCCCTTGGAGCTCCCCAGCGCATGCCTGGGCTCGACAGGAGCTGCAGGAGGTGGCAAGGGCACAGACAGGCAGGGCAGAGCAGGACTCCAGGTCACAGCCAGCAGCAGGTCCCTGGCCTCCGCTTCCAGCCAGATGGATGGATCCCGAGTGCCCATGGGACCAGAGCAGCGACATGGGGTTGGGCACAGCCCTGTTTATTATTTCCATCTGTTCCACGAAGAAGGGGGCAGCCTTGGTGTCCACATGCGGCCTGCGGGTCCCTGCGCTCCATGCTCAGTCCTGTGGAGAGAGAGCAGGAGGGGGCGTGGGGCCCTGCCCTCCCCCAGACCCGGGGGACTGGGCAGCACACGGGACCTCAACGCACCTCCCCAAGGCTCCCATGCAGTGGCTGCTTGGGGAGCGAGCGTTTTTTCCACAGGGGAAACCATTGGGAATCAAGAGCTGGATGCAGACCCCCGACCCCAAGTCAGCACAGACCCCACCAGGCCCTTCTACCCTGCCATGCCGGGGCCGGGGCTCAAATACAGTCCCCTCTCCTGGGGGGTGAATGAGTCCTCAGGCTGTGGCATGGACGGCCCTCGCCTCTACTGTGCTGTGAGGGTCATGCGGGAACATAGGAGTGAGAAGCCAGGGAAATGGGGACACTGAGATCCCCCTTGCCCCTGGGGGCCAGGTGGGGTGAGGAGGTGCTGTCTGTGCCAGCCAGAGGGTCCCCTCACCTTGTAGAGGTCCTCCTTGCCCTCCTCCTCTTCGTCTTCCTCCTGAAAAAGGACAGGGAGAGCGTCACAGCCCAGCTCCCAGGGACACAGAGACGCTCGCCCCTCTGCATGGCTTGTGCCTGAGGTGGGCCCCGAGGCACGGCGGCCTTGGCTGTGACGTGGGCTTCAGAGAGCGGAGCTGCTCCCAGACTCTAGTGCCCGTGGGGTGCCTGGGGGCACAGGCTGAGGGGTGTTAGTGAGGCTGGGACTGCCCTGCTGGGAGCAGAGGGGCTTTCTGCAGAGCAGCCCCAGCACTGCAGTCCTGCACCTGTGGCCCTGGGAAACCTGGTGGGGCCCATCCAGCCAGGTTGCAGCTGGCTCCCCTGGGCATCATTTTCAGGGGGGCAGAAGGACCCCACTACTCCAAGCTACCCCCCTGGAGAGGACAGGAGAGTACCACGTCGCTGGGGCTGATGGAGCATGATGGCTTTATACAGCTGGTCTCAGCTCCTGGGGGCATGGGTGGGCAGCACAGACCCCAGCCCATGCCAGTCAATCACCAGAGGAACCAGGGTAGAGGGGCATGGCCCTAAGAGAGGGTAAAGGGGGCCCAGCAGCCCGGTGCTACCTGGGTGGTGGGTCCCTTGGCGCTGCCCTGCTCCCTCCGCCGGCGCTCGGCGTCGATGATCTCAAAGAACTCCTTCTGCACCTGGGCCAGCAGCTCCTCGTGGTTCTCGGACGGCCCATCCTCCTTGGCCGCCTCCTCCTTGCCCTCCAACCTGGTGCGCTCCTTTAGCCGCATCTCGCGGTGCCGCGCCTCCAGGATCTTCTCCCGCTTTGTCTCGCGCTCGAACATCTGGGCGGCACAGAAGTGGGACTCAGATGCCCAGGCCCCGAGCAAGGGCACCCCAAGGTAGAGCGCCCCGGAGATCCAGGCATGCAGCCGTACACAGCCAGGGTGGCTTGGTGCCAGCTGTGCCCCCAAAGCCCCTCGCCATGGAGCTGTCTGCTTTGCATCAACATGGTTTGCAAATGGCTCAAAGGGGGCAACCGGGGTGCGTGGATGTGGCCTGGTATCCAGCAGGCTCCTACAGAAAAACCCTCCAAGGGTGGCATGGAGCCATAGCCCCACCCCAGCTGACTGTGCCCTGCCACATGCCAGGCACTCACGGCGGTGGCCAGGGTCTTCTCGTTCTTCTGCAGGGTGCAAAACCCCGAGGAAATCTCCAGCAGCGTGACGGTGCCCAGCTGGGAGCCGCAGCCGATGAAGCGCCCGTTGTCCTGCAGGCGCAGGCTGAAGAGGGGCTCGTCGCAGACCTGGGGATGGGGGAGCTCACTGGCTAGATGCTCACACCAGGCCTGCCCGGCTCTTGGGGCAGTTGCCATGCTGCCAGGAGCCGGCCCAGTCCCTATGTCTCATATGGAGACAAGTCCTGGCAGTGGATGTGTTTAAAGCACCAGCCCTGCACCCCCAGAGCTGTGTGCTTCCCTGAGGTGGTGGTGACGGGCGTGCGAGGGGCTGGGGGCCCTGCTTCCTCCTTGACTCGTGTGTCTCACCCAGGCAGGACAGAGTACGATAGCTTGGTGGGGAAGCTGCATGAAGGGGCTGTGGCCCACCTTGAGGCTGAGAGAGGGGTCATTTTGCTTGAACAAGAAGTCCCAGATATCCAGCGTCCCATCCATCTTGGTGGTGAAGAAGACAGCTGGGCGGATGGTGCTCCAGCACCCACTTGTTAGGTAGGACATGTGATACCTGCCAGCAGACCCGCCGCGGCTCAGGAGAGCGCTTCTGCGCCGTGCCCCCGGGGCTTGAGACCCCGGGCTGAAGGCACAACAGGCAGGAAGCCTTTGTGCTCACCAGGGTTGAGGCCAAGGGTGTCAAGAGGGGGGTTGCATGGGAGCAGCAAGGTGCCAGCAACACAATCTCGGGCTTTTAAAGCAGCCCTGGGTCTCAGAGGCCTTCGGGGCTGCTGGGCGCTGCAGGCTGCCTCTCATCACCAGACTATGAAGGGCAATGCTGAGGAAGTCTACAGGGGATACCTGGCTCCTGTGATGCCTGAAGGCACAGGGACCCTGTGCTTCTCCTTCCCTGCAGGGCTTGTAACCCCCCAGCAAGAGCACACGCCCCACCGCCTACTTGGTCCACATGATGGAGGATTCCCGGCTGTCCTCAGACCAGATGCGCGCGGTCCAGTCGCCGACGGTCAGGAAGTTCTTGGGGTAGAAGGGGTTCCGCGCCAGGGCGTAGACGGGGCCGTGGTGCCCGCTGTAGGTGCCGACAATCTTCTCGGGCGGTGTCTTGGCCTTGCGGTTGCAGGTGATCACCACACCTTGCTCCGTCCCCACCATGAACTTGGTTGGCTGCGGCGAGGGAGAGCGTGGTGGTTACGGGGCTGTTTGAGGGGCATGGGAGCAGCTCACGGAGGGTGGTTAGAAGCAGAGAGGCCCGTTCCCTTTTAGCTGCATGCAGGGCAGGCCTGGCACTGAGCAGCTTCTGCACGAGCTCTGCATACAAACTTCCTGCCCAGGCACGGGGAGGACAGAGCGCTGAGAGCTGGTGGGGGCCATGGGTGGCTGGCGAGAGGAAGTGTCTAGGGAGCAAACCAACCTCCGCTTTCTGGGGGCTGGGGATCAGCTGAGCTGGCCCAAAACAGCATCTCCCTGCCATGCTTCCAGGGCCTGAGAGCAAGGGTACATCAGCCTTGCCCTGCAGAGCTGTGCCCAGGAGCAGCACTGCACTCTGCCAGGGCTACTGCTACAGCCACTGGGCGGTGCCACACAAGCCTGCGCTCCCAGCCCTGCTTGGTTTTGCTGTGGGAGGGGTCCGTATTGCCCCCTTTGCAAGCTCTGCACATCGCAGACCTCCCAGGAGCCCTCAGAGTCTTCCCAGCCTTGCTCAGCTGGGAAACAAGAATCACACATCGTTATCATTACAGGTGGCTCAGAGACCCTCTGCCAGAGTGCATGGAAACAAATACATCCCCAGCTTGTTAGCGTTGGGTCTTAAGTGCCAGGTCCTAGCAGGAAATTGCCTCTGTGTATATGTGTGTATAGACTGTGGCCCACTTCCTTTGAGATGCCCCGTGGGAGGGTCTGGGCATGCACTCATGGTGCAGCCTCCCATCCTGGCACCCTGGCTCAATCCAGGAAGCCCCTGCGTCTTAGCTCAGGCAGCAGTTTGAGGGCTACGGACACACACAGGAAACACCTTGGCTGCCTGCTGGACCTGCCTGGTGTCCTTCCCCTGTATTGGCCTGGCTACCATTCATGCCAGGCCCCAAAGGATCCCTCCACATGGTAACTCTTCCCCTTGGTCTCATACAAGTGCTCCAGGCCCCATTTGCCCTGGATGCTTGGATTTTCCCGAGGACAGCAGCTGCAGCGCTGCCAGCATGTGGGGAGAGGCACTCACCATGGTGGGCTCAAACTCCAGCGAGACGGCGCCCAGGGCGTTCTCCAGCAGGCCCTTCCGGCTGATATCCATCACCAGTGTCTCGGTGGGCTCAGTGAGCTTCCGGATGTCCCACCACAGGACCTGGCAGGGGTGGGAGACACCGGAGTGGGCACTCTTCTTACCTGGGATGTGGTGCACTTGCTGTGCAGGGTGCAGCTGAACTAGACCCATCACCAGGGGATCAGCTGGGACACAGGCAGACCCCTGCCCAGCCAGGCGGTCTGGCAGGGTATGCCAAGTGTCTGGCTCTGAGCCGAGTGCAGCCAGACTGCATGCCAGCCTGTCCCACCCTAGCTCCCCTAGCCCAAGACTGGCAGCAAGGTCATGTCAGGCGTGGTGACATCACGGTGCCGGCAACAGGTGGATGCCCCCAGCCAGCCTTTTACCTGCCCATCGGTGGAGGCAGAGAAGCAGTCGGTGCCCGTCTTGGACTGCAGCCAGATTGCGCCATACACAGGGTCCCGGTGGCTGAACTCCACCGTGGACAGCTCCACGGGCTGCCCGCCTTTCCGCGTGTCCCAGTAGGCTGCAAAGGGATGGGGACTCTTGGGGCAGGCTCTGGAGGGCTACTGCTCTGTGGCTTGTAGCTCCCTGGAAGAAGCTAGTGAATGTCTCGCTCTTGTTTTGGCACCTCTGAGCTCCCGAGAGTCATGGTTCCCTGTCACGTTTCACCGTGGCGGCCTGGCTGCTACTTGTACCAGTGCCCTTCACAACTGAGACCAAGCAACCTGGGATGGGAAAGCTGCCACCCCTTTGTATCCCAGACCACCAGAGGCTGCAGAGCTCAACTGGAGCCTGCAGCGTCAGGGCAGGACACATTTGGGGCTGTCTTTGTTTCAGCAAAGACAAGGAAGCCAAGCTGATTCTCCCTGGACGCAGAAGCGAGTGCGAGCCCCCCTTGCTCATCTCTAATTAGGCAATTGGCTGTGATGGCTCTGGGTGCCTGCCAGAGCACAGGGAAGGACAAGCTGAAATCATCTCTTCCCTCCACTGTGGAGCACTGGCCTACAGTGCGTGTCCCAGCAGAGCTGGGCAACGAAACGTAGACCCCACTTCATTACAGTCAGAGGCTCGTGTGGCACAGTGAGTCAGGGAACCTGAACGGGAGTTGGCAGAGCAGGGCTTGCAAAATGGTCAGCCCCACAGAGCTGAAACCACCTGGCAAATGAAATGGCAGCAATTATCCCTGCTCTCTAGACACCGCCACACTTTCTACAGCGAGTAACAAAGGGAACACGACACGCCGGCTGCCATCTGATACACCCAGGTGTGCACAGGGCTGTGGCAGAGTGCTGGGTCTGTTTGCAAACCCAGGGGCAGCTCTGGCTATGTCCTGAGAGAAGAACGTTTTTTGGGGGCAATGGAAAACACAGGGCAGATTCAGCCCAGGCAGCATCTCCCAAAGACAAGGGAAGACACTGGCTGACACAAGTGACAGTGACATGTGCTGGGGGCAGTCCCGTTTGTCCTGTCCATGTCACATGCACGCTCCGCCGTGCTGAGCCCTGCTTTGCTCATGCGTGGGAGACATCAAGGGGTAGGTGCTGGGGGCTGAGTGGTGCTGGCACTGCTACAATGAGTGCCTGGTTGTGCATCTTGCCCGCCTTCTTACCGATCTGCCCATTGTAGCAGCCTCCGACCAGGATGTGTGAGTCCTTGGGGTTGTACTCCAGGCACACGAGTGGGGATGAGGGCTTGAGAACCAGGTCCGGTTTGTTGGGGCTTTCTACGGGGAAGAAAGAAAAAGAGAAGGTGACATCTGAATGAGGCCTGGGAGGGAAGCAAAGGCAGCAGCCAGCAATGATGAGGGGCAACATCTGCCCAGTTTCCAGCCCCAGAGTCTGTGCTACAACAGGCCAGGGGCCTGCATGCCCCACCTGCCCTAGTGTCATGCTACATTGCATCCCGCTCAAACCACTTGACATACCAAGCTGAAGTGCCCTGGCCTCAGAGATGTGCTTGAAAGGACATGTGTCAGCACAGCTCTGCTGTACTGAATGGTTGTTTTCTATCTCTGCCAACAGAGCTTTTCTATGCTGGGGACTCGGGGCTGCAAAGGTGAGTGGGCATGGAAAGAGGCAGCTCACTTCTGCAGGGCAAAGGCTGTGCCATGCTGCCAGAGGAGAGCATGGGATGGCAGCAAGAATGGTGTTAAGGTGGAAGTTCCTGCTGTCCCTGTCTCTCCTGCACTCTCCTGTTTTTCAGTCCTAAATACAACACACCTGGGAGAGTCCTCAGCTGCAAGAGCAGCCAGAGGAGAGCAACAGAAACAGTCAGAGCTCTCCAAAGCCCACAGAAAGGCTGGGAGAAGTGGAGAAGAGGGGGCTGGAGAACAGGTTGCAGCCTAAGCAGGCCTGCTGTGAGCCCACGCATGCAGCAGGCTCAAGCTGCAACAAAGTGGAGTCAGGCTGGGAATGAGGAAGGACCTTGTAATGACAGGGGATTTGGTGCTTGAGCAGGGGGCCGTGAGGAACCAGCACCTCCGTTGCTGGAGGACTGAAAGGTGGGCTTGTGTCTGGGCTTGTTAGAGAGGCCTGTAACTGCCATGAGCAGGTGCAGGAGCAGCCCAGTGCTCCCAACCGAGGCCTTGCAGTGCTTCCAAACACCCAGCAGATAAACCCCTTGGACAGCCCAAGGCGTTTGAAGGTTGCAGCCAGGCTCAGCGGGAAAGCTCCATGTGCCGCTGGCAGGAGCTATGTCTGGGGATGCCCACGCTGGGATTTCACTGCTTCTTCTCTGCTCTTGGCTCCATTTCCCCCTTTGTCTCCTGCTCTCTGACTCAAGCAGGACACGTGCTGCTCTTCAGGAGCATGGGGAGGGTGAACTGTCATCTGCTGGAGGATGCCAGGGGCGAGTGCTGCCAGCTGTGCCCTCGTTACCCAGGTCCCAGATGTAGGAGTCGAGGCTCATGTTTGTGGCGCTCTGCTGGAACTCCAGGCAGGAGTAAGCCACGGCCAGTTTCTTGCCGGCATCAGGGTGCCACGAGAGGTGGGTGGCCGTCCTCTTGATGCTATTGGGGTCCCTTTGTGGGAGGAACACAAAGACGGTGACTTGTTAATGGCTCTGCCGTGCCTGGGGCTGCAGCGGCTCTCCCACAGGAAGCACCAGGAGCCCAAAATACACCAGACTGGAAACCCAGGAGGACCGGTTGCAGGAAAGAAACCCCCTCTGGGCTGGGCTGAATGGGGGAAGGGCTGATGAGCTAATCAGTCCTTCCAGTTACACATTTCAAAGAATCCGATTACGTTACTGAAGCAGCCCTGACATTTCCCATCCTCCTGCCCTACTAATGGAAAAGGAGCCCTCAGAGGCATGAGGAATGAATGATACCATATTTTCTCACATACAAAGCACCTCCAAACACCAGCTGAGGGAAACTGGAGGATAAATAGATGCAAGAGCTATGGTAAGAGCCATTTCTGCCACCACCCAGAGGGAGAAAAACAATGAGCTCTGCTCCCTAGCTGCTGACACTCTGTTACAAGGAATGATCTTGTTCCCCACTTCACGCTGCCTTTCAAAAGCAAGGTGCAGGGCATATTCTGGGGTGTGCTGTATGCAAAAAGCGACCGTCTCACAATGCACCGAGCCCCAGTGTGTGGGAGCACTGTGAGAAGCCCCCAGCCGCTGTTACCTGAAGACGTTGATGGTTTTGGCTGAGGGCGGCTCGTCTTCCACCTCTGAAAGCTGCTCCTCCTCGAAGTACTCCTCGTAGATGTTGATGGCATTGTTCTGCTTGATGCAGTGCTCCATCAGCTGCGAGGGAAGTGACAGAAAGCGGCTGCGAGATGGCACCCGGGAAGGCTCCGGAGAGCGGGACGGGACTGGGGAGAGGGGGCCGGGGCCTTACACTGCCCAGGTGGATGATGGTGTTGATGTAGTTCTCGTCCTTCTCCACCTTCTTGCGGAAGCGAATGGTCTGCTCCATCTCCAGCGCGTTCACGTCCTTGGGCCAGCCGCCCTCTACATGGTTCACGCCCCGCGCTTCCATCTCGAACCGCTCCGTGTTCACCTGAAGTGTCACATGGACAAAGAGACACGGGTCAAAGGCTGGGGTCTTCCAGAACCGCTCTGGGACTAAACCTGGTGGGTCTGGTGGTTACTTCATTGACGATCCCAGGCCCTGCACAGTTTCCAGGGGATGCCTGGTGACCCTCACTCTGCAGAGACACACTCCCCTTAGCAATCCCAGCAGCTGTGCCATTGCAAACTGGCCCAGCTGGCCCTAGCCAGTGTGGATCCAGGGGGGATGTAGTGGTGCCATCACCTCGCCTTGGTTCCTGCTCCATCCAGAGCTTAAAACAACCCGGCCAGCAGCTGCAGTGGCATTTCTATGCAGGCGAGGTGTCACTTGACTTCATGGCTCACAACCATCTGCCTGACCCCTTTTAACCTCTTCTTTCCATGGGTGTGAATGACCCTCTCTCCTTTCTTAATGGTCTTCACACTCCATTAATCAAGCTACTCTTTCTTCTGCCATTTGGCTGTCTGCTGGCTGCTCCCAGTAACACAGCTCCTCTCTCACAGCCCTGCAGACTGCTCTTAACTCTAGCTAAAATATTAACTTTCAGAAAAGTGCAGCGAGTGGCTTTCATAAAACTGTGGAAATAGCTTTCAGGGAAGCAGTGAAGATGCTCAAGAAGGCTTGGTCTTGTTTTATGGAGCTGGAAGATGAACACTTCATGTGAAGGACTGTGCGACTCAAGAAACAACATCTTTTGGGTATTTTTTGCCTTGCGCATTGTGTTTTTAAATACAGGTGTAGAATGATGTAGAAAATGTCCGTGCCTTCTGAGCAAGTTAGATTTGTTTTTGGTTCAATCGTACATTGCATAATATAGCTCTAAGCCCTGAGCCTATTGGTAAAGCATCTAGTTTCTTTTCACCTGGAAGAAAAGCAAGTGCTGTGGCCTGTGTGAGGATGCACGGCACCATTTGCACCCCTTTATCCAAACCCCAGCTCCACCCCTGGCTCCGACCCACCTCGTGCTCCGACATGTTACTGGTGCATTGCACGCTCGTGTCCACAGGGTCCCTCTCGATGAAGTTGGCGGCCAGGCTGGGGTCCGGCAGGATGTCCACGTTGGTCTCAGCCGGCCGGTCCGAGAAGTTGCAGGGGCGCCCGAACTCGCTGCGCTTCTTCACGTACACGTAGACGATCTCCATGGCGCCTGGGGGCAGGGGAGAAAGAGGCACTTCGGGGTTTCTGCTCCTGCAGGATTTCACTGCACCTGTGCGGACGCCGCCCGCCTGAGCCCATCGCTCCGGTGTTGGCAGGGATGAGCGCACATCAGCCGGAGAATGAGGCAACCGGGCATGGATGGCTCACGGGGCTTTCCTACCTCTGCAAACTGCCCTGCCCAAACCTCTGGCCTCGCAGAGCGACGCCTCTCCGTGCCTCTCCCACTGGTGTCACGCTCCAGCCGCCAGCACGGATGCAGTGACCCCAGTGTAAAGCTGGGACAGCTTCATGATAAGGCTCCTGACACTTCTCGTCCTGGTATCCCAACCCCTGGGGCCCAGCGTGACGGTTCCCAGTCTGGGCGGCCACAGCGTGCGAGCAGGAGCAGCCCAGGGGTGGGATGCACTGAGCCGTCCAGCACCACGGCGAAGTCCCGGGCCTTCCCAGGGCGGGGCTGTCTCGGCATGGGTGGGCGAGAGGCGGAGGCTGGGCTGTCCTGGCCCTGCCCCAGAGCCCAGTGCCACCCGGCTCGCCGGAGCCCGTGGCCGGCCCTGCGCAGGGGCGTGGGACCCAGGAGTCCGGGCAGCGCCCAGCACGGCAGCGATGCGGACCCCGGGCGCCCGGGGCTGCACGCACAGGGTGCAAAGGGACGCAGGCGCCCGGGGGGCGGCCCCCCTTACCCTGTGGGGGAGGGGCAGCCCCGCGTCCAGCCGCCGGGAGCCGCGTCCACTCGTTGCCCAGCAGCCGCCCGGGACCGGTCACGTGACCGCCGCGCCGCTCCAGCCGCCGTCGGGCCCGGGGCGGCGGGTCGCGGCTTGTCGCCGAGGGGCTTCGGACGGCGCCGACGCTTCCCATCAGGCCTCCTGAAACAGCCGGGGGTGGCTCTTCGCCAGCGGCCCGGGCCGCGTGTTGCTGTGTGCGGGCGTGGGTCTGTGCCTGAGTGTGGACGTGTGTGCGTGTGTTTGCACTGCGCGTGTTTGCTTCCCCCGACGGGCGCACGGGCCCTGCCTCCGCCCTGGGCCTTCCTGCTGCCCCGGCGCGGCCGGGCGTGTGCGTGTGCGGAGGTGCGTGCACCGGCAGCCCCGTGCTCGCGACTCCCGGGCCGGGCGGGTGCCCCGCAGCAGGCGGGTTGCGGGCAATATTTGCTTGACAGCCGGG
>NW_017728928.1:1300258-1315493 GCF_001723895.1 Crocodylus porosus
TCGGGGCACTGCCGGCTCCTCCCGCCTGGCTGCAGCGGGCAGGATCAGGCCCGCCGCGGGGGTGCTTCGGGCAGCCCTGACCCCGAGCCGGACGCAGAGCGTGCCCTGTGCACCCCGGCCGGGGTCCTGCCCGCAGCGTCTCCGGAGCCCAGGCACCCCGCGCGCCGTTGCGGTGGCAGCCAGCGGCTCTGCGCCGCGCCGGGGAGCCCGTCTCGTCCCGCCGCCTGCTCCTTGCAAACACAGGACACGCCGTTAAAAGGAAAACCCCCGGTGGAAAACGCGGCTCGGCCGCAGGCGGATATTAATGATTGATTGCGGCGCGGAGTGACCCGCCTGCCGGCGCTGCCAGCGGGGCTAAGCGGCCCGTTCACTATCAGAACGGCTATGATCTCCCTTCGACCTACTTCCAGACGCCGCCGCGGCGCGGGGCGAATGCACACGCAGGCCGCGCGCGGGGGGGCGCGGGATACACAACACCGGCCTCTTCCCGGACCCTGGCAGCTCCAGCTGCCACCCCCTAGCTCCGGCCGAGGCGGAGGTGGCACCCGCCCCTGGAGCCTCCGTCTAGCTGAAACTTCCTGGCCAGAGCAGTGCCCCCAACCCCTTGCATTTTATGCAACAGAAAAAGCTCCTGCCCCTCGCACGTGGACGCAGCCCATTCGCACAAGGGCGCCTGTGCAGGGTGCGCCCGGGCTGGAAGGTGCCGGATGGGACCTCCTCTTGGCCCCTGCTGGAGATGGGAAATCCACTGGCGGGGGACGCAGGGCTGGAAGCTGCAGGGAGAGAGGAGCAGGGGTGGAAAATGCTGGTCCCATTCCCTCTCCTGCTCCAGAGCAAGGCAGGGCCTGGGCAAGACAGACCTACGGGGCCAGCACAAGATGGACCTTCGGTGCCAGGTCTCAGAGCTGCAAAGCAGCAGCACTTCAAGAAGGATCAGACGCACGTCCTACCCCCATCGTTCCTACAGGCTTTTCGAGCTCTGGCCAAGGAGGCGATTCTTGCTTCAGGCCCTTGGTGAAGATGTGGGCAGTTTCCTTTGGACGCGGGCATTGGGGGGCCTCGTCCCGTCTTTCAGGGCATCTAGTGCCAGCTCCTGCCCAGCAGTCTGGGGGCTGAGGCCACATGGCCAACCTCCACTGTCCCTGCCCAAGGAGCTGGTGCTCTCTTCCTTTCCAAGGCAAACACAGGTGTTTCCTCCCCAGGACCCTTTCCTCCCACCAGCCACACTTCAAGCATGTGCGCCGCGGAGCAGGGACACAGCAGGCCTCGACACCCTGCAACACGCTGCCAGCTGCATCTTGGGCGCGCCGCCGCTTACCCCACATCTTGCAGCCACAATAAAAAAAGCCAGCGCCTTGGCCATTCGCAAATCCAAACAGCTTTGCTAGTAATTGCAGGCACTGAAGGCAATTGTGACCTTAAAAACCCAAGCACCAGCATCCCTTGCTTTATTGGGCAAGCCAATTAAAAATAATAAGAAAGCGATTAGCATGGCAGCACGCAGACAGACTCTGAACAGGATCTGAACTGGGGCTGAGTGTTGGGGGGCTGGCCGGGGTGTTTCCCATCTCAAGCACATGAAAATACCTTGTGCATCCATTGCACAGACCGTTTGCACAGACCATCCATTGCACAGACTGCTTGCATGGACTGTTTGCACAGACCATCCATTGCACAGACTGCTTGCATGGACTGTTTGCACAGACCATCCACTGCATGGACCGCTTGTGCCAGGGGGTGGCACTGCTTTGTAAACTGAACAGGCGCGCCTGCATCCTGCTCCCTGCACAGATCCTCGTTCCCAGAGCCACCTAATGAGAGGAAAGCTGGAAAAAGTAGTGTGGAAAGGTCTCCAAGATCTGTTTACACTCTGCTTTTTGTGCTCCCTGCAGGTGTTTTGGAAAACCTCTCTGCTAGCTGGACAGTTTGCAAAAGCCAATTTTCAGGTGCACGCCCTGCTGGCAGGAAGCCAGCTCCAAGGCCAGGCCTGCTGAACCATAGCTGCCTTGCAGAGCCCAGGTGCCACGGGGATATTGAAATAATCCTCCTCCTTATTTGTGAGCAGTTCTCGAAATCTGGGCCATGCAGTCACGAAGGGGACATGGTAGCAAGTGACCTTTGGAGCCTTAAGAGGGATCAAATCCCGAGAGCAGGGTTGGCATGGTATGCTCTGACAGGCCCTAAACATGCAGCCCAGGCCCTTTCCAGCAAGCCATGGCTTCAGCCGGGGGTAAAAACCACACAAGAGCAACAGGAGGTGGAGATTTAATACAAGTGTTTATTGTCTTCGTCCCAGAGGGTACATACAAATCAGACGGGGCTCCCACGCCTTCGCGACGGGGCTCCGGATGAGGTTAGTCCACATGCATTAAAAACACCTCTGCTATCAGCATCGTTACACTGGAACATTAAAAGCAAAAAAAAAAGAAAACAAACCCCCCCAAAAAACCCAACCCGGGGGTAATTGTCCCGCCCGGCTCCTAACTCTAGTGGCATTGAACAGGGACGTACAAACGACGCTATTGTACAAGATATGTACAAGTGCTTTAAAAGCCACGGTGAGTCCCGGCTGTCAAGTAATAAAACCTCCCCGTGGTGCCTGGGAAAGGAGCCTGCCTGGTTTTAGCACTGTTAGCCCAACACGAGGGTCTGAAGAGCGGGGGGGAGGGCAGGGGTCTCCTAGCATGGGCCTTGCCAGGCAGACCAAAGCCAGGTCTGGCTCCGGCTCCGCGTGGTCTCTGGTTTTTTGTGCTTGGGTACCGGGGAGCCCTTGCCCCCCGCCTGGGCCCAGGAGGTGGCTGCAGGAGATTTTGGGAGCAGACTGGAGTTCAACCCAGCTCCTGTTGTGCTGTGAAGGGAGCTACAAGGAGAGCCAAGCTCAGCCCGGGCTGTAGGAAAATCACTTCTTTGGGTCCCAATCCACCCCCGTGCCAGGGCTGGTGAGGAGCCTCCCCCACCCTGCCGAGGAGCAGAAGCCAGCAAAGGAGGAACCGAGGCTTTCTCTTGGAAGGGAGACACCCGAGGCCTTGAAATCTTTGCTAGCTGCAGCTCCGCTGCGAGCCTGCTCCTGTTCACAGCTCCCCTGCGCCGGGGCTGCTGTCTCCTGTAGCCCTCCGTGGGTAGCACTGTGCACCTAGCCAGGTCTCGGAGAAGTAGCCCGTCTCTGAAGCAGCACCAGCTTGCTCATCTCCCCCTCCTTTCCACCGCAGCCGAGAGCCAGGTCACAGTGATATCCGAGTAGCTGCCATCCCCTGCTATCGCTGGCAGGAGAAAAGTGCATGGCTGCATGCCGTCTCCCCCACCCAAACCCCTCTCAGGGGTTGAATGCAGCTTTTCCCTAGATCTAACGCTCCAGGCAGCTCTTTGCAACAAAAATAAGTGCTAAAAAACCCACCCAACAATCCCAAGAGTTATCCACCAGCTAACAGCCTCATGTAAAACACGCGCAACTAAAAACCTTCTAAAAAGGCCAAAGACATGTGCCATTTGTGCCTGTTCTTTGGATAGGAGTTAAAACCACCGAGGGAAGAAGGGAATCAATGCAAGCGAAAAAGAAAAGATGAAATAAATGTAGTCTGCAGCCTCTGTAATACCTGAGACCATCCCAGCTCGGGCTGGCGATTTCGCGGCTTATTCCACTGGCAAAAGGACTGCAAGGAAGGGGTGGTCGTATGCATGGGACCTACGGACACAGGATCATGAGAGTCCAGCTGCGGGGGCTCAGGGATGGAGCCAGGGTCACTAGTGGTTGGTACCGTGTTGCTACAGTGGCTGTGACGTGGACAGTGTGCCGGTCTGGTCATTCGTACTGCGCTGGCAGCAGGGAGGAAGACTGCTGAAGGCCCCGTGGACCGGAGAGAGCCCCGTCCAGCACCAGAAGGAAGCATGGAGGAACCAAGGGCAAAGCTGCATCCATCCTCCAGCTTGCAGCAATGCCCACGACAGCGCAAGGAGGGCAGGGGGCTGCATCCATGTGTCGGCTGCTGCCTCACCTCGCTCTGGGGAGGGGGTGTGGATCAGGCCCAGGGCAGGAGGGAAGTCTGGGCTGGAGATGGAGGCTGCGGGGTATCCCGTGTGCGCTTCAGAGAGGAAGACTGAGCGGAGGCAGGAGTGATCTTCCCAGGAGCCGTCTGCCGGGACCATCCTGGGCGCTTCCGTCCCTGCTGTTGGCCATGGAGAGGTGTCGCCGTGTCCCCAGCCGCCATGACCGGAACGCCACCCGCGCTTCTCCTCCCGCAGCACCGCTGGGGGGCCGGGCGCTACGCCGGGAACTCGGGGGTGTAACGCCGGGCATGGTCGTCGTTGACGGAGAGGTACGTGGCACGCATGCTGGGGGAGTACTGCAGGGAAGGAGAGACACGCTCGTTAGGCGCGTGCTCGAGAGTGGAGATGCCCACCCGCCAGCCTAGTCACTCCATGGGAGCGTGCCTCAGTGCTGAGCCCCTCGGAAGTTACTCCCCTCCCAGCCAAACACCACGCCGGAGAGGAACTGGATCCTACGTGTGCACCTGCGGCCTCGCCTCGCAGGTCTATTCCGCCTGCGGCAAGACTTGCATGCTGCAAATCCTTCCCATTAGGGAACGCAGCTTCTCCTTCCCTTCATTAAGCCACAACAACCCCCTCACCCAAGGCTCAAGCCCCCCAACGGTCTCCAAGCAATTATAGCAGCTGCTTCCCAGGGCATCGGATCCTCCCAAGCTCCAGCCTCGGCAGGGAAATGAAGGAAAAATCAGCATTTAAACCTTTCGCTCTGCAGCACGTTCAGCTGCCCAGAGACGGGACCTTCAAATCCTTTGGGAGCCAAAGAGCTCCATCAGCCTCTTCCTCTCATCACAGTCAGTCCTGTCCTAGCTGCATTTCTAGACACCCAATGCACGAGGGGTCTGGCATCTCTTTCCCCCACCCCAGATGGGAGTCAGACGCCAGGGCTGGGGCAGAGACGCAGCATCCCTGCTCCAGGGCCCTTTCATTTGATGGCTTCGTGGTTTTGCTCCAAGTAAAGCAAAAGGAATCACGTGCAGGCAGCCAGGGACAGCAGGGAGGACAGGTGTCGGGGGACCAGACTCCAAACAAACAGGAAAAGAGGAAAACAAACCACCTCTCCCCCCAAGAGGACTTACACTCAACAGGCAACTTAGCTCCGCAATCATCGATGCAAGAAACAAAGCAAACGTTAGCAGGCAGCGGGCGTGCAGAGGACGTCATGCAGGCATGCAGGGGGCATTGGTGAGAATGAAACACGGTCAAAGCAAGCATCTCGGAAGAGCCACAAACCCCCAAAGTAAGCGAGGCCACGTGGCCACTGTGCCCCAGAGGTTTGGATGCCCTGGCCCCTTCCCAGAAGCACCTGGGTTAGCCAGAAAGCGTATTAACCTACTTGACAGGCACAGGCTAGGCCTTTTCAATGGTGGCACCTCTCGACCTGGTCGAATGCAGCCACCGGTGTCTCGGCATGACTTGCTGAAGGTGGGAGCTGGGGCTAAGGGACCTACTCTGTCCTGAGCCTCCTCTCTCAGGCCTGGAGCCTGTGTGATCCAGACCCAGTTGCAGACGGGCTGGGAGGCCCGGAGGGGCGGTGTCCCACCAGTGTCCCAGGACAGGCGAGGCGGGGACAGGAGCTGCTCCTGAGCCACCGGCACCAGCTCTGGCCTCCGACAGAGCAGAAGCTTCCCAAGAAGGTCCCATCACAAGAAGGACTTGGCCTCGGAGGCCCACCGTACCGTCGGGGGAGGAGAGCCCCTGCCGATCAGTGGGACGTTCTCGTAGCGCGGGTTCCCGCCAAAGAGGGCTGCCTGGTTCCTGCGGGAAGATGGGAAAGGGGCATGTGAGGCCAGCAGCAATGAGTCCAGCCTGCCTCCCTCCAGGATCAGGGCCCTTGGAGGCCAAGCTGGGTCCAGATGCTGCAGGTGCCACTAGGCATCGATCCTGAGCTGGGGCCAGGCACGGATTCTGGCAGCAGGGCACAGCCTTACATGTACTCGGAGACGGGGGCGTTGGAGATGGTCTGGGCGGGCGGGTGCAGGCTGGTCTGGCTGCCCAGGCTGCTGCTATAGCTACAGAAGCTGCGGAGCTGCCCACGGGCGGGGTGGTGGGTAGCGATGCGGCGGGCCTGTGGGTTGAAGGGGTCCTCCTCATCAATGTCATCATAGTCCCGGTCCCTGCAAGGGAACAGGGGAAAGGGCTGTCAGATCCAGACCTACACCCAGACAGCGGGGTACGAGCCCCAGGACCACGGCTGGTGCAGGGCTGTGGAAACTGGCCCTCACCCCATCTCACTGGGCATGTGGGGCTGGGCTAGATATCGGGAGGATGGGGATCTACTTTCCCTGATGTTTCCAGGTGCCTGGCACCACTGGCTTCTTCGTGGTGACTTGGAGGTTAAGAGCAGTTACATGGCAGAGCAGAGCACTTGCTGTGCCATGTCTGCAGGCACCCATCCTCCTAGGCCGGACCTGGCCAGCCTGGCCACGGGACTCACCTGCTAGTGAAGTGCTTCCATGCTCGTGGAGTGGCACAGATGATGGTGGAGAAGGACATGGCGGCCAGGAGGGAGAAAAGGGCCAGGTAGAGCAAGCCCTCAATCCCGTCATAGCAGATGCCCATCAGTGCATCCAGGTAGTCCTGCAGCCAGGAGAGACCGCGCCAGCTTATGCACCAGCTGGAGGCATCACCCCCCGCCCAGCAAGGCACTCGGGCAGCTCCTCACCTTGTGCAAGCCCCGGCAGTCCAGCATGGCTGTCAGCTGATGCAGGCTAGTCTCGGAGGAGTTCAGCAGCTGCTGGATTCCCAGCAGCTCTTTCTGCAGCAGAGAGTGGGGGTCAGGGCAGAGGCTCGGCGGTAACTGCTCATAGCTGGCAGCAATACAGGGCTCTGCAGCTGTTCCAGCCACAGGTGCAGGATTCGACCCACGTCCCCTGCCCCCGTGCCCCAGCGCAGCTGCATTTCCACCTGCGTGTGCAACCCCGTGCCTTGCCTTACCTTGGCGGTGGGGAAAATGGGCACAGCGAACTGTAGCAACCCCTGCACCTGGATCTGCATGGTGGTGAGTGAGCGCTGGTAGATGGTCAGAGTCTGCAAGTGAAGCCCAGACAGCTCTGTTCCCACTCACTGCCTCTCCAGGCAGGGAAGACCCCCTAGTCCCAGTCCCCAGGCTGTGTCACCCCCTCCGCCCACAGGCAATGCACTCTTGCCCTTCTCCCAGGGCCCGGAGGGGGCTCTTTCCTGCCCAGCCTGCGGGACGCCAGCATGGGGGGAGGCTGTACCTGCTGGAAGGGGTTGCTGAGGCTCTGGCTGCAGTACAGGTAGTAGTGGACCACTTCTGCAAGGCAAAGACAGGTCAGAGACCCTCCACCCTGCCCCATGCAGCCAGTGCTCCCAGCCCCCACAGCTGGGCCATGGCTCCCTGCAGAGTCTGCTGGGCTCATGCAGCCACGGGGGCGAGTGCAAGCAGCCCAGCCCTGACACCAAGCGAGCACGACAGCCCCAGAACAGGGGACACAGTCAAGAAGCCCGTATGGAGGGGACCGGCAGCATCTCCAGCACAGCTTGGACAACGGAGTGGAAGGGGCAGGTCTGGCTCCCCCACAGAGGGCAGAGCTCCACCCTATCTAGCCATGAGACCCATGGCCATGCTGCTGCAATGGCACCGGCTGCACAGGGGCCATATGGACACACTCCCGATGTGACGCAGGTGGTGCCCTACCTGCACTCAGCTCGCTCTGTGTCTGGTTCATGATGAACTGGTCTGGGGCCACGCAGAAGTCACTGGTGCCCTGCAAAGGCCGGACAGTGCAGGCTCAGAGTAGAGCCAGGTGCTGGCGGGGAGCTCAGTCTGGGAGCAGGGGCACAGCTGAGGAAGGGCAGGTGAGGGGCAGAGGGAGGCCGGGTGGCTGCAGTGGGCATGCATGCAGGCTCTGAGACCTGCCCTGCTCTCCAGGGACCCAAGGGCCAGGGCAGGAGGGTGAAGCCAAGGGACAGGCCCCCATTCTCTGCTGCTGCCGCACTCCAGAGCTGGCAGGAAGCAGGGAGCCCCTGCTCTCCATGGACAGACCGACAGCGGCTGCATCCCCACTCACTTACCACGGCTGCAGAGGTGTCCACAGCCATGGAGGCCCAGCTGAGAACGAGTGTCATGAGCCCGCAGCACAGCATCCTAGGGTGAAATCCTTGGGGCTGAGACCTGCTGCTGCCCAGGGCACCAGACAGGGCTACCCCTGGGGGTCCCAACCCTCTGCCCATCGCCAGCTCTGAGGTCCAAGACCACCCCTGGGGCACGTGGGTCCCCCTGCCAAGCAGGTCAAGCACAGCAGGCAACCACGGCACCAGGCTTCATCCGCCTTCCCTCCCCCAGAGCCCCTGGTCAGCCCCATGGGGGATGGCACATCTCCCAAAGCATCACCACGGGCATTGGTGCAAATCAGCTGTCTGTGCGCCCCAGCAAAGCTCCCTAGCCCAGAGAGGCAATAGCTGCCCTGGGCAGGGGGGGTGCCAGTCCCACCCCGCTGGCAGGAAGGTGCAAGCCACCTGGGCAGAGGTGCACCGGGCAGAGCCCACGCCTCGTCCAGGCAGGCGGTACTCACGCTGTCAGCAGACAGCGGGAGCGCTTGGCGAGCCCCAGGCAGGCCAGGAGGCAGATGATCAGGTCCAGGATGAAGAGCAAAAGGTAGGACAGCCACCTGCACAGAGACAGGGAGGATGTAGCCATGAGCCCCTGCGCTCAGCCAGTCACAAGCAGCTCACGGCTGCCCCAGCCCTGCTCACCGGTAGTACTCCACGAAGCTGATCTGGCCGGCGGTTGCAGAGAGGTCGTGGCTCACGCCCTGCCAGACGGGCAGCCCCGAGAGCTGCAGCACGATGTTGCCAGCCATCTGCTGCATGAACTTCAGTGTCTGCAGGTAGTCGCCCCGGGGGGTGAAGATCTCCCGCAGGAGAGCCAGGTGCTGCTCCAGCCCCACCTTCATGTGCAGCGTGGTCCCCGAGATCTGCCGAGACTGGGCATGAGCCACTAGCCTTGCAACGCCCAGCAACTTTGCAGCCCTACACCATCTCATGCTACGAGCTCCAGGCATCCATCCCCAGCTGGACTCTGCAGCACCCAGGGGAACGATGCCTCTGGCAGTCCCACGGCTACCAAGCTGCTCATGGCAGAGGCTGCATTCACCCCAGAGGAGAAAGCCAGCAGGCCCCGGGGTCAAGGAGCACCTTGAGGCGGCAGCATGTCCCCAACAGATGGAGGGAGAGAGGCAATGCCGTCATGCTCTGGCAACATGCCTCCAACGGGCTCCGGAGAAGGGAGGGGGCTGCAGCCACCCACAGCCTGTGAGCTGGGACTTGCGCAGCAGGCAGCACCAGGGCAGTGCTGTGCCCACCTGGGACAGGCATCTGCATTGCACAGGCTACTGCTGCTCTGTGCCAAGAGGGTGACGAAGCACCCAGTGCCCAGCCCGGCCCCCAAGGGCATGGGCATCACAGCGAGCTGTTGTCTGGCCCAGCCGTGTGGGCAGCGGAGGAAATGCCTGTCCGGGCACATCACCAGGCTCCTTGCAGAGCCGGGCACTGTCCAGCGTGGGGGCTGCGATGCACCAGACCCATCCCTCTGCAGAGATGCCGCTTCCGGCGGAGGCTGCCCGGAAAGAGCCCACGGCCTGGGGGCGGGGGCTGCAGCTCTTCCCCGGCAGGCGGCACAAAGGCCCATTCTGTGCTCCGCGGCTGACAGCCCCAGAGAGGCCGGCTGGCCAGCGGTGCCGCCAGGCACGAGGCTTGAGATCAAGGCATGCCCCTGCCCTGTCCTGGCAGCCCCCGATCTTCCAAGGCAATGGGCCCCTGTGATGGTGGGGGGCTCTCACCAGCGAGTCGATGCCAGACAGCGTGTGGTTGGCATTATCCAGGGCATAGAGCAGCTGGGAGACGCCATCGTTGGTCTCGCTGTTCCCGTAGAAGCCGATGCCGATGGCAGCGCTGCGGGCAAGAGAAACACTGTGGTTTGGCCAGGCTTGCCCCTGGGAGACCCCTCCCCTGCCAGCCGCCAGCCCCTTGCCCAGTCCTGCCTTGGCACACTGGTTTCCCCATGGGCACCAGCCCCAGAGCCATCCTCTCTCCAGGTCCTGGGGTCCCCGCTGCCCAGCTCAGGACTAGACCGGGCAGATGCAGCAGCCAGGAGCAGAGCTGGGCACGGTGCTCAGGAGCCCTGGCTTGGTCTCTGCTGGGGGCATGCAGCTTCCAGCTGTGCCAGGGTTTGGGGGAGCTCTTGCAGCACCCCTGCAACAGCTGGGGCTGAGAGCAGCCGGGAGCCAGATGCCTGCAGTGTGCGATGCCCGTGAGCGCTGGGGGCTGAGGCCGCTAGGCCGGCAAAGCAGATTACGAGGATCGCAGCAGCGCAGCTCCCGATTAAACCTGCTCCGTGCTTAATCCCCTGGTGGGGGGGAACGAGCTGGACTCTGCCTGGTCCCCCCTCCAGCCCCCGTGTCACCCCAGCTGGGGGGCTCCAGACCTCCGTGCTGCCTGGTTTGTGGGATGGGGCGGTCCCAAAAATGCCCCCCTCCCAGACGCCTGGGTTCCAGCCCAGCTCTGCCACTGATGCACTGGGCGACCTCCTGCCAGGCCCTTTGCCTCCCGAGCTCCACCTCTCCCCTGGGTGGTGTCAGTGCCTGGAGACCCCGGATCAGGGTGCTGTGGGGGGGCAGGGTGCTCCCCTCCTGGGGCCCCCGGTTCCCCCTGCAGTCACAGGGCCCAGCCAGACACCCCCACAGCCAGGAGATCATGCCCACTAGGTGGTGGGTTCAGATCCTGGTACCGGCAATGGCAGCTTCGGTTCTGCAACCGGTGCTGTCTGGTCCAGGACCCTAGGCCCGGCAGAGCTGCACAGGCACCCCCCAGGCTGGCACCCCCAACCTGGAATCCGCCCACATGTGCAGTGACTACACGTGACCTCCGGTGCCTGGCTGCAGGACACGGCGCTGCCCGTGACCCCGGAGGGTCCTAGGCCCGCGCCAGGGGCAGGGACTCCCTCCAGGCCCCTGCACTGGGGCAGGATTGCAGCTGCAGTTGCTGATGAGCAGCAGAGCCCGGGAAGTCACGTGCGGCCGTGTGGGGAGGGGGGGCAGTCATGGGAAGAGCACGCCGGGCTAATCGGAGGCCTTCGCCTCCTCATTATGGCATATTTATGACCGGACACTGAGCGGTCTGTCTCGGCCGCAGGAGACGCGCTCTAGCCTGCCTGCACCACGCCAAGGCCATTAGCAGCCCCTGGGGTCCCCCCCGCCCCCTCGAGCAGCTGTGTGGGGATGGACGACTGCCCTGCATCTGGCTATGAGGGCTTGGGCTAACACCAGCTGCTTGGGGGAGACATGCAGACGGCACTGGCTCCGGCACCTCCCCTGCAAGGAGGGGGCCCTGCCCAGCCCCCGAGCCCTACAGCAGACGGGTGCTGGGAGCTCAGGGCTGCACCGGGGTCCTGGCTGGGAGCTCCCTTCCCCACCGAGGCAAACAGAGGGGCACGTCTCCCAGCAGGACCATGGCCCTACTGCCCAGAGCACACCATCTCCCCAGCTGGCAGTGCCAGCACAGTGGGATGCCCCGGACGGAGCAAGACCCTGGAGCATAGCCTGGCCCCTCTCCGTGGCGTGGGGACCCTCATCCAGGGCTCCTGGGCAGCCAGCTGTGCAGTGCTGCAGCCACCATCTGCTCCAGGGCCTGGGATTAGGAATTCCAGCTCCCCGATGCCCAAATTAGCCGTGCCCGGGGGGGCAAACTCGTGGAGTAGGGGGGCTGAGGGTGCAGGAGGGAAGGGGGAAGGGCCCGGCGGCTCCCAAGATCGCTCCCTCCAAAGGCGATTGCTGCCTAAGCTGCCAGAGCACTGGATCTCATCGCTGCAGTTCACATGTGCAGTGGCCTGGTCACAAATCCTGCTTACAGGGCCCAGCAAGGCCTGGCTTGGGCTGGCCGCCTGCACCAAATCCTGGCCTGGCTCTGCTCCTCTACCCTGGAAAAGACACTTCAGCCTGTCTCTGCCAGGAGCTCACAGCCCCACATCCCAGGTGGACACGGAGAGGGCGAGGGAGCGACCTAGGTTGTAGGGCAGGGCTGGGGTAGGCAGCAACGAACCCAGGTGTCTGAGCCACGCCAGCACCGCGTGCACCAGCCACGGGCCTGTTGCAACAGTGCAGGACAAAGGTGCCAGCCCCAGGCTTTGCTCCTGGCTTGCAGCAAAGGGTCCGAGGGGCTGCAACTGCTTCAGGGCACAGGACCCCTTTGGCCCCACCATCACCCTGTTTGCTGAGCCAGGAGCTGTCAGCTTCCAGGCTGATAAAGCAACCAGGATGGCTCCCCGGGCAGATCCCAGGCCCCTTGGACCATGCAGCTTGCACTTGCTTCATATCTACACAGGCTCCTAGGGCAGCAGGGCTAGAAGTGGAGGTCACATCTAGTCCAACCCTCTGCCCGAGGCAGGGTCAGCCCTGTCCAAACCATCCCAGACAAACCCATTTCATTTCTACCTAGGAGAACTTTTGCAATCTCTGCTCCCCCGCCATGCCTGATGAAGGGCAAGTGTGCCCGAAAGCTTGTACATAACTAAAAGAATGTGTTTGCAAATATCTAGTTGGTCTAAGAAAAGATATCACCTCTTCCATGAGTTCTGATTCCTTTTGTCCAAGCCAGTGGTTCTCAACCACTTTAGACTCAAGATGCCCCTCGGAAAACGTGAGCTCTTAATTTTCCTTCGTTTTTTGACGATAGGAGATGACTACAGCGATTCTTCCATGCAAAGACCTCGGGAAGACCACAACCAGTCGGTGCGTTCCTACCACTACGGGCTCCTGTTTGAAACCTCCGGGTTTGTCTTGTGAATCGTGCTGGCACTGTCCTGTGGTACCCCTGCAAGGATCTCAAAGCTCCTGGTTGAGAATCACTGGTCTAAGCTCACAGGACATCTACACAGTCAAGCCTGGCATGACCGCGTGGCAGAACACCCAAACCTAACGCAGGCGAAGCAGGGGACCGGGTCCTGCTGCCGCACGGGTGGTCAAGACGCGCCATAGAGATCCGAGGCAGGGGGCCGTGCCCCCACAGAAGACCAAAGCAATTCCTCTGTAGCAAAGGAGCCTGCCAGCCCACGACTGTCACGAGGTGGGTGACAGTTGTGAAACCTCTGGGTGCACAAGTGCAGGTGCATGCATACAAAGCAGTGCCGTCCTGAGCCACACGCTGCCCCCTTGAAGCAGGTCAACCCCCACATCCACCCAGCTCCCACGCCCTGGTCTAGGCCAGGCACTCACCAGCAGATGAGGCCGGCGATGACGGCAGTCCAAGTGACGCAGCAGGAGCTGGGTTGCTTGGTCTCGGTGCCCTCGCCCCTCTTGCAGCAGCACAGGCAGATCAGGTAGATGGTGAGGAAGAGGAGGTTGAGGCCGAGGCAGATGGCTGCCACCAGGCCCAGGAACAGCAGCGACTGCGCGGGAAGAGAGGCCCGAGTCAGTGCCGAGGCGTGGGCTGGGACTGCAGCGATCTGGGCTCCCGGGGGCAAGCCCTTGGCTGCAGACCCCAAAACGGTGGGGCCTGGCAGGGCTACGTGCAGCCCAGCGCCCCCCTCTCCATCCGTGCCAGGGCAGGAGGACCAGCGGGCCCCGCACCCGGAGCAGGCAGGGGCAGGGGGCTCGAGCAGAGATGACGTGGAGCCCAGGATGGGACGAGCCCCAGGCCACCCACTGCTGGGAGGGGATCCTAGGGAGCCCGGGGCCACTGCAGGGCCCCAGCCAGCTGCAGGGAGGACACTGATTTGCGTCTACAACAACAGGGCCCCTCTATTCCCCAGTGACCTTTGCAGCACGGTGTGCCCCCGTGAAGCGAGTGCGGTGAGAGCCCTGGGCGCTGGGCGCTGTGACCGAGCCGGGCAGGACCAGCGGGTACGAAGCTCCTGCACCCCCCCCGCTCTGCCGCAGCTCTCGCGCTGCAAAGGGGTCTCATCCAAGCCCCGGATGCCCCAGGAGCACCTGGCTCAGCAACGCCTCGGTCCTGCGGGCTGGGAGCCTGACTGCCTGCTGAGGGTGAGTCAGAGGGCCGGCTCCTTCCCAACGGCTGCTTGCACTACCCATTGCCAGGGTCAATCCCAGCCTTTATTGCCCTGCCGGGGACAGGAGAGCGCTGACTGCGCAGTACCAAAGGGCGAGAGGAGGAGATCAACCGAACCCGGTGCACCTCGCCCCTGGCCCCGGCAGCAGGGCTCTGAGGGGGAAGCCAGCCCCTGCCCCACTGCAATAAAGCCCCCTTTGTCCCCACAGCCTCAGGCCCCGCGCTCCCCTCTCCCACCGTGGCGCCAGCCCGGGTGCCCCCATGTGATGGGACTCACGCCCCGGTCACGAGGGGCAGCTGCCGGCAAGCGGGGTCTCCCCAGGCGGCGTGGGTGGGGGTGCGAAAGTGAAGCCCCAGCGGACAGCGGCCCAGCACGTGTGCAAGGAGGAAACCCTGGGGTTCGGCTGCCCATCCCAAGCCCTGGGCAGGACCTGCCTGGCCTCGGCAGCTGGCAGGGCAGAGAGGGGGCAAGTCGGGCTGTGGCTAACGTGGAGACGGGCTCGTTAGCGCCTCCAGGACCCCCCTCCCTGGGAGCTCAGACAGCCCGGGAGCCACGGCGGGGAGGGCCAGGACCTCTGCCCGGGGTACAGACGTGGATGGGGCGAGGGCCGGACGGGCTCCTGCTGCTGGGGGGCACCGGGGGAGAGCGGAGGGGCCCTAAGGACACACCAGGCCCCAGGTCATCCCGCTCCCTCTGCTTCCAGTTGCTCTGTGCCAGCCCAGAGGCAGCAGCATTTCAGCGGGGCTGTGGCACAGGTGGGGGAAGGAGCTGCCAGGGAAGTGGGGGCACCACCGGGCTCCCGGCCCCAGCAGAGATGATCAACACCCCCGCGCAGGAAGCTTTTTGTGGCCAATTGTTTCCTTCCTCCCAGCCCCAGCAGGCAACGCCGAAGGCAGATAAAAGCCGAATGAGCTGACCCCAAGCCGGTGCCACGGGCACCGCACCGGGCAGGGCACGGGGCCGGAGAGCCCGCTCGAAGGAAGGAGCCTGCCTACGGCTGCCAGCGGGCTCTGCATCCCCCAGGCTCCCGGGGTGCAGGGCACCCAGCAGGGCGGGGCTGGGGGGGATCGTGTCCCCGCAAGGGCCGCTCTCCCGTGAGCCCACCGCCACCCCGTCCGCCAGCGCCGGGCGGGGCGGGCCGCGGGAAGTGGCGAGGGGCAGGACGTT
>NW_017728928.1:1315888-1329908 GCF_001723895.1 Crocodylus porosus
CAAGCTCGGGGCCCGCCGACGGCTGCCGTGAGAGGCTGCTTCTTTCCCCGCCCCGGCGCCTTCTGTCTTCAGGCTGGCGCGGGGCGCGAGACATGATCTGGGAGCCCCTCCGTCGTCCCAGCGGCGTGCAAGCTGGTAGCAGACAGGGCCTGCTTCTACGCCGTGTGCCGGCCAGCTAGGAAGGGGTGAACCCCGGGAAGGCCAGCCTGTCCTCGGGAACACAGAGGACTGCAGGGAGGGAGAGGCAGGCCAGGCGGTCCCTGAAGCTGAGTCTGTGGCGGAAGATCCAGGGGCTGAGCCTGGGAGCAGGGAGACCTGCATTTACAGCCCTGCTCTACCACTGGTGCTCTGTGTGGCCCTGGGCAAGTCACTCAGTCTGGCCAGGCAGGTAGCACGGAGACGCACCTGGAGGCTGCAAGGCCAGATAAGCACTCCCGGGGCCACGACAACCCCGAGCTGGGACACGGACCTTGTGGGGCAGGAGGAAGTGAGAGTCAGGCTGCTCCGATCTTCTGCGGGCTGCTGCTACCGTGACTAACAGGCATGTGTGGGAAAGAGGAAGTGTGCTGGGTTTGCTTTCAATGCTGGGGCTGGAGACCCTCACACACTCCCTCACCCCACTTTTTTAACCCCACATGCTGCCTTGCAGCAAGGAGCAAGTGGGGTTAAAAAGGAGGAAAGAGGCATTTCCAGCCCCTTTCTGGCTGCATGGTCCCTTGGGGCAGGGCGTCCGTGAGCCAAGCGGTGCTGGTGTCTGGCCTCCCAACCCTCGGTCCCTGCTCCAACGGCTTGGTGCACAGACAGCAGCAAGTTCCTCTTCTCAAGCCCTGCCTCAGCTTGTCTCGGGAGGGTCAGACAGGGCAGCTTCCAGCTACGCGGGGCAGGGACACCCTGCTCCTGACCTGGCTGGCTGGGCTCTGCAGAGCAGGCCAGGGCAGGGGCAGTCCCCCCAGACCCCCAGCTCTCCAAGGGAGCAGCTAGTCCTGGAAGTCGTGTGAACCCAGCAGGAGCTGCAGAGGCAGGGGTTTCGCTTCCCCTGGCCAGGTGACAGAGACGCTCCCTGCTATCCTGTCCTCTGCCAGCGGGCACTTACCTAGCACCCTCCTCAGGGAAGGCCTCCGACTGCAGATCCAAATGGGACTGCTTAGGCAACTGGCTGATTAAACAAAGGACACGTCTCCTGTGAGGGCAATGATCCAGCAAAGGAGTGAAATCGGACCAAGCCAGCTCCTTATTGCCCTGCCCAGGCTCAGCTACCCCTTGCAAGGGGTCCCAGGATCCTGGCATTCGGGGAGGGGGAATTCCAGCCCGACGAGGCCTGCCAGGCTGGGAGCTGCAGCAGCTTGTGATGCCCTGCTCATCTGCAGAGCTCAAAGCCCAGGGAGCGCAGCAGGACACAGACCCCAACAAGGGAGGGCTGGCCCGCTGGCTAGAGCGACAGCTGCAGACGTGGGTTTAAGCACGTGCTTTGCTGCAGGCTTATGGCTTATTGCCAACAGCTTGGCTGGAGGCTTAGTCCCCCAGGGTCCCCCAGGTAACACCATGCCCAAAGGATAAAGACTGGCTCCAGATACCAGGCCAAAAGGTGCTGCAGACTAGAGTCCCCGTGGCTAGAGCACCAAACCTTGAAGCGAGGGGAGAGGAGTGAACTGGGCGAGGACACGTTTTTGGTTCAGCTCAAGGACGACAAGCAACATTTGGGGCATGCATGTCAGAGGGGCAGATTTAAGGGGAGAGACCCTCATCTGCTGCATGCTTGGCACAAGGTAGGATGGCTTTGCAGGAGGCCTTTGAGCTAGAAGAGACTGTCTCTGCTTCACCCCAGGCATCACCTGCTCCTCCAAAGCTGAGGCTGGAGCTGGGTGGAAAAAAAGCAACATCCCCCTCTACGCAGCATAGGACCGAGAGAGTGTGGGATAGCCAGGGATCCCCACTGCATCTCCACATCCCAGCTGTGCGCGGGTCTCCCTGCTGAGCACGCACTCGATTCCAGTTTGCTGACCGATAGGGTCACATCTCAACCTCTTCCTGCAACCTGACACTCACCCGGGTAAGAAGACCCCAGGGCACCGCTTAAGACAGCCGCACCACCGCCTGCTGCTGACCATGCCAAGGTGCTGCCCCCATGGGAGGCCGCCTGTCCCTCATCCTGGAAGGGACCTAGCCCCACGGAGAGGAGCCGGGGCTTAAGGAAGAGTTGATGCTCTTGGGCCCACAGCAGGTTTGCAGAGCGAGGCCAAGATCTCCAGAACCCCCAGGCAGGAATGACCCTATAACGGCTCCCAAGAAACCAACCCAGCCCCATAACTCTTTCCCCTTCCCCTCCTCTATGAATCACAGGGGACCACGGAGCCTTGCACAGCTTTTATTGCTTCCTGCGCCACTGCCTAACAGAGCCCGTAAATTCCTAGCTTTTACCGCATGATGTCATGGCCTCGGGGCTGATGTAATGAATCAGCGGTGCCACAACACCATCCTTCAAAGCTGCCAGTGGAAGGCAGGCCAGCGCCAGCCCAGCCGAAGGGCCCCTGCTCCCCCAGTGCGGTCTAACGAGATGGTTCATTGAGGGACCCTGATGAGCAGCATCCCCTGGGCTGGGCTATTTCAAACAGCGCATTGCATTTGCATAGCGACTATAACGATGTCCCATGCATCATTTCTCAGGGGCTCACCAGACGGACGCTTCTCTAGTGGTTTAGTGTCACTGTAAATCCTCCATGAAATACTGGTCTCCCTCATGGAGTTGCTTCTTTATAGCTCCCCTTTCAAGCACACATGATTAATACCCAGCCCTCCAGCTGGAGACGCAGGGAGCTGCATCCATATCCAAGCCGGGGAAAGGCCACCGGTTGTGGAGTTGGGGTGGTTTGCAATTGTTCCACTACAAAAATCTTCCAGGAAAAGAACGATTCCATCCCTGCCCTCCTTGGGAATGCTCCCGGCCTTTACAGAGGAAAGCTTTCAGAAGACTTTTACTTGCGTACAGATTTAGCGCAGAGGTTGAGCAGAAGCTTGGGACAGCCTGAGATCTGCGCTCAATTTGTGCCAATCATCTAGATGCAGCTTCTGTACTTAGCGAACAGCCAAGCAGGACAGAAAGGTCTAATGGCAGAGCTCTGCTCCTCCTGCCCCTAGCAAGTGCATGCATGCCTCTTGTGCTCGCTTACTGCTCTTTGAAACATACCTGTTTAGGGCCTCTCAAACCAGCCCATGTTGGTTAATTATGTGCTGAGTAGGGAAGGATATAGCCAGGCCTCTGCAGATATGGATGTAGCCAACTCTTGAAGCAGGGCTGTTAAGAGGAAAGCACAGCTCTCCATTACCTGCCCCAGTTGTGTGCTATTAATTTATGTGCATTACTGCCATGTACGCTTGTGTGCTGCACACAGGGTTTGCCCAGCGCTGCCAATCGATGCCCAGCTGATTCCACGTCAGGAACGATGTCCAAGCCCCAGCAGCTGCAGCACTGGCTGTGATAACCACCCTGCAATCCTCCTTGCTGCAAGGCAACATGTGGGTGGGACAGATGAGAAGCTCAAAGCTGACCTGTAGATCACATTACACAAGGTTCGGTGGCTTGACCAAACCTAGTACCAGCATGGCACAGCTACTTCACTGCTGCAGGGGACTCTCCAGGGCAGCAGAGCTACTTGACTGGGCTCTGTTGCCCGTTTGCCTGGAACCAGACCAGCACAGATGAAGGGGCTTTGCTGGCTGAACATGGACATGTTTGTACTCCCTCCATGACAGGTGGGGCTCAGCCCAGGGCAGGTGCTACTACTTACAGGACCTTTGTTTAAAAGCCCCTCAACACAGACCTTGCTAGCATATCTGCTTTCTTCTTCTAAACTTTGCTTAGCAGGGGACTGGAGGCACCTTGCTGAGTTGTGACCCTGAAAATCCCTGCTCACTTTGCTCTTGCTGGTGTCCCGCTTCCGAGTCCCAGACACTTCCATTACTTGGCCATGCCATCAGCTGTACAGGGATGGTGAGAGATTGGCTGTTTGCATGAGGCAGGTGGGCAGGACTGTGCCCAGATGCTTCTCCTGTTCAGATCCACCTCTCACCACCAAAAGCAGGATTGCAGCTCTAAGACAGAGCTAGGTACAGGGTAAGTGGGTCTGCAGGCTTTGTCCCTGTGCTTAGTGCCGTGTTAAGGCAGAATGTTACCTGTGATGCAGAAGGACCTTGGCTCAAGTTTCATGGAGCTGTAGGTCCTTTACATGCTGCTTTCTAAGGAGCAGTTAGCCTCCAAATGGGTGAGACAACTGGGACTACTGAAGCACTGCTGCAGCAGCACCCAGCTTGCAGACTGGGACCCTACTGCTACATGGCCAGGCCAAACAGAGGCCTGCCACATACTTCCCACTGATCTATAGTAGGGGCCTGGGCAGTCACGCTTCCCTCCCCTCCACACAGGCGTGCAGAGCCTGTGGCTAGTAAAGGTGCAATCTGACTAGGAGGGAGCGTAACTAGTCCTAGCAGAACCCAAGTCAGTAGCTCAACTACCTTCCCCATTCCTATTTGTTTCCACCACACCTGCCAGGTGGGATGCAGAAGCTAGGCCCACTAGGATGCTCTACTGCAGTGGTCTCTAAATGTTTTTGATCGCGCACCCCTATCAGTAAAAAATTTTTGAGCACGCACCCCCACTATATAAATAGAAGTTCTAATATTTTCTTTCCACAGCCCAATGGATCGTCTTGCGCACACCACTTCGGAGACCACCGCTCTACTGAACAGCAAGTCCCAAGACACATGGCACCAGATCAGAACGTCATCTGACTGGACAGAGGGGCCATGCCAGTCTGACCCATGCCTCTTGGGTCAGCAGCCCTGCAATACCAGGTCTTCCACTGCTGCTGCCACTTTGTAGAACCACAGGCCAGGAAGACTCCAGGGAGCCATAATGTACCATGCCATTGGTAGCAGGGTAGAGGACAGGAGTATAGCTATGGTTCAGGCATCTGGCAAGAAAGACCAGCCTGACATGCAAGAAGAGTTTGCTTTTTTTTTTTTTTTAAATGAACACATATGAAAAGGCCGGGCGCATCCAGTTCACTTCAGCTCCTTCACAGCCAGACCTGCAGAGGGGGAGAGGGAAAGGGTGAGACGCTCAAGGGACAAATTCAGCTCTCATTACTGCTGCCTGGCTGGCTGCGAAAGGAACAGTACCCTGCACCCTGGAGGCAGGCTGCCGAGGCTATTAGCAGTCCAGAGTGAGGACGGGAGTGGGTTTCTCCATCTTCTCAAGATTCCAGGGTCACAAAGACTGCAGCCGCACACCCACAAATAGCATTCAATGCAGCAGTACTGGCTCCAGGGCACTGTACATCCACCTCTGTTCCCTGGCCATAAGAGACAGGTCTATGTACCACCCCCTGCCCAATGTGCAGCCCCAGGCCTGTGACACTCAGTGCTGATCCTGTTGTCAAGCCAAGGGTATTTCAATGCTCTCTACAGCTCCACTGCTAAGCAACATCTCAGGGCAGGGCACAGGCTGGGTCAAGAAGGAAATCATGCTCCTCCTCAGATCCTCCTCCATCATTTTGAGACCTCCTTCCTACCAAGAGGGAAGGGGAAGCTGCTGCTGCTCCCTACTGGGCAAGGTTGCAGCTCAGTGCACTGCTTCTAGCCACACACAGGGTCCCAGGTCTTCAAGATCAGTCTGAGGCTGGCTGCTCCTGCCCCAAGCAAGGACCCAGACAAAATAGTCTCTTCAGTGCCCTGCCCTGCCAGACCTGCTTTTCTACGATACCGTGACCAGGACACCCCCAACAGCATTGCTCTTTGGCTAACTGTAGACCCATAGCTCTTTGCCCTGGAGAACTTTCCAGGAAGATGGGCTGGAGCAGCAGGTTCACAAGGTGTCAGGGATACTGGATGATGTAGCAGTAAGCAGCTACAACAACAGGCTGTGGCAGGGAACACTTCATGACTGGGAGTGCTTTGAATGCTCACAACCTATGGATGCATAAGAGCAGGGGAGTGACTAAGAAGCCACCCATTACAAGCTCCACACTAACACTGCCTGACAGCCCACCCATGCTCCTGGGCAACTTCATCAGCCCAGGAAGGTGCTAGCATTGATCATGGAGAGCTTCAAGCCGTATTCTCCCCAGCCCCAGCAAAGTCCTCCAGAGCCTCACTGAAAGACACCCTTGATTCAGCTGCCACAGAGCAAACTCCTTCCCACATTCTTCTCTTAAAGACTATGGTACTCCCTCAGCCTTAGTTACCTGGGGGCAGGGACTGCTTGAGCTTCTCAGCCTTCTCTTTGTCTGTGATAACCAGGGTGTACAGGTACCGGCTGCAACGCACCTTGAACTTCACATTGTCCTTATTCTTCTTGATCTTGACGGCTGCAGTGGGAAGAAATTGAGGTTTTTCATCACTGGGGTGACACGCGCACATACTTCGAGGCAGCCTTTAACCAGGCCTCCCTTCCCCATCATTCAGGGGCAAGGAAGTGATACCCCAGCAATACCAGTACTGGACTACTGTGACCAGTTCTGGGCGCCACACTTCAGAAGAGACTTGGAGAACCTTGAAAGGGTACAGAGAAGGGCCACAAAACTGATTAAGGGCCTGGAGGACAAACTTGATAAAGAAAGATTACGAAGGGATCTGGGATTGTTCAGCCTGGGGAAGACAAGACTGAGGGAGGACTTGGTGGTTGTCTGTAAGTAATACAAAGTATGTAAGGGGTGTAATTACATACAGTAATACTGTATGTAAGCGGTGAGTATCGGGAGCTGGGAGAAAAACTGCTCACTAGGGCGCCCCAGGGGAGGACAAGGAGCAATGGCCATAAACTGCTACAAGATGGTTCATGTTGGATGGCAGAACTTTGTTACAGTAAGAGTGACCAGAATCTGGACTAGACTTCCCAAGGCAGTGACAAGAGTCTCCAACCCTGGAAGTCTTCAGAGACTGGACAGACACCTTGCTGAGATCATCTGAATTCAACAGTATTCCTGTCCAGAGCAGAGGGGTTGGACTTGATGATCTTTTGAGGTCCCTTGCAGCCCTTAATTTCTATGATCTATGTACTAGGGCAGATCAGAATTTAAGCCTCATCTCACCCTTATGACCCTACCCCACTGCACCACAAAGACACCTGCGGATAGCAAGGGCTGCAGCCAAAGCCACTCGCTGGGCTTATCCGCAAGAGGCTTGCGCTGAAACAACAGCCATATATTTCAGGCAATTTTCTCTTCAACGCCAAACTTACACTAACAAATAGCCGCAATTTATGATGCCACAAATCCCAGTGGAGGACAACAACTGGGTTGGGAAGGCGTATTTACTGTTACGAGCTCCCCTGCACATCAATAATAGTGCTAGAGCTTTAAGCATGTTTTACATGCGGCCCCTGGAGCCCTGCAAGGACACGGGGGATGCTTTAAATCTACACTGCGACCAGCTTAGCTAGATTACTCCTTCAGACCACGGCAGATCTCAGCTTCCTGCCTGGGAGCCTGGATGGTCCAAGCCATTCAGCTGTCTGGTGGAGCTTCAGAAAACTCAGAATGGGCTGAAAGCAAAGATGTGCTTTTTTCCCCAAAAGATACTGTCAGCTTTGAAGGCATTTCAAGTACTATGCCCACCCCCTGCCCAGCACCAGTGGTGGTACAAACACACTTCATCTTCCTATTAAGATACTTCTCTCCTCTGACTATGCCAAGATGCACAACACTCACAGCACTGGACACATGTAAGATGAGGAGAAATGTAAATTTTCTCCAATTACAATCGTCTTACAGCTACAGGTGGCACTTAAGACAGCAAAATTCAGACAAAGTGCAATCCAGTTAGCAGTTAAAAAACCCAAACCCTGCCTGCAACACTTAAAGCTTCGATGGAAGGTAAAGCCACATTTGTGAATTACTTTTATCCTTCGCTATCCACCCAACCCCAAACCAGAAAGCAGCAGCAATCACACCGCGCTGTTGACATTGATTCCTGCAAGTGAACAACATGATAAAAGTAACTCCGTTTTTAAGAGTGCATATCCTAAAGGCTACACGTGTCCTTGGCAAAGAGCTCGCAGCCCTCTGGCTTTCCTTCAAACAAGCATTTGGGTTAGCCTGGAGAGCCATATCCGAGCCAGACCGCCGCAAGCAGTGGGCTCGACTCACACTCTCAGCTTGCTGACAAAGCCGAGCAGTCGAGCTTACAACTGACCCGCTGCGAAATCACTACGTGGAGCATAAGGGAACAGCCTCTCTTCGCTATATGCGCTATTGCCCCACGCACTCACACCAGAAATGCCCCAGAGCTCGTTTACATGGGGCTGGCAGCACAGAACCATACTCACACCCAAAATCAGGGTTGGGTTCCCCCACTGGGACCAGGACAGAGCTATTTGTCAGCCAATGGGATGCTCCATACAACTCCTGCTGGTCTAAGTGCAGCAGTCCCGGCGAGCACTGCACACGTGGGTGCAACCACGCAGTTGTATGTGGGCAGAGCAGCACCATTCATGCCAAACCCTGAAAGCTGGGGCTTCTGCCAGACACTGAAGCCAGCACCCTTGGGGGCCAACCCACAAGGGTGGCAGGGGAATGCACTTGTTCTCTGCAGCCTCTGCTGGGGCAAGTCCTCTCAAGAGCTGCAGCATCACTCACACTTGGCGTCTTTCCTCCTGGCTGTCAGCAGGAAGTCTTTGATCTCTTCAATTTTTCGAGGCTGAAAGCAAAGGAGAAAAGCGCTCGGGACCTGTTCTTCCTCAAGGCAAAAGAGCCCCCCTCCTCCCCCCCACGACAGCGACTGCCCTTCACTCCTGGCCACCCTACAGCCCAGGACCCCCCATCGAAAGGCTGCTTTCCACACCTGGTACCCACGTGCCCCTGCAGCTCCCACGCCTCTATGGCCCTAGATGCCCAGACAGGACCCCAGCACCCCCTGACCCGGAAGTGGTCCCCACACTGCGCACCCCATGACTCCCCCCACCAGCCCCCCAACTAGTTACCATAGTGACGGGCCGGGCTCCGGGCGGCTGTGACCTGCTGGGGAAGAGAAACCAAGATGGCGTCACCAGGGGAGGGGAGAGCGTATTTCGAGCCCCCAAACTCTCCTCCCGCTTCCAGCCGCCGCTCCATAGGGCTCCCCCCCGGCTCTCCGCCGCCCGCCCCACGTCCTCCGCCCCCTCCTCCAGCTCCACGGCTCATCCCCACCGAGGATGCCGGTGGATACGCCCCGTGCTCCCGCCGGCACTCACACGAGCAGCCGCAGCGTAGATGGCAGAAGAGGGCACGTACTTCCGCATCCGGGCACTTAACCCGCCGGCGGTCGCTACGGGCGCCGCCAAGGGACACCTAGCGTGGGAAGGCGTTCTCAGCCCTGCGCCTGCGCAGTGGCGGGTCCTAGGCGGGAGGTGGAGGTGGAGGGGGTTGGGGGTGCTGGGCTTGTTTGATTAAAAACAGCCCCAATTTTCGGTTTAAAAAACGCAGCCCCAAATGCACATCTTTCCATGATAAAAGTGAACCCCCCCTAATATAGCTCTATATTTATCGATTCATAGATGTTAGGGTCGGAAGGGATTCACAGGCAGGAAAGAGTGCTGGATTCAGATGGCCCCAGCCAGATGCTCATCTAACCTCCTCTTTATAGATCTATATCTGTAAATATAGATGTCCGTAGTTATATCTGTATAGTTATGTAGATACCTATAAATATATCTATCTATATAGATATGTATATAGCTATATATAGAGTTACATCGTAGATATAGGTATGTAGATATATATAAACATATAGTTACATCAATATAGATATCTCTATATTCCTCTATATATACGTAATGGTGTTTCATTTTTAATCATGGAAATAGGTAGATTTGGGGTTATTTTTTTTTAAATCGAAGATTGGAGATTTTTTTATCAGAGAAAACCAGGATCCCTGGTGATGAGCATGGCAGTTCCCAATGATAAAGAAAGTGGGAGCCCGCCCCAGCCGGGCAGGGGTGGCATTGCTGTTGCCCTTGAGGTTGGTTTTGCTGGTGCTGCCCTGCGCCCCAGGCCCCTTTAGGGGTAGAGTTGCCAACCTTGGTGTCTCCAGGAGCAAGAGCTGAATCTCCAGGAGGCGGCTGAGAGTCACCAGGGAGATCTATGCTAGGGCATTCATTAAAATAAATCTTCAGTGTTGAAACTGATTTGTACCGCTGTCCAGTGGGCTTTTAAAATACTCATGTAATGGGCGCGTCTACACTGTCGTTAACACGCCATAGTTATAGGTGGTAACTAGGAGAGCCCACAAACACCAGCAGACTCTCTCTATGGCCGAAGAAGAGCGTTTGTGCCTGAAAGCTTGCAAAGAACAATTTCCCCAACTATTTAGTGGGTCTAATAGAAGAGATCGCATCTACCCAAAGAACCTTTCTGCCATAGTTATGGCACATGAAGCTTAGTACTTGCATAACCAGTGCACAGTAACCGGTGCTGCTGGCCCATGGGGTTTTACGGACACTAACTGCACAGTAGCCTAATACTGGCACAGTAGCTTATTAGCATGGGTTTTACCCTGCACACTGCTGCACCGTGTTATTAGGCTACTGCTCCATTAGTGTCTTATGTAGATGCACCCAATGGCTAATTAATGTCATTATGTCATGGGATGAAACCTCCCGGAATAGACTCAAACCAAGTTGGCAACCCTATTGAGGGGTGAGGTTATTTCTGCTCTCCAGGAACGTTGTGTCACACTTGCTGGCTTGCACAGCGCCTGTCAATGTGTCCCAGCGCTGAGACACAGCGAGGAAAGACCCACACATGGTTGGAAAGTCCTGGTTGGAAGCCAGGGTAGATTTGCACCTTGTAGGCTAAGGGCATCAGAGCCGCGTAGCATAAAGTTTCCTAAGTGGAGGGTTTTGCTATGCTCTCTGCTTACAAAAGCTTACCCTATACACCTCTGATTGAGTGTATGATGCAAATCTAACTTGCCTGCTGTTTGACAGCAGACAAATACAACTAACTACCTCTCTCCTGGCTCAAAGCCATTCCTCAGTCACTGCTTGCATCACTGGAAGCAGCTCGAAGCACCCTTCTTCTCTGCCTCAGTGTTCCTGTCTGTACAATGGGGTGATGATACTTCCCACAGGGGCTGGGAAGGGTCTCAACTTGTGGATGGCAGGGACATATGAAGAACAAAGTGTGTCAGTTTTAACAACAGGTCAATACGTTGGAACAGATTGTTTATAGTTATAGCTGCCAATAGGCTGTTACTAAATAATAAACTGGTGGTGCCTGGGGGCACCTGGGGATACGTCTGTGTTGTGCTAGGCACCGTACAAACACTGAGCAGGGGGCCCTGGTGCAGACACCGGACAATTTAAAAGGCTGGAGCAGGGAGGGAGAGCCCAGGGGGAGGAAATAAGGGAGGAGGGCCAACCCTCTGTTAGGTTCCTGCCTTACCTGTGTGCTCTCCTTTATCTCACTGCTGCAAAAATAAGCAGACTTTTCCTCAGCCTCCCTATGGGTCGCAGAAGGTGTGCGCTCAGCCTCGCTCCCCTCCAGGCCATCCTTTCCAGGTCCTCCCCAGAAGTGCTGCAGATCTGTCCCCGACTTCCAGCGGGAGGATCTCGGCTATACGCCGACCCGATGGAAATGGGAGACTCCTCCTGAGCTTGCTCCTGCGGCTGTACGGCTGAGGGCAGGCGAAACTCGGGGGCATCTGAATCCCGAGCCTCCAGGCTGGGGCCTGCACACAGGATGCCCACCGAAGGATTTGGACGTATCTGAAGCCCCAGGCTGGGGGTGGAGGATGCTTGCCAGTAGCAGGGCCACACATGGTTCTTGAATGATTCACATGGATTTTGAATTGATTTGACTTGGGACACGAAAAAATTTTCCATTAAAAAAAATAAATAAATCTGTCCCCGTTACCGCTGTAATGGAAATGTTTGGCCACAAGAGAGAGCTTTTGCCTCAGCTTCTACAACTCCTGCAAAGTCCTTCCCTTTCCTCCCAGGTGTCCTCCTGGGAGAAGCTAGCACCTGCCCCCCTGGGCTGACAGCACCAGCCCAGACAGCTCCCTGCCTCCTGCGGCCACGTTCCCGTCTCTGTCGCCTGCAAGCGGGGACTGCAGCAGAGCCGGCGTTTGAGGGGAGCTGGCCATTTCCCAAAGGCAGTGGCGCAGAATTGGGTCGTGGATCCGGCTCAGCTTGGCTGGGAGTCCGGGGTCAGGGGGTGCCAGCCGGGGGGTGTTTGCTGGCGCCCGTCTGCCTTGTTCTGAAAGGTGGCACCCTCCTCCGGGCAAGGGGACAGGGGGTTTGCATGGCAGTGAGCTGGGGCGAGCTCCCTCTCTCCAATTCGGTGTCCGGGAACGTCCGAATCCAGAGGCGCCCAGGCCGGAGCAGGTGCCCTTGGCTCTGAGGGGAGTGGGGTGGATGGAGAGGAGAAGCAGGAGGCATGGCATCTCGTGTGCATATGTGAGTGTGCGTGCAGGGAGGGGGGGTTGTGCATGGGAGTACAGAGGGGTGTGTGTGCACACGGGAGTGTGTGTATGTGAGTGCAGACAGGTGTGTGTGTGTGCATGGGGGTGTGAGTATGTGTGTGTATGTAAGTGCAGAGAGGTGTGTGTTTGCATGGGAGTGCGTGTATGTGTATATGAGTGCAGAGAGGTGTGTGCATGCATGGGGATGTGAGTATGTGTGTGTGAGTGCAGAGGGGCACGTGTGTGCATGGGGGGTGTATGTGCGTGTGTGTGTGAGTGCGGCGGGGTGTGCGTGCATGTGCGGAGAGGTGAGACGGGAGCCCAGGCCAAGGCAGCCAGTTTCCTCCCCCCAAACCCAGGCAGCAGCACTCAAAATGCTGGACCCAGCTACTGAAGTATCCTGGGCTGGGCTGGGGCAGGGGCAGGGGCAGGGGCAGGCACATTGGACCCTGGCAGCACAACCTCCCCTTGGCCGGGACCACGGCACTGCAACAGCGAGATGCCTCGAGCTGGCCAGGAGCCTGTGGCACCCGGCACAGACTGTCCCCAGCACTCGGGGCTAGAGGGACGGGAGTCCCCTGCAAAGCCCTAGACTCTGCCCGTTCCCACCCCCGACCTGCTCCGAGACACTGGATAGCATCCTTGCTCCCCAAGTCAGGCTCAGCCTGAGCCCCCACCGGGACCCCCAGCCCCTTCCCACATGTGGCCCTGCGGAGATGAATGAAACCTGCGTTCCTGCGGGCGCAGGGCGGTTCGGCTGCAGAGCCCGTCTTCCCGCAGGGGAGAAGGAGGAGACGGAGCATCTCAGCTCTATTCACGGCTGCCCGAGGGCCAGGGGGCCCGGCTATCTGCTGCTAGGGATCGTGCATGACGCAGCCAGAGAGAGGAAATCGATGGAGCTGTCAGGGCCTTCAAGCGCGCGGCACTGCGAGCTCGCCCATCCTGGGCTCTCCAGAGGGAGGACTCAGATTAAAGATGGGGAAAAAAAGAGGGAGATAAACATCTGACAGGCCTAAGGGGAAGTGGAAGCAGGGCTGAGGAGGGGGAGAATTACATTTCATAAATCACGAGGGCCAGCGCAAAGCCTTGCAGACAGGCCTGTCCCTTAAATGCAGCTTTGGGGGCGGCTCGGCCATGGGGCTGGGTGCGGGGTTCGCACCCGGGAGGGCTGCAACATGGCGAGGGTGGAGCTGAGCCTGGCAGGGTCTGCAGCAGCCCAGCCTTGCCCTGCCTGGCTGCACCCACAAGCTGGGGGGCAAAGACGAGCCCTTTGGGGTGGGAGGAGGCTGGCTTCAGCCAAGGCCAGTGTCCGTCTGGTGCCAAGGCTCGTTCTCCTGGTCCCCCTCCGCCTGGCCGCGGCCCGACCCTGCCCAGGCCCCTGCACTTCTGCCTCCAGGCAGGAGCCCGTGGGGATGAGGAGGGCTGTAGGGGACCCACCTGGGTGTCTGCAGCACTGCCACCCTCATCTCACCCCCGTTAACGAGGAACGTAACAGTCGCCGGCTGCTCAGGGGATGCAGTGCAGAACCAAGGTTTTCTTGCTTTTTTAATTTTTTTTTTGTAAAAAGATATGTCTTTATATTTAT
>NW_017728928.1:1330008-1341483 GCF_001723895.1 Crocodylus porosus
TATACGAGCACACCTTCTAGTCACTGTTCATTACCTCCTTAACCCACCAGTGGAAAAACACCCATTACAATATAGGCACCCGTGGAAAGGTGCTCCCATGCACCCGTCCGCAAGGCATCGTCTCCCTCAACCCCACTGTGTCTTAGTCCTGTCCACAAATACAGGGCCAGGGTCATTGCTGCATGGAGCCTTGCAGAGTGGATGTGCTGGAGGGGGCTACCCAGGGCCTGGGCCCCGGTGCAGACACCGGCTTCTAACCAGGGCCGAGCCCTGGAGAGGCTCCACTGCTGCGGAGCAAGGAGCCCAGATGCTTTGGGAGGATGTGGGCTCATCCACATCCTTGGAGGCCTCTTGCCTTGCCCAGGCCTGGGCCTGGGGTCCCAGCTCCTGCAGCTCATGGGGTGGGTGGCAGAGGAGAGAGGATAATTCCTTTAACGTCATCTCTGCCCGCAGCGGCGCTCCAGTTCCCACAGATCGATTACCTCCGCAGAACCTCGCTTATCGGGTAATTACACACGGGCTCTCTCTCTTGCAAGGGAATGGCTTCCCCTCTCAGAAAAGAGCGCGCCGGCCACCTCCACAGAGCCTGGGAATAGATAAATAAACCCCGCAGTAATTGCAACCGGGATCTAATGCCAGCTTGTGGGGAGCGAGGGCGGAGGGCAGGCTGAGCTCAGCTGGTTTGGGGATGCGGGATTGGGAAGGATCCCCTGGAGCACTGGGTCTATAGCAACTGCACACAACCATGCCAGGGACGGCAAGTCCAGCAGTGCCCACAGGAATGGCTGCATCCTCCCACAGAGCCCCCGACTGCTGGGGAAAAGACCCAGACCCTGAAAGCAGCAGTCTGAGAGCAGGGGAGATGAGGGCTCACCCCTGCAATGTCAGCTCCCAGCCCGGGGCATGGAGATGGCCGGAAGGTAATGCCCATTCAGTCCTACAGGGAGCCAGCGACAGGGGACAGCATCTGAGAGCGGGACCTGGGGGTGAGATGCACGCTGGGGCTGCTCCCGCACACGCATGTGAAAGGACTCACATGCACAGCACTACACACGGGAAGGGACAGGAGTTCACCTCCGAGCACAGTGCAAGCCCCTTCGCGGGCACATGCGCACACGCACATGCAGCGCTGTGAATGCTGACACCTATACGCTCGCAACAGTGGGCACGCCCAGATGTGCTGCAGGGCACATGTGTATGTTGCCGCGCATTGCACGTGCAGAGGCAGACACAAGTGCAGCCAGAGGAGCACAGGGACGTGCCATCCTGCACACTACATGCTCTTGCTGAATATACACGTGTGCACACGCCTAGAGCTCTGCACAGACCCATGCCAGCAGCAATGTATGGAGACACCCCCCCCCCCTTGATTGATTGGCACTATTAAAGAGATTGCTAACGCTGCAGTAATTATGGGCATGTGCACAGGGGAGACGTACATAACCCAGCAAAAACTGGATTTTTGTTGCCAGCCAATTAAACAATGACATGTAACGAGGGTGAAGAGTTACAGCTCCACAGAGATGCTTCCAGTTTATGGCCAGCCAAGGAGGAGCCCCCTGGGTCTCCACCTCTCCCTGTCCCATGAACCTGGGGTGGGGAGAGGTCTTGGGGTGTCAGCGTGCATGTGTCTCTGTAGGCCCATGCATGTGCTTGTGTGTGCCCAGGTGTGTGTCTGGGTATGCATGTGTGTTCCTGCATCTGCACAGGGGCCTGCAGGCAGGTCAGTGTGTGCCTGTGGGGGATTGATACGTGTGTTGCACACATGTGTGATTGCGGGGGAGGAGAGTTGCAGAGGGGCTCTGGCTGCCTAGTTCTCCCTGCACCCGTGGCCTTGCACGCCAGACATTGCTCACCCTGCCTGCGGATCATAAAAAATGATAATTGATGTTTCAATTAGACATAATTTATGGAGCGGTTCCCTTGGATATCCCTCTGATTGTATTTTAATGCCTGGAAATTTCCTGATGATGAGGTGGAACATGCCACTCCCATCCCTGTGCCTGGGGCTGGGGGTAGGGGAAGGGACAGCAAAGAGAGCCCCCATCCCACCTGCCAGCCCCCGAAGTGGCTCCATGCAGGTGCCTTCGTGCGCTGGATGGGGGTAGGACTTGCCGTGTCACCCCCATCACTGACCCTTGCTGGATTTTGGCACCCATCCTGTCCTCACTGCAATCATCTTGCTGAGGGTGGTTTGCTATAAAATGGGCTGAATCAGAGCACAGGCTGCAGGGATGGAGCCGCTGGGCAGAGGCAGGGGAGGTGGGCATGGGAGGCAGAGAGCCCGCTGCGTGTCTGGGTGTGCACGCGTGTTCATCTGCAGTGCACAGGGGCCTGCAGGCAGGCCAATGCATGCCCATGGGGAGTTGACGAGTGTGTTGCACACGCGTGTGATCAGGGAGGGTCACAGAGGGGCTCTGGCTCCCTGGTTCTCCCTGCAGCCGTGGTCCCGTGTATCAGACGTCACTCACCCCATCTAAAAAATCACAATTGCTGTTTCAATTTGACATAATTTACAGAGTGGTTCCCTTGGAAATCCCTGGGTATCACGCTCCTGGAGCATGACCGCAGGACTCGGGTGATGAACAGGACCCCCCCATGCCCGGTCCCTTTTGCCATGGGAGGCAGTGGTGGGTCCCAGGGGTCCAGCACCGTTCCCCGCAGTCTGGGGATGCTGTTGCCCCGGGGCGTGAGGGTGCAGCGAGGCACTGGGTGTGCTGGCTTGCCCCAGTGTCATTCCTCAGCAGAGGCAGGAGAGCCCAGGACTCATCTCTGGGCAGAAATGAGCTTGGATCCACGCGCTGATGCTCAAAGGGACCGAGCATCCACGCAACGGCACCTCGGCTGAACACCATGAGCCGGTCTAGGCAGCACGCTTAGGAAGACAGTCCAGATAAAGGTCACTGTGCTGGTGCCGGCAGCTTGGGCTGGGGTGCTGGGCACTGCACCTTGCAGTGGCACAGCGCTGGAGGTCTGTCCTGCAGCTGCAGCTGGAACCAGTTCCCCAGTGGGCCTGCACTGGTTCTGGGTGCCGCGGGCGGCGTGGGCTGGCTGCAGCCCTGGCCCCTTGGCAATCATTTGCTTCAGGGCCCGGCGCACAAACGCCAGCGGGGCCTTTTGCTCTGGCTGGGAGGATCCAGCCATGCCCGGAGATCACAGGCTGCTCTCTAGCTCCAGGCGAATGTCTTGCTGCAGCTGTGGCTTTGACATCTCAGAGCTGCCAGCTCTGAAACAATCCCCTGTCCAGCCCCGGTGGGATCCGCGTGTCACTTAGCGCAGGCTGTGCCGGGCGAGCCCTCCAACGCCAGGAGTGCCAGGGGCTTGCCCTGCACATCCATACTCACGCACGTGCCGTGCTCCCTGCTGCAAGCCCTTCTGATTGACGGGAGCCGGCGAGCCAGGCCCCAGGGCTGTCTTCTGCCACGCACCGTGTATGGCTCGGGGGCAGGCTCCGTGACAGCGGCATTTGCACTGGGCTGGGGCTTTGCATCCTCCTGATCAAGGCCCGTCTGACATGAAACAGTGAGGGAGACTGAGCAGAAGCTTTGCAGAGGAGGCTGGGGCTGGTGGCCAGGAGCCAGGGGAACGGCAGTGTGATGATCACAAAGCTCCAGCGCACACGGGTCTGGTTGGTATTGGGACCCCTGGGACAGACATTGCATAAACCAGTTTGACCAAAATCAGTTAAGTGGGAGTGGGACTCCCTGGGACAGACATTGCATAAACTGGTTTGGCTTAAATCAGTTAAGTCTGATACTACATTCAACCAAGTTTATCTCAAAATGGGTTCAGCCCTTTTCAGACTGGTGTATGTGCACTGAACATCTGTTCTGTTACAGGCTTAAACCAGTTTCTGATCACTTAAACCGGTTTATGTGTAATGTCTGCCCCTAGCCCTTGTGTCCTTAAAACCATGGGTGCTACAGACAGGGTCTGTGGCCTCTGGGGAGTCCGGCCTCACCTGTGCCTAGCAGGAGGATGCTGACTCAGCTGGGCAAGGCCCTCTGAGATCCCCCCCGCCCCATCTACGCAACGGCGCCTTGGCTGAACGCCGTGAGCCGGTCTAGGCAGCATGCTTAGGAAAAGGGTCCAGATGAAGGTCTCCGTGCTGGTGCTGGCAGCTTGGGCTGGGGTGCATCCCATGCTGGATGCTGCTCTCTGAGAGCAAAGCTAAGGTGGGATCACAGCTCCCTCCCGGGCCCCTGTCCGAGCTGGACAGGGGCTGTGGCCGGAGGACCCCGAGCAGGGATGCTCAGACAGCGCTGGGGTCACGGCTTGAAGACTGCGCATGGGAGAACAGCGGGGTGGGTTGCATTGCAGAGGGGATTGGGCGGTTCGGGGGATGAGACACCCCAGGGTCTTCTCTCCCGCTGACCGAGTCGGCCAGATGGACGTGTCCCGGCCCTGGTCTGGCCTGTGCTGGCGCCGGACTGGCCACTAGATGTCAGTGGGTGTTAGTGGATGGGGAGGGCTGCGCTGCCGTGGCGTGGATGTGGTACGCGGGTGCTTTTGGGGTGGAGGCGGATGAATTCGGGGTGGATCTCCTGCCCAGATGTGATGTCCCGCTATCTCGCTGTGCTCCCAGGCACATCCTCCTGCCCCAGCTCCCAGCCCGCTCGGGGCCAGGCTGGGAAGGAGCAGGTGCGCTGAGCCCTCCTGTGCTGCCTGGCACCTTCCCAGCCCCCCCCGGCTCTCACTGCACAGAAGGGAGGTGGCATCAGAGCCCAGCGTGGGCACGGATCATGCCCAGGTGACCCACGCTCCCGGCGGGCTTCCAGGCAGCATGCATACAAGGCCCTCTGCCAGCCGCGGGGCTGCTAGGACGGGGCCCCTGCAGCCAAGCAGCCCCGCTGGGGAGAGGCAGGACCCGCTGAGAAAACAGGGCAGAGCTCAGATGTATGGAGCTGGGGAGGACGGGCGGGGGGTGGCAGGGTCTCAGGCTCTGGCATTGAACAGAGCTCAGTAGCAAGGACCGGGACTTCTTGCATGATGGATAAGACCAAGGGGCCTTTGCTGTCTCATGGCCCTGTGGCTGCTAGCCTGGCCAGCGGCTTTCCGACTCCGGGGACCCAGCCAGGGCTGGGCCGGTGGGGGCTGAATCCCAGCCTCCAGGGAGTCCAACAGGCTGCAAGGAGCCCCAGTGCCGGGCACGTGGCCCAGCTGTGCAGTCCTGGGGGCCACGAGCCGCTGTGCCCAGCCTGGGTTAATGCAATGAGCTTCTGCATGGCACTGTTTGGGCTGCGCTTGTTCGTTGTCGTGCTGGGCTGGGGGTCGCTGCTTGCTTCCCAAGCCAGCCTGGGTGAAGCTGCAAAGGGAACGGGGCCTCCTGTGCCACGTGCCCAGCCTCCAGCTCCCTGCCCCCAGGACATCTCACTCCCCACTGGTTTGTCTGGGACAAGCAGCAGGGAATGGAGGGGCCTGTGACCTCCCACACTGCCCACCCCATTTCAGGGTGACCCACCTGGCTGACCTTGTAGCTCAGGCACGTGGTGCTTGCAACCTCAAGCTGTGGGCAATGCCCGGCTGGAAAGGAAGATCCCTCGGTCTCCCAGCCCAGCCCAGCCCAGCCCAGCCCGGTGTAGCCTGTCACGGTGCAGGGCGGCTGTGGGGGCATCACGGCACATGAATGACCTGCTCCCATGGATGGCTTGGTGCTTGCACCCGCAGGTGCTCAGTCCTTCCAAGATTAATTGCCTGCTGGTTGTGGATCTTGCAATGATGGTGGTTTTGGAGACAGACAATTAATTATCCTCTGCTTTAATTACCACTGACAGGACGATGCGGCTGGCATTAGGTAACGTGGCTGCGGAGAGGCGGGAAGGTCAGGGGATCGGGTCTCCCCAGGCTGGAGCAGCCTTGGTGGAAGCTGGGTCCTGTGGATACCAGAGAGGCCTTGTGCCCCCTTTCCAGCGTGGCGCACGGCAAGATGCATATACACATGCACACACACACGTGCACACAAGCACGCCTGTCCCTCCATGCCTCGAGACAGCCGAGAGCTGGTCAGTCTCCTTTAGGTCAGGATTTCTCAGCCTTCAGGCAAACAGAGGGAGAGGATGAAGATGAAGGTGATGATTGTACCCCGTGGCACCAGGTGCTGCACAAATGCCCACCCAACAGACTGTCCGGCTGGGCGCCAGCCCCGTCCCTAGGGCAAGGGGCAGCTCTGTCCGTGTCGATGCCCCTGGCAGAGCCTCTGAGGATGGAGAGAAGCAGGGAGACCCAAGGGTGGGGACTGCGGGGGTCATGCCCCATGTTGTCTCTGTGCCATCCTGATGCTGGGGCTGAACTCAGATGGATTCAATCGTACCTGGATATCTCCTGGGGACAGGGGCCTCAGCCCAGGGGAGAAGGAGAGAAAAGGGCCTCAGCGCTCCAGGACCCAGTCCTGTGCTGGGTGCAGCCAGGCCCCCGGTCTCCCCCTGCTCCCCCAACCATTGGGCATCTGGGGGAAAGGTCCGTGGCCACAAATGTGGCCTGTATGATGCTAATAAGACCCATCATGGCTAATAAGATTAGGCCGGGACCTTGCAGGGGACCAAGCTGCCAGCTCCAGGGACCATGCCATTGCACATGGGTTACCATTGCCGTGACCCCTTCTGGGGCTGCTTCTTCCCTTCCGTGAAATCCCAGCCCTGCTACGCAGCCTCGCTCGGCTCTCGGACGTAGGACGCACATGACGTCAGGCTCAACGAGGGCAGAGGCCGCGGCCTCTTGCAGCTGGGACATCACAGCGTCTCCGGGGTCCCCCAGCCGCCGCCTCCACCCGGAGAGGACCAGCACGATGGCCTGATCCGGCGTGTCCCGTAGGGCGGGATCCCCACCCTCACACCCCATCCAGGGCTTGAGCTGGGGGCACGTTTTTGAGAGAGATGCACCGGCTTCTGTCTCCAAGATGTGAAGTGATGGAGATGCCACGGCCGCCTCCGTCGGAAACCTGGTGTCGCCTAGCAACCGCCTCCAGCCGAACCGCCAGCTCCGGAGGCACCCCGACTTCCAGCTCGGGAACCAGGGGATGCAGGGGGGCGCTGAGCTGCTGGGGTTGCTCCTTCCCCTCCGGACGGGGCTGATTCATCGCGTGGTGCGGAGGAGAACGGCGGGGGGTTCGCTTGGCATCCGGCATCGTGCACGGGGGAGCAAAACGTGCAACGTGGCCTCGCAGAGCGACCCCCAGCCCCTCGATGCAGCCTGCAAAGCCCCTGCTTGCTTTTTCCCCCTGTTGCCAACATGCTGGAGCTGAGCACCAGCAAACCCAGCCAGCCTCCCCGAGAAACCCCTTCCCCAGCCCTGCTCATTGAGATGCGCCAGGCCGGCCGCCCCATTTACCATGCTGTCAGCTGGGCTGCGGCGCCGTCCTGGGCACGATTCTGCTGACGGTGGCTGCCCGCCTCTCCGGGCTCTCCCCCTTCCCAGCAGGGGCAAGCACTTGATCTTCATTTGGCCGCGGCCTGTCAGAGCCGCGCGTGGCACAGCCGACCTTTCGTGCTGGCGGCATGATGGATGGCTGCTCTTAGCATCACACCCCAGCTGGTGTTGGTGGGGGACCCTGCTCCCGGCTTGCCCCCCTCCCAGCTCAGACGTTCATTGGAAATCCATCAGCTCCTCCAGGCTGGGCACGCTCCTGACCTGAGCAATCAGCAAAAGTGCAGAGGGGGGAAATAAATCCAGCGAGCAAAGCAAAGTGCAGAGGGCAGGCGTGGAGGGTGAGACAGGTGTCAGGGCTCAACGGAGCTGCGTGCCCACGTGATGAGGACGTGAGTGTCCATGAGAGGGAGGGAGTATCCGTGAAGGCACAGGCGTGGGAATGCGTGTGCAAACCTGGGTGTGAGAGCAAGCATGGGTGAGGGGGCACAGTGGACACATCGGTGCTATGAACCCAAGCGTGAGCCTCTGAGCACATGGCTGAACACGCGCCGCAAGTGTGCATGACTCTGTGTGTAGTGTGACTTCACTTAGTGAATGCATCAGCCAAGGGCCCCACACATGACTGCATGTGCAAGAATTAATGCACCCACCTGCAAGGCTGACTGCAAGTGCAAGCAGGCGTGCAAGCAGGTGTGCAATGCCACACTGGTGGGCTCCAGGCTTCGAATCCTGCCGGTGGCAAGAGGCAGCGAGAAGGGGAAGCCGGGCCAGGTCGGAGAGGAGACTGTTGTGGTGGGACACGACTCCCTCCCACCCTTCCCTGAACGGGATTTTTATTTTTTTTAATTGCTTGATTTACTCCCTTGGCCCCCAATGGGCTGCTCTCCTCCGCTGCTTTTTAATTGCTGGAAAAGTTGTGCAGTTTTTCATGTTTTAAGGAGCGCTGAATTGTATAATTAAAACACTAACAGTGTAAATCAACAGTGCAGAAGAAAGACAGCAGAGAATTAAGCCAGCGTCTTGGCATAATCATAAAACCAAACCGGCATGAACAGTGCCCATTACGGAGCCGGCGCAGAATACTAATGTCCCTGAGTTTGCGGGGAGGGGGAAGGGAAGAGACCGGTCCTGGAGACCCCCTCTCCACTCCCCATCACGGCTAGGTAATGAGCAGCCGGGGTGTGCGGCGGAGCCCAGCCTAAGAGGATTATTAGTTGTGAGAGGCAGCAACTGGCTCCGGCATATGGCGGCGAACAGGATGTGACACCAAAATTGCTTTTAATTAGGGCTCGCTTTCAGGCGCGGGAGTGGCAGGCTGGGACCAGATGCAGCTGCAGATTGGATCGGGGTGGCCGTGGCTGCCCAGGGCTCTTCGGCCGAGCCTGCCCTGCAGCCACAGGGCAGAGCAACGTGGGGTTCATGCTGCTGGCACCGGATGTCACGGCTGTCACAGCTGCGCCAGCGGTGGAGGGAGCTGGGGCCCGGTCAGTTATGGTCCCCTTGGTCTCACTGCTGTGGAAATCTCGCAGGCACAAGTGCCCTGTGGGCTTGCTGGTGCCTCCTGGTGAGCTGGGCACGGCACGAGACCGTCTTCTGGCAGTGGAGACTGCTCCTGGGAGCCTGACAAGCCAGGCTTTGCTCAAAATGAGCTGCACCCCCCGGATAAGGGCACCGCTAGGCCCATTCTGCACCACCGGGCTTGGCTTTGCAGTGTATTGCGGCTACTTGGGTCAGCGCCCTCTTATTTTGCATATTTATAACGCCCCCTCCTCCCTTGCCCCATGATAGATGGTGTAAAGATGGAGGATCAATAAGGACTTTATAATGTTTGCGCAATCCTATTATTAAGAAGTAATAAGTCATGGCGGCTGCCCGCTCCGGGGGGCCGGCCGGGATGAGTTTCCTAGGCAGCTCCTTCCCCTTCCCCTCTGTCTTCTGCATGGGCAGCGATAACCGGTATTGATTGTCTCCGTCCAGAGGGAGCATAACTAGCCTCATGGAGGCACGCTGAGAGCGCGCGAGCCCGTGCGCTGATGCATAGGCATAAAAATCTGTTGCCATTGATTATCAAGCCGTTGTAATTGCAGCAGCTGCGGGAATGTGGCTGGGGCCCTGAAGGACTCCCAGCCTGGCTTGTCCCTCTGGAGACGGGAACCTGCCGGCCCGCGGGGGCAGTGGGAAGAGATGCATCTCCAGGGGCGATGGGTGGGCAAAGCCACTGCTTGCTGATGGGCGATGCCGGAGCCTGGTAGGATGGGGATCCTGTACGGGGATCAGGACCTGTTGCTCTAAAAGCTGCCCCCACTCTACCCCACAGCCTTAGGGAAGGGCAAACCGGGTGACCGCCTGGGGCCCCACACTTTAGGAGCTCCAAAATTTTGCAACAAGTCTTTGTGGGGAGTAAAGTTTTTGCAAGGAAGTGGCTCTATTTGCCTTTGAACACTCGACTATTTATCTAATTCCCCCAAAGAATATTAAAAAGATCCACGATACCACTGTGGTGGGTTAATATTTACCCTCTTGCCCAGGGCCCCAACAACCCCAAGGCCACCACTGCCCGCAGCAGACATATCTGTGGTCCCTGCCACCCAGGTAACGGGGGTTGGAAGTCCTCCCCCATGGCAAGCGTCCGTAGTCCCTGGTCACTGGTGCCCCAGCCTGGGTGCACAGGACGTCTGATCTGGGGGCGGCTCTGATGACCGTAACGCTCAGAAACTCAGGCCCAGTGGCCAAAGCCACGTCTGCTCTCCATACATCGTGTACAAGCACTCTCTGAGCCCTTTCCAGGAGGTGCGTGGGTCCCCTCCTGGGGAGTGTAGCCCTGTGTACAGCCAGCCAGCATGATATTTGCAGCCCCTGAACACGAAGGATAAGGAGGGCCTTTGCCGAGACCCCCTGGTCTGCAGAGAACTGGCCGCAGCCCCAGTTCAGCCACATCCTGAGTTCTCCTGCCCATGACCGAGCTGCAGCGGGTCCCCTTCCTCAAAGCTGAGGCTGGATTTCACCCCGCTTCCCATGGCTTCTCCAGAGGCAGGTCCCTCTCTGCTGTCTGGTGGCTTGTATCTCGTGTGCCCCCAAAGCCGCGACAGCTGGAGGGTCCCGAGGGCCTGGGACATCCCCTATGGCAAGCAGCAGGGAGGGACTTGGAAGGACTCAGCTCCTGTTCCTGGCCCAGCGTCTGCTGGGAGCGCTCTCCTGCCTTCAGGGGTGGTACAGAGCCCTGCAGAGGTGGGGATGTGAGGGTCACTGCCATGCCCTCCCTTCACCTCCTGCTCTGCAAGCTCCTCTTTGCTCTCTCCTCTGGAGTTTAATAAGTTCCCCAAAAGCCCTGAATGTCCTTAACAGGGCTGCCTGCCCCTTCCTAAGGGGACAGACCCTGCTGTTACCCAGCTATACAACAAGCTCTGTCCAGGCAGGGAGTTTCTTTCCCACCCTCCGAGCTGAGATCAGCTCTGAGGGGCTGCGCCCAGCGCCCACCCGGGGCAGGATTAGTCCGCTCCTCGTTGAGAGTATCCATAGCTGGAGCGGGTGTGTAAATCAGCAGAAATAATTCACGCGAGTCGTTAGCTCCTCAAAGACGGCAGCATTTCTTTTACGACCAGCATTAAATTTAAAAAAAAAGGAGAAGAAGGAAGCCTGGGACTTTTAGCACACATCAAACACATTCCCTGGCTGCCTCTCCACGATGCCGGCTCGCTAATGCAATTCAATTAGCATCTTTAATTCACCCCCTGGCTACCGGGTTGCTATTCCAAAGGCTCGCTGGTCCTACTGCCATCACAGAGCTGTTAACCTCAGCCGAGGCCGGGACACCCCGATGCACTTCCTCCCTCCAGCTGCTGCCTTGGGGAGAACAGGTCCTTCATGCATCCCACGTGTCTCCTTCATGCATCCTATGTCTTCTTCATGCATCTTACATGTCTTCTTCATGCATCCTATGTCCTCTTCATGCATCCCGTGTGTCTTCTTCATGCATCCTATGTCCTCTTCATGCATCCCGTGTGTCTCCTTCATGCATCCTACGTGTCTTCTTCATGCATCCCCTGTGTCTCCTTCATGCATCCTATGTGTCTTCTTCATGCATCCCGTGTGTCTCCTTCATGCATCCTA
>NW_017728928.1:1341583-1373824 GCF_001723895.1 Crocodylus porosus
TGTGTCTCCTTCATGCATCCTATGTGTCTTCTTCATGCATCCCGTGTGTCTCCTTCATGCATCCTACGTGTCTTCTTCATGCATCCTACGTGCCTCCTTCATGCATCCTACGTGTCAAGTCTTGGCCTCTGCAAATCGCTTCTGGGGACCAAGATTCAGTCCTCCCTGGGTCACAAACACTTCCCAAGCCCTCTGCTTGGCATGGAGACTTGGGCCCATCTTCAGGGGGCTGATTGAAGGCTGGTGTCTCCTGGGCCTGGCTGTGGGTCTGCAGGAGATATGAGACCTTGGCGCCAGCGAAGGCTGAGTTTATGGGCTCTAACTGGCCTGGAGTGGTGCATCCACACTGGGACCATGAGCATCTTGACTGTCTCTGTCTCTGCACCTCAGATCTGCCTGGTACACAGGGTCTGGAGGATGATGATCCCTGCTGATGCAGTGCGCTGGCTGGAGGGGCCCCACCACCCTCCCGTGGCTGCTATCCCCTCTGCCTGCCTTTGTGTTGTAAATGGGGACCTGCTGAAAGTCTGGCACTGGATCAGCGGGGCCTGCACCTCTGGGGCAGGAGGATGGCAGTTCTGGCCCTTAGCATACATGGAGCGTGGCAGAGACAGCTGCAAAATCCTCAGCGGCCCTGGATATCTTGCAAAGCTTCCCCAGCTCGCAGGGGGCCGGAGGCTTAATTAATGTTTGCCTAGCACTGCCTGCACGCAAAGAGCTCTGATTAGCATGATGCTGCCCGCGGCAGGCTCCCTTCTCCCGCCTCCTTGCGCAGGCATCTGTCCACCTGGCGCCCCAGCCCGCGCGGGGCTGAGCACAACCCTCTGCACCAGCCAGGGGCACCCAGCCCTTGGCAGCATGGCAGCCCCGAGCCCATATATGCCTTTGCTGGGACACCGTGCTCTGCTCCAAGGAGACTGGGAGAGAGAGATGGAGGTCTTGGTGGGGGAAGAGAGTCACGGTGGCGGCTGTTCCAACCTGCCGCTCTCCCCGGCTCGCTAAGTTTGCTGGTAACTTGCTGAACGCCTTCCAACGCCTGGTCACCCCTGGATGTCTTTCATGGGGATGATGATAAATACGCAGCCAGCTGCAGAATCTCAATGTGCTCCCGCAAGGCCCTGCCAGCCAAAGCCAGAGCCACGTGGGTAATCGCTGGCGCCGTTTCGTGACGTGTATCTAAACAACGCATTACATGCACAAGCGCCCTGGGAGCCAGTGCCAGGCACCCGGAGGCAGGGCGCAGAGGACCGCGGCATCCCTTGCTGCCGCCAGAGGCCTGCACCCAACTCATGGCTGGGGGCAGTGGGTCGCGGTCCTTGCCCAAACTGCATTGGGGGCTGCCCAGGGACCCTCAGGTGGTGCAAAGAGGCCACTTGCATCCATCCAGCCTCTTGCAGCAGACGGCCCCACGCAATGGCCTGGTGGAAGCCCCCTTCTCCCCGCACCAGCGCCTGCGAAGGGCAGCAGTGCAACGGCATATTAAAAGCCTTCCCTGTGGCTTGACGCATGAGCTTTCCTAGGCGACTGCGGAGCAGAGCAGCAATGAAACCGGGGGGCATGACATGCGACCGGCCTCCTTGATTAGCTCTAAGCGCAACCTGCCGGTGCCTTGAAGGCCCCAACTCCGGTCTCGCGGGGAGGGAGCAGGCTTCTAATTGCCAGGCAGAGGAAATCGCCGGTGCAAGCACGTGTGCGGGTCTTCTTGCTCGTTAGAAGAGGGATAATTAACAATCAGGCAAGGCAGCTGCGCTGATGAGGGAGGGCAGGGGGGGCTCACGCTCCAACAGGCAGAGGCGTCTCACGGGAAGCTTCCCTCTCCCCTCCCGCTCTTGCTGATGCTGACCAGGGCTCTCCTCCCATTTGCTGCGTTACAGGGGCCTGTGCAAGCTCCGCCCTCCGATTCCCGGATAGTGCAAGCCCCTCCCCTTTCATTCCCAATAGTGCGAGCCCCGCCCCTTCTTGAAGGTGCGAGCCCTGTGCTGTCCTGTTGGTTAAGAAGCCTAGACCTCAAAGCCGTTCTCACCAACGTGAGCGGCTTGTGTTCAGAAGGCGCACACGCATGTGCATGCGTGTGCAAAACAAACCCAGAAGACGTCCAAAAGCCTCCATCACTTGAGACTTTATTTGCAACAGCCAGCCTCAGCGCAGCGTTAACAGCCCGTGCAATGCGTGTGTCGCCCCGGTGATTAGATAATATCACCTTATCAGAGGCAGCAGCACCGAGGGCATTTTGCAAGAGAGGGGAAATAACCACCAAAAAAAAAAAAACGCCCTGTGATTATTTTTTCCCCTCTTCAAAGGTCTGATTCAATGTTAAACAGCAGCCAGAGATAATCTGCCAGGCTCTCTGCAGCCTCCCAGGCCTTCTGCTTCCAGGCATCGCGAGTGAAAGAGTCACCCTCACTCCTTGGAAACAGGCCATATGCTTAGCATGGTTTATTGTAGCGCCGTGCGAGCCAGAAGGGCTGTTTGCAAAAGGGTACTCAGTCAAAGCTGTGTTTACATACACAAGGGCAGGCGTATTTTTATTACGCATAATTATACTATCCTTAATGTGGTCGCAAGCCATTTTTTTTTCCAGTGGTGGGAGGGGGCCATGGCACAGAAAGGCGAATGGCTGCTTATCTTCGTATTCACTGCAAGCCGCAGAAAGCTTTCCTTTACGTGTCTGCGCGCATGTCCACGTGCGCGAGTGCGTATTTGTCAAGAGCCGCCTCGGTGCCTATCGCCAAAGCAAAGCTCTTTTTCCATCCAGGGGACTTGGGATCCTTCTGGCCACGCTACACTGGAGGGAAAATGCTTGGGGACAGATTTTGCTTGCCACTGCCAGTGCAAACTCACTCCATCCTTCCTGTCCATAGCGCAGCCCTCAATCGGTCTCGATGCGGGGGGGAAACGTGCTTGAGGTGGGACTGCACGACGGCAGCCAGGGGAGACTGCTCCTACCCCCTGATCCTACCAACTCCATAATCCAGCCAGAGTCCCAAAAGCCTCGAGATTGATTTAGGCTGCAGAGCTCTGGGTTTGCACAGCACCGAGCACAGCCCGGGCTCGGTCTGTGACTCAGGCTCCTCGTGCCAATGGATAACAGCAGCACACCTTCCTCCTTAGCAGTATTAGTGGTACTGTGCAAGCAGCAATGCTGGCACTAGAGCAGTGCTCTACGCGCCAGAAGCTGCCTCTCTCATCATGTGTACAAGCGCCCTCTGAGCGGCAATTCCCGAGGACCCCTACCCAGGTCAGAGCTGGGTTTGGGGGGTTTACTTTTACCATTTCAGGGGGTTGCAAAGCAGGTTCCCTCGAAGGGAACTGGAGCCTTTGTCCACCTGCTTTCCAACCCCTTGAAATGGCAAAACCCCCCTCCCCCAACCCCAGCTCTACTTTTGCAAAAATAAAAGTTGTGGAGTTTGATTTTTTCCCCCTGCGCTTATTTTAGGAGCCTTTGAAATGCCATGAGTAATTTCTTTTGCAAAGGACTCCAGTTATTTTCCCCCTCAACTTAGCCAAGCCTGTTGCAGTTGCCGTATGAGTGGCAGTGGAAATACCGTCTCCCCATTCCCTTTGCTTCTCCCTCGGCACATCTCCATGGTCTGCCAATGGTGCCACAGGTCTGGATGGGTTTCTCTGCCAACGCTTGCGGTGGTGGTGAGTCTCCTGGCACTAGGCATGCTTCCCCGACTGATGCCACTGATTTGGGAACCCACGCGAGCAGGGGTTCGGACTAAGTGCTGCAGAGTGGCCAGGGGTTTTGGTTTTTGTGGGGGGGGACTCGACTTGAGAGGCTTTCAAGAGGGGTCATTTTGCAGCGCAGGTGCTCTGCACACGAACAGAGAGATCCAAAATTGCTCCTGTCTTTTTGAAGCACGGCCCCCTGGAGTACATGGAGGAAGCGCCTCCATTCAGCCACCCACCGCACGAGAGAAAAGCCGGCTGCCTTGGCGCCAACGTTTCCAGGCAGTCCTTGTTTTGTTCTTCCCAAATTATGGGCCCTTCGTTGCTGTGTAAATGCATTCGTCCAGGAAGCGAAGGCAAAGCGGGTGAGGTGAAAAATTGACAGAGTTAACAGAAGACATGAAAGGACAGGTTTGGATTGAGATTCCCCTATTCAATGAACAAAGTGCATTAGAAATTGATTTTTTCCCCCCTGTTTACTGTGCTTCTTCCCCCTCTGGTGCAGCGAAGAAAGGCTTTGCATCAAGATTAGTTGCTCCAAAGTGAGAGTGCAATTTGCTGAATGTGTTTATTATTACCAAGACTGAAACCTATTCACAATCGCTTGATATTGTCTTTCTTTCTTTCTCTCCTCTTTTCTTTTCTGCCTTCTTCCCCCCACCCCCCCCAAAGACAACTGCCCTAGCAGGCAAGGCTGGCAAAGAGGCGATCAATTCATTCCTAATGTCAAGTCGGATGCCCTATCATTCATCAGCGAGATTCTTAAAGAGCAGCTGATGCTTCACGGAGGACTTGGGGAGAAAAAAAAATCACTCTCTGAGCCTAGACCATATTTTCTCTGTCTCTTTCCCTTTTCTTCTTTATTTGCTGAGGACAAAGGAAGATTCAGGCTCTAAGGTAGGGGGAACCGTTGAAACCTCTGAAACAAAGACCCCTGTATTCATGCAAATGCCCCAAAAGTGAGAACAAATTGTGGGGGGGCAGATTCCCCTTTCCTGGGTCTGCCTGCATGTCAGGATCCGTCCCTTGCCACGATAAAAGGAGCATAAACGCTGTTCACAGTTTTCCCCGCAGGCATCAGAAGCTGTTTGAAGAACTTGAATATTATTTTGAATTAGGGCTGGAGCTGGGTTGGATTCTGCTGGGAGGATCGCGTCCCTGAAGGCAGCACAGCCCCCCACCCCGTCTCCGGAGAAGCCGAGATCCGGATCTAGCCGTGAAGTGGCTTTTTTTAATTTATTTTTTTTAACCATTTCCAGGAGTGCCGAGAGGCCTGTATTGAGAGGGCTTCATCTGGAGTGTCATTCTCCCCGATAAGCCACTTAATACTCGGATACTCCATTATCGGGCCATGTTCGGGCGCAGGGTTTCTTTCTCACTCTCATTGTAGACACGAAATAGCTCAGCCTGCTTTTTTCACCTGGGCCAAGTCAGTGCAGGTGTTAAAAACCAATAATAATACACACACACACAAAGCCCCTAAGTGACAAAAAGCCAAGGGAAAAAAGCGAAACCAATGAAAGCGGCACCGGCTTCTCAGCCTCCTCCAGCTCCTCTGACTGTCTGACGGGGTGATGGCAGCTGTGCGGGTGTGCCACGCGTGCTATGAAGTGTGCCGGTCTCAGCAGGGACCCGGATAGTGGGGTGTAGAGAGAGGGGGACCATGCAGGGCCGGATTAACCCTTTAGTGGCAAACGAACTCATGGCTCCCAGCTGAAGAGGAGACTTCTATATTACTTTTTTTCACCCAATAATTATAAAATGTACAATAAGCACAACTGGGCCCTAGTGTGTGCCTAGGTCCATGGCAGCGAGAACCATCCATGGGGAAGAAACCCAGGTGGGGAAGGCAAGGGGAAAGGGGAGACCGGGGTCTCGTTTCGGTGGGAGCCAGCAGAGCTTTTGGGCTGGGATTTGGGAGACGATGACCGGCATGAGACCACCTGCTCAGCCTCCTGCCAGCTGTCGAAGGCTCCCAGGCACCGTCTTTGACCCGCTCAGCTGGAGTCAAGACGGACCTAAAGTCACCGGGGGCCAGACGCAGGCTGCCCCCAAGGCCACCGCAAGGCACGGCAGGGGCCACGGCACCTCAGGCAGGGAGAACAGCCTTGGGCGCGACCGAAGAGCGGCACTGATTGATGCCACTGAGGCTGCGGTAATTGGGGAGCGCGCTGCACTGGGGTGGGACCGGGTCAGCCTTCATCTCCCAGGGACGGCAGGCTTGCCGCTGACTGGTGCCGCGCCGCGGGCTTTGTTCCAGCTTGTGCATTTAGAGGTCAGCTTTGCTCTGAACATGACAGAGGCGCTGGGAGCCGGGCAAAGGGAAACTTTGAAGAGCTTGTTGCTTCTTAGAGATTAGGGGAAGTGTGGGCAGGTGGGGGGGAAGAGGCCTCCCCCCCAGCCTTTCTCCCTATCCTGATGCAAGCGCATTGTCCATGCAAGGAAATTGTCTGAGACCACACAGGCATTTAATACCCTGTGATCCCCCCCCCCCAGCCTCTTCTGACCAAAATCAATACCGCAGCATCCCTTTAAGCATAAAAGTGATGCAGGCAGCAGCAGCAGGAACAAAGCCTGCAGCTCACCAGATAATGGGAAAGTCATTTCTCCGGGGGAGCAGGGGAGTCAGGTTTTCTATCACGGTTCCCTCGTTGCTAGCAAATTACTGCCACCAAATCAGGGAAAAGAAGTAGGACGATGACAACAGTTGTCTATAAATCTCTGGCTATTAGGGGCTTTGTCTGCTGGGGGTATTGTGGGTCTCATTGCCTTCGCTTCTCCTCCATTTCTTATTTTAGAACCGAATTGACCCAATCCAGGCTCGTTTTTCGTCTTATTTTTTTAAATCAAAAGCATCTCTCTCTGTCCCTCTATCTCACATCGAAGTGCTTATGAACCATGTACAACTATCTGTATTTCTGTATCAAGATGGTGTAGCCAGGTATCACTGCATGCCTACATGCATGTATATATGTACGTGTGTGTATGTGTGGGCACGCGTGTGCACACATGCACCACTAGTGAGCATGCAAGGGCACATCTGGGCTGGCTGCTTCGCTCAGCGGTCTATTGCTCTTTGCTCCACGGTCTATTCAGCTTCCACGGCTGGATCCCTGGAGGGGCTCCACTTGCAGAAGACAGATGGCTTTGTAGTGAAGACACTGCACTGGGCAGTAGCCAAAAGGTGCTACCCAAAGCTCTGCTCTGAGTTACCTGGGGAAGTTTCTGCCACCCAGGGAAAATAGGGGAGGAGAAGAGGAGCCGTGTGGGGATCTCAGAGGGGATTATTAATACTCCAGATGCTCTAGAAAGACCTACAGTGGGCTCCGCTGGGCTGGCGGGCTCAGGTAGAGAGCTCTCTCTCTTCAGCTGGGAATCCTGCTCAGCAAACGCATGCGCAGCACGAGCAGCAGAGCACGACCTGCTTTAGAAACCAGCAGCACGGGAAGCAGGGGAGGCAGGCCCGGTCCTGCTGGCTGCTGTCAGCCGGCGGCTGCCAGCGCTGAGCCGAAGCTGGCACGCCGTGCAGCCGGGGCTGGGAGCTGGCGGCTGCAAGGGGCTTTCTCTTTGCACGGCCCGAAGCTGGAAGCAGGATGAGCTCAGTGAGAATCAAGTCTTGTTAAGCCAAGGGGAGACAGCTCCAAGACCGCTGATTGCCCCCTGGAGCTCATGCGCACGCCCACACCTGGCTCTTTCTGGTCCCGAGAAATGAACGTTTCTGGGTAACACCACCAGCCGAGGGTGGGAAGAGTTCGGACTCACCTTTACTTGGCAGCTCCATCCTGGGCCATGCACAGCTGCTCAGCCACTTTGTCCTCCTGGAAGGAGGCCCCGTGGGGAGGCAGTGGGGGGACCCCGGAACCGGCACCCCCATAGCGCTGGCCAAAGTCATCTGTAACATCTGGCCCCTGGTGAGACATTTCACGGCCTCCTAAACCCAGCAGTCCAGGCATTTGATGGCTTACCATCCCCTGGGTCTGAAATATCCCAGGATATAAGGCTTGCTGCCCACGCCCAGGATTTTCCAGCAACTTGTGCTCTCTTCCTGAAGGCCTGGAAGGAACCTCTTCAAGCCTTACTTAAAATTTCCCTTGGTAGCTATCGAAGGACAATTCAACAGCCGCGGCTTCCTACACCAGCCAGTCAAGTCTCATGGTCGAGTCCCCGGTGTCTCCCCCGGACTCTCTCACATGGAGCTTGCAAGCCCTGGGTTCAAGAGCTGGCTCTGTATAGCTCGTGGCACTGCTGGGTGCCAGGCTCCCAGCAAGGCAGTGCGGAGGGCCTGGGTGGGCTCAGGGCTTGGGAAACTGGTGTCGAAGTTGGCGGGTGTTGATGCGGCCCAGCTCTTCTTGGGTCTAGCAGCAGGATCAGAAGCAGGCAGGCACGCACGGTCCAGCAAGAGCCATTGGCTTTGCAACAGGCCAGATGGGAAGCCTTCGGCTGGCAGATTTATGACCCCATCAACCTGGAGGCGCAAAATGACCGACCTCGATATAACTCCCCCCGGCCCCGGTGCGGAGGGAAGGGGGGATGTAAAGGGGATGGCGGAAAGGCAATTAGCAGAGCACTTCACCAAACGATCGGCTCTCTCCGGCCATCTGCTGGGCCATGGATGCCTGCTGGAAGCCAGGCGGGGATGGAGACGGGGCAGAGGAGGAGCACGAGTGTGCAAGCTGGTGCGCGCGTGTGCACGTGTGCCTGCGCCAACATGCTGGTGAAGTGGGATCAGGAGCCAGGTGCTCTGCAAACACTTGATCTGCAAAGGCACCGAGACAAAAGCCGGCTCTCCAAAGAGGCGCCTCTTGAAGTCAAGAGAGAGCGCTGGAGAACAAGGCAGATTAGAGCGCTCCGGCTTAATTGCATTTCATTACAGCACGCTCGGCTGGGAAAGTCTCTTCAGCGCCTGCCTTGCTCAGCCCCAGAGGAACCTGCTCGGAGCCCGGCTCTGGGATTCCCTTCTGCAGCTGGAGAGATAAAAGGAGCTCCTGCCCAGCCCAGCCTCTCTCACGCTTTGCTTTCTTAGGGTCCCATGCATCCACGCGGCATTGCAGACCCCTCTCTGGACCAGAGCTCGAGGGCCTGGGGGGTGTCTAGCACAGTCAGAGCCAGCAGCCAGGCTCCAGGCTGCCTTGTGGGGCTGGGGTAGAGCAGCCTGTATGCTGCTCTAGAGTAGGCACCGCTTTGCCCCTGGACCAGGGAGCTCTCGGGGGTGCCCGGGGGTGTCTGTCTGCCTCCCCACGGTGCAACTCAGCAGCAAAGCCAGCAGCTCTGCTCATAGGGACTGTGCTCCCTGCCAGCCGGGCCCCGGCTATGATATATGGCCGCGGAGATGCATCTTCCTCCTGCTGAGCAGACCTCCCAGGCAGCAGCCGAGGCTGTGCGGTGATGTATGGCTGTGTGCGTCGACAGGCACCAACGCTCATAGTTGATGGCGTTGCCACGGCTTGGGGGCTCGGAGAGTGTCATGAAGGCAGGCGGCCTCAAGCCCTTTAATGGTGCCCCTGTCAGAGGAGACAGGCTTTGGGGACTGGGGGGTTTGAGCCAGGTCTGCAAAAGAAGGCAGCCTCAGCATGGGAATGTCCTCGCTGTCCCCAGGAGAGCAAGGGGGGGCTGGGATGGGGCATGTGAGAGCCCCCACACCTATGACTCCAGGAGGGAGCAGGGTTTTCCTTCAGGGACCCAGACCTGTTCCTTTCTGAAACAATTTCCCCCTGGGCTGCCCCGAACACAGGCTTTCTGCTGTCTCCAGCTTGCTAGCAGACTGACAAGCTGGAGCTTAAATCTCCGGGGCTAAGCCTGGCCCTTTTGGAGACGGCACCAGTCATGAGCAAGCCCTTTCTTCCGTGGCAGGATCAGGCACAGATGTTTCGCACAGCTGGGGCTGGAGATGGGCACAGCTGGCACCGCTGTGACCCCAAGGAGCAACCACAGCACATCTCCCCCAGCAAGCGGCTCATCCTCTGACTACCCGGGACCCACCTCCCCGCTGCCTGCCTCAGTCTTCCCTCCACAGCTTCTGGTTGTGGTTCAGAAGGGAGCTGCCAAGGGCCACTTAGCTCCGGTGGAGCAGGAGCAAAGAAAGGGAGCTGAGCTGGGGCCATGAAGTACATTTGCAGAGAGGCAGGGCTCTGTGCAGGGGCGTGCTTCTGAGTGTGGCTGCTCATCCCCTGTGCATGCATGTGTGCGTGTGATACATGTGCAAGTCTCATCTGCAAGGCATGCAAAAGGACACCATAAAGAGATGCCTCCTTCCAGCTCCATGAGGAAGGTGCCTTCTGGCCTCTCCTTGCAACGGCGTCCTGCACATATCCAATAAACCCCGGCCGCGACGATCTCTCCCGCTCACGCTTTCGGCCTCCCGGGGGCAGGCAAGGGAATTGGAGCGCTTCGTCTTCGTTAGAGGTCGACGGGCGAAAGCAGGTTGGAGAAGCTCCGCCTGCACCTCCCTTGCTTGCAGGCCCCTACCACCACCCCCAGCCTCTGTTGCGGGTTCAGGTCCTAAACACCACTGGTTCCTTCCTTTGCCTCACCGCTGCCCTGGGAGCCCAGGGCTGATCTGATCGCTCCGGGGACCCCTGGTTAGCTGCAGAGGCCGTGAAAATCTCCCCGGCAGCATTGAGCAGAAGAGAGAGTTTAGCTCCTTCTCCGTGACCCCTTCAGTCCCTGACCCCTTTGCTACCTGCCAATACTGGGGCTGGTTTGTGCCAGCCGTCTGCCTCCAACTCTGTCTGCCCCTGTCTCTCTAATGCACTTATCCCTATGCCGGCCCATCTCTTGATATTATTATCCAAACCCAGCTGGAAGGGACAGGCTGTCTCCTGTGATGCGGGTACTAGATCACTAGGGGCGCTTGTACATGTGCCGAAAATTACGCTTTTTTGTGGTTTAATTACACCACACTTTACAAGCACAGGGTTTTGGGGTTTTTTTTTGCAATTTAAACGTGCTAATTATGGTGCAAAATAAACCACATCCCGATGTATTTTAGTTTGCATCAACACAAATTAATACAATACAGCCTGATCTCAGGTGGGAACGTGAACACATCTGCTCGTTTTATACATGGATGTAAAACAGGCCAGGCTCTGGCGTGGACTGACATGTGGCTATCGCGGCATAGCTGCTGTAAGGAAGCCTTGTCACATCACACCAATGGCTGTCCCAGGATAAGAAGACTTATCCCAGTGTACCTTTTTTACCGCTGTTTTCCCCAGGGTAACTCTGCACCCGGTTGCTGTAAGTTACCCCAGGGTAGAGCTAGATGACACGTGTCTGCTCCTTCTTTACACCGCTTTCAGGGCAGGAAACACAGACTTATGACGCTCATAGGCCGTCAGAGAATAGTGCCTAGTTCCTCCTGCCCGGAGCTGGGTTCAAATCCAGCTTTCGTGGCTGCCTGATCCCCCAGCTCCCGGGGGCCAGCTGGGTTGTTCTTCTCGAGTGCCCCCGTTGGATGAGGATGGGGTGCGGGGAACTGGAATTGTGACTCCCATTAGCAGGATCTGACCCGGAAAATATCCTCCCCGCCCCCCTGCTGTCTACTCACCAGGTCTGAAGGACACTGACTCCGAGGGCACCACATGGACAGGGATACACATGGGTGTGTGGAGACCGGAGGCGGGCTGGGTTGTATGGGGCAATGGGGCATTACCGAGCCTGCTCTGTGCCTCAGTTTCCCCTCTCACCCCTTGCTGCATTAACTCGCAAAGGCTTGGGCCCTGCTGACAGCTCTGCGTGGGGGGTGCAGCTCCTGAGAGGAACCTGCCTTGCCACCTGGCTCCCAGCCACCAGATGCAGCGCAAGTCAAAATTGGTGTCATTCTGCAGAGGGAGATTATGGTAATATCCCCCCTCCCCAGGCTGACTCGTCTGCAGCTGAGCCGGGTGCTGGGAACGTCACGTGCCAACCGAGTCGCTCCCCTGCCTCTTTTTTTCCATAAAGCCTTCATCAAAATATGTATATCTAATTAGGACAATGACAGTGCAGGGTCCCAAAAAAAAAAAAAAAAGCCTGATTAAAACTCAGATGCTCCATAAATGAGAAGCAGGTTTTTATTTTCTGCTGCCGTCGGCAGCCAGGCAAGACGAGGGGAGGAGACCGTGGTGCTGGGCGGTCGTGACGTAGCCTTGTCCGGCTGTTGCAGCTGTGCCTCGTGCTCGTTAGTGAGCTCGTCTGCGTGGGTGTGCACAGCGGGGGCCTGGGTGCGCGTGGGCCGGAGGCAAACCCTGCATGCGTGGAAAAGGGACTCGGCACCAAGGCTGACACAAGTTTCAGCCTCCAGCGGGAACAGACCTGACCCAGAGGTGCCCGGGGCTCTAGGACGGGGCAGGTCTGCTGACCTCTGTGTCTCCCTGCTGCCTCCCACGGCACTTTGGCTGGAGACTCGTGCCACACCCGACCAGCCACGCGTGGCACCTGGCCATGGAGCTGGGCACCAGGGGCAGCATAACGTGGCGCTGGCCACATCGCTCCCGTGGGTGCAGAAATGGGCTTGCCCTGGCCATGCCAGCCCCGGGAAGCTGGCACCTCAGGCACCCGTACTGCAACCGCGGGCATTTGGTGGAGGGGTTTCACATCAGCCCACGCGTGCCGGAGACGAGCCTGGTGGGTGCAAAGGCTTCTGCCATGTCTGCAGCCACGCTTCCAGCGGGCAGGGAAGCTCCTTAGGAAGAGCGGAGGAGACATCACCCGCACATTTCCACCAAATTGCAAACCCAGAGCCGGCTCCCTCAGTGCAAGGCTGCGAGCTGCACGGTGCAAAAGCCCACGGGCTCTCTGTGCTGTGGCTGGACCGGGCAGAGGGGCCTGACAGCTTCCCCCCGCACCGGCGGAGGCAAGGAGCCGGCGTGGGGGAGGCAGCGAGGGAGGAAGGTGCCACTTAGCGCCCCACAGACATGCCAGCCCCTGCAGCGTCTCGCAGCACCTGCTTATTATTCCATCCCCGCGCCGTGGCAGCTGGTTGGAGGGGAGGCAGAGTGACAGGCGGTGACAGGTAACACCAGTCACCGTGATTGAGGCAGGCTGAGTCCCAGCAGGAGGCTGGGAGAGAGGTGAGGGGGAGCGGAGGAAGCCGTCTGCACTGGAGCTTTCTGCCACGCGCACGTGCGCGCGCGGGCACACGCCTGTGCCGCCGTGCTGCAGACACGCGTGCTCAGGGGAACTTGCCGGACGTGCCCACCCCGAGCACCTGAGCTGCACGGGGGTGTCCGGGGAGTGCCCCCCTCGCCATGCCCGTTGCCCGGGGGGAAGGTGCTCGGACTCGTGCCAGGGACAGTCCTGGCATAAAGGAGAGCCCAGCCCAGGGCTCTGAGGCAGGGGAGAGCCCGGGGTCCAGCTGACGGTTGAGACCCGGCCCCTCCGGGGCAGCCCGCGGCTCGTTGCGGTGGGGACGGGGACACGCTGGGGCAGGGGCAAGCAGGGCAGCGGTGCCTCTCTGTGCTGTGCCGCTGGAACCGCGCCGGTCTCTCCCGCTTCCAAGGAGAAAATCTTTTTTTTTTTTTTCATGCTGTTTGCAAAGATTTAGCAGGACAGGAGAAAGCAGCTGATCCTGGGCTCCCTGCCAAGCGCCAGGCCTTGCTGCCACCCGGGAAGCAGCCGGCGAGCTAAAGAGCAAGACTCCTTCTCTCCGGTGCCCTCGGGGGCCCTGGGGTGGCAGCCTGCGGGCTCCCATCTCCACCTGGCCGAAAGGAGTGGGCCCAGCACGGGCTGCTTCGGGATGCTCAAGCGGAGCAGGAGCACAGCGGCGTGAGGAGGTGCATCTGGGTCCTGGTCCAGGGTTTTGGGGCAAGGCGCTGGTCTCGGTGCTGCAGTTTCTAGCCGCTGAGATGGGAAGAGCCCGGTGATGGCAGCAAATGCTTGCAAAACCCTCGGCGGTGAAAGGTGCTGACGGCTGTGATGAGGAAAGCGGAGAGGAACGGGCACGTCCTCCATGGGATCTCCGGCGCCGGCCGGGGCTGCTTCTGGAGGGCGCTGGGCCGAGGGCACAAGGAAAGGCTCTGAGGACAGAGAGGCAACAGCCGGGGGAACGGGCAGCCCACCCAACCCAGCTGCAGAAAGCTGCTCGAAAGCACCCCCTGGCCCTCCAGCGATGGGCTCCACGGTCCTTTCCACTTCAGAGACCAGCGCCTGCTGCAAATCCATGAATATCATCGCTGCTCGCTGGGAGCTTTTAATTAATGCCCTCTGTAACTCCTCGTTACTGAAGCAAGCCAGCGTTGACTACAGCTCATCCAGCCTCTTGTCCCATCCCAAAGTGACCTGTCCTCTCCTGCACCCGGCCTGTGCCGGGCCAGCTGGGAGCTTGCTCTGCATCTCTGCCCAGCCCTGGCAGCCGGCGTGGCATCGAAGCACAAACAGAGCTGTCGGGCCCCGGGCCCGGGGACCCCAGCTCCGGTGCCGTTGGGGGGCGAGGGCAGGGGCTCTTCTGCGCGGCGCGCCAGCGGAGTGGAAAAGCACCCAGCCAGCCGTGAAGCGGATCACGGTGCATGCATGCTGCATGCATGAATGGACGGACATGTAAATACACGCTCCGCGGGGCTCTCGCTCCCGCCCGGCGGGGGCTCGGGGACTCGCCGTCCTGCCAAGAAAGCACATGCTGCTTGTAAAGGCAGTGGCTGGATCTGAGCCGGCTCCAAGAGCCTGGCACAAATGAGGCCGGAGGGAGAGGGTGTTTGAAGGCCCTTTCTTCCCCTCCACGGCGCTCCGGTGTTGGAGCAGGAGGAGAGCCGACGAGGTGGACGGAGGCCAAACTGCAGCAGGGCTGGGGTGGAGCAGGAAAGCGCCTCTGCAGATGCCCCTCACCGTGGCACGTGGGGCTGCGACGGCCTCCCCATCTCCTGGCACCAAGCCGCCGGGGCCTGTCTGCTGTCTAAGGATCCCCGGTGTTGGGGGGAGCTGCGGGGGCGTGGGATGGAGAGAGGCCAAGTGGAGCCCACTGTAAGGGCGATTAAGGGAAGTGCAAACGATCAAACCCCGTGATTAACACGGCGTTGGCACCGGCATGAATATTAAAAGCCAGCCCTGCCCGGGCTCCCCGCACCATGAATTCTGTATGAATCTTAAGATAAATCGTTTGGATAACTTAGCAGCAGCTGTACTCCCCGGCTGCCGGCTGCCTTGGAAAATCATTTCAAGTCAGGCGAGAGGAGAGGGAAGAGAGAGACCGAATGAAACCTGGTAATTACGATTCCACGCTCAGAGACCTGGGGACCGCGGCTGGTGAATTCAGGTCGCCCGGAGCTGCCGCGAGGGGGGCAGCCAGGTGGGCCGTGGGGCCTGGCGACAAATCCGATTACTGGCCGCGGCTGCCTCGATGCTCTCGTGTCCGGGAGGGCGCTCGCTCGCTCTCCGTCAGAGCTAGCCGGGGAGAGGCAACCTCTGGGGAGCGAAGGCACCGTCTCCGAGGAATGGCGGTCCTGACACGCGTGTGTGCGTGTGTCGCCGAGGTGGAGTGGGACAGCGAGCCCGGCTGGTGGTAGTGAACGATGCTCCGGTTGAGAGCGATTCTCCTCCAGCTCAAAGCAGATGGAGAGACCCGGCTCATCAGTGCTCGGTCTCCATCAGACCGTCTGGCCCCTGGAGAAGCTGCAGGTCAGCTCGTGCCCCGGTGCCTGGGCTTTGTTGCCCTTTCCCGTGGCACCGTCGTAGTTTTGGTACGCTGCCCGCAGACAGGCTGGTGCCTGGCTTGGACCCTGCCCCTGGAGCTACCTTCCCTTCCCTTCCCTGCTGCAGACCTGCTCCTTGAAGCGTCCTCGCTGCCGAGACCTGGAGGCTTCGGGGTGTCTCCGCGTTTCTGTGTCTGCCTGTTCGCTAGTCCGGGTCCGTGGCCCCCTCCCAGCTTGGAGGAAATGGGAGCATCTCTGTGAAGTGCAGGCACCCTCGGAGGTCCAAGCAGGCAAGAGCACACCCAGAGTGGCTCTGCTGAGATGAATGGACTCCGTCGATGAGACCTCGACACCCGTCATCCCCACATTAGCGTGGCGTGGGCGTCTCTCATACTGCTTCTTGATTAGGAGGTGCTCACTGCGCTGCTCCAGCCCTGCCGTATCACTCGCTGAGCACAGGCCGGGGGCTGCAGACATGCGTCTTCGGCAGATGTGGAAGCATCCGTCAGCCCTGAGCAATGGCCTGGCCTCACCTCATCCCGAAGCGTCTGAGCCTCCAGCTTCCCGCCTGCATGTGGAAGTGCTGTGGCCAGAAGTGCACGCAAGTCGGGGCTCCTGGGCCTGCCAGCAGTGCCCTCGGGGCTGGAAAGTCATCCTGATACATCCTCTGTCCTCACGGCACAGTCCCCCGGAGAGATATGATGGAAGAGGCTGCGACTCAGACCCCAGAAGCACGTGGCTTACTTAGCAAGTCAGCACGGACGCTGTTGGATTGCGCTGGAGCAGAACAGGACCCGGGAGTCCTGAGTCCTGATCTGGGGTCCGATCCATGTGCCTGAAGATCCCCCTTGCTAGTCACGGGACAGTGTCTGCCCATGCTCCCTTGGAGCAAAGGAGGTTGCAGCCAGGAAACGTGGGTTGCCCCCCCAAAGCGGCCTTTGCTTTCCTTTTGCTCTGGCAGGTATAGAGGAGGTTTCCAGCGCATCCACTAGCCGTACGCCTCTCTGGGTGTGTCTACATGTGCATTTAAGTGCACCTCAATTTAATACACATTAGCTTGATGTGCATTAAGTGGATTTAGGCAGGTATCTACACGTGCAGGCTGTAAAGTGAATTAATGCTGTATGTGGACTGACTTGGGACTAGAGTTAGTCCCAAGTCTGTCCACACACACAGCATGAATGTGCTTTAACGTGTCTACACGGGCATTAATGCACCTTAACTATTCACGCCTAAATGTGTGCCTTTAATGTTAATGCCCATTATGGGCACACATCTACATGTGTGTGTCCTTAATGGGCATTAAAAATGGCAAACTTTATCTATTTGTGCCTAAATTTGCTACCTGCATTGGCAGGTATCAAATATAGGCACGCATGGCCTAAGTTCACCATTTTTAATGCACATTAAGGGTGTGCACATGTAGACACACACCCTTAATGTGCATTAACTTCTAATGAAGATTAAAGCACCATGTGTAGAAGTGCCCTCTGTATAGCACCCCCCTTCCTCAGTGAGCTGCAACCACTGCTTCCCAACCCACGTATGGGGCTGAGTGTCTATAGCTGCTACAGACTGAGCATGCTGGTCTGTATGGAGATAAAGGAGCAGCCTGCTTGAGCGTCCTTCCACAGGGCCAGGGGACAGGGAAGGCACACTGGACGCTTACAGCAGATGGGACTAGGATCTCGGGGGCTGGTTCAGACAGGCAGAGCTGGTGCATGTGCCCTGGCCGCTGCCTAGAGAATAGCAGCACCCAAGCTGCTCTTGGATTTTGGGGCTGTTTCAGGGAAAGGCAAAGGGGAAGAGGTTCAGGTGCAACTTTGCATGGCCTGTCTCAAGACGGCTAACCCCAGGGGGCTGCAAAACCTTGGGCTTTGCTCAGGTCCAGTGCAGGATCTGGCCCTGTCACTCGGAGCAGTGGAGCAGGCCCTCCACCCTGGGCTGGCTGTGCCTAGCCGTGCCCACTCCTGCTTGCTTAGCCTCAGTGCACAGCACCGCCTGCTCCGGGGAAGGAATCCATTCCCGATCCCTCAACATCGGGGGAATTGAAAGCACTGCAAATATTTCCTCACTCGAAATTACACCGACCCCAGCAGGCTGAACTCCCCGCGGCCGCCGGGTTATGAATTGTAAATCAGCGGTGATGAAAAACACCTGCAGGAAGGCAATAAGCCAGTGCCCGTCCTGGGCAGTCGGACACAATGAGCGCCCCATGTACCTGCCCTGCTTGCGGCTGTCGGGTCATTTTAACTGGCTGTACAAGGCGCGGGGAGCTCAGGGCCTTGGGCAGGTCAGGAGAAGCTGACTTTGCTTCACAAGCACAGCGGTGTCCTCACACGCGCTGGCTGGTGAAAGCACAGCCCTGGAGCCGCTGATGGGCACTGAGAGCAGTCAGGGATTCATAGATTCAATCGAAGTGAATTAATGCGGTGCCAACGGGCAGGGGTCTCAAAGGGAAACTGAGGCACCGAGTGCTTTTGCAGCCTGCCTGAGCTCACAGCCCGTGCTGCTGTCGTGCAAGCATCTATCATTGCGACCCCCTTTCTCTTTGCATCACACCGGCCATCTATGGGCTTCGGCAGGCCCCTTTGCTGCTGGGCCCTATTCTGACCCAACAGCAGCGTGACGACCCTGTGGACCAGATCCTGCTCTGGCACAAGGAGAGCAGGCCCAAGGCAGAAATGGCATGTGCAGCACAAGCAAAAGCCCAGTGTTTTCCCCAAATCAGGTCCTTTGCAGCACCCAGTGCAACTGCAAGGCGGGCTCCTCTGGATGGTCTCGAGTCAGCCTGGAGCCGTTCCAGTCAGCATGCAAAGGTTGCCTCCATGGACCATTGTGGCTGGATCCAGCATCTATTAATTAGATTGTGTTTAATTATTGGCTATGTTTTATCTCACTGGAATGAATCGTCCCTTAGGTACAGCTCCCGGATATGGCTTCTCTATACCGCCCCGGTCACAGCCCCATGGGGAAATTGCTGCAGGGGATTGAGTTCCTTCTGGGCATGAGTCCCATCCAAAGCCCCGGGGGACTGGAGCTGAGTTTCCTGCTTTGAACTCGTGGCCTGGCTTGTCTGGAGCTACTGAGTCTGCCTGCGCTCTGGGTCTCAGCAAGCACGCCTGCAATGCTGGTGGGGGCACACACAACTGTGGGACCACCCAGGAAGACTGCAACCAGCAGATTCAGCATCACCCCATTACCGTGATGGGGCAAAAATGAAGGCACCTCCTCCTGGCAAGACAAGGCCGCTTGTTGCTCCGGGGGACTTGCGCCCCCATTGCAGGTCTCAGGTTTTCCCTTTCCTCCATTGCTTCTGGAGAAGCCGAAATGCAGCCACCTCTGGGGTGGAGCACGGCAGCTCGGCCCCAGCGCGCAGGCAGGCAGCATCACGGCCCGTGGGGTATTCAGAGCATCACAGAGAAGCGGGGCTGGCAGGGAGCTCCGGAGGTCATCTCGAGTCCAGCCCCTGGCCTGAGGCAGGATCAGTCCTGTCCAAACCAGCCCAGACAAATCCATCATCTAAACTGTTCTTAAAACTGTCGCCAACCTTGACACAACACAGACATCCCGCCCGACCCTGCCACGGGGCAAGCAGGGGGACGCCGGTAGCTGTAAGGTTGTTAACACACACTCGAGAGACCCTGGGCAGAGGCCGTGCCCCTGCTACAGAGGAAGGCAAACCCCGCAGCAACCTGCCCAGGGGGTGAAATCCCTTCCTGACCCCAAACACCAATAAAAGGAGCAAGCGATGTGGGGTTCAATGGGAGGTCTCATGCATTGGTTCCACCAGGACAGCCTTTCCTCCCCGAATCCAACCAGGACCGCGCCTGAGCTGTTGCAGCGACACCCGGGAACAAGCCTGGTGATGCGGTGTGACAATATTTGATGAATTCATATGCGCCTAGGGGAAGAGACTAAGTAGGTGAATACAGCGCGAATATTCTCTGTGACAATCAATATCCCTTCAATGGCATCGTCTCTGCAGACGTGACATTTTGATTTTGCATCCCGGGCCGTAATCACGGGATTTATGTCCTCTTCAAGTGGAAGTGGCAGGGAGTGGGAGAGATGCCCCCCGGCCGCGGGGCAGAAAGCAGAGGGCTGGGTGGAAATACCAGCGCCTATTTGCTGATTGATTAATCAGACCTCCCGGCGCGCGTCAGGTTGTAGCGCTGTCACAAGGGCTGCCAGGGGCAGGCCGGATCCGCTGGGAGAGACAGAGGCAGAGATCGATTAGGTGCCGCGGTGGCTTCCAGCTGCACGGTAGCCCCCGGCGAAGCGCTGTCTTGCCCTTACCGAGGCCAGCCTGGTCTCGGCGACAGCCATGCAGACGGGGTGGTGATGGAGAGGCCCCCCGGGACCCTGGGAACGTCAGACGTGCAAAGCAGCGGGGCACCGCAGGGCTTCTGCGGACGCGGGGAGGCTTGGAAAAGACTTGGCAAAGGGAGGGCAGCAAATCTCTGCGTCCCACTGTCCTGCCTATATGGCTGGCACCATTGCAGCAGCAGCCAAGGGGCGAGCCTCGGGGATCAGGGACCTGCTGGCCCCTGAACCCGCTACTCCGAGGACATGGTGAGGGAGCCGCCGGGTGTGGCAGTGGGGGAACGACGCACTGAAGGGGGCACCTCCCGAGTCCCCAGTTATACCAGCACAGCTGCCTCCCAGTAGCCTGTGTTCCCTGCAGGCGGTCATGCTCCCCAAACAGGAGACGGCCAGGAACCTACATACACATGCACACACATATACACACACGTGTGCACACACCTGCACACACACGCACGCGCACACACACACACACACACGGACTCCCCCTCCTTCTAAGCCAGGAGCAACAGGCATTGCAACCTCGCTGCATCCCAGCCAGCTGGCTCACCGTCTCCCGGGAAGACAACTGCACCCATGGTGCAGCTCAGAGAGCCCTGGGGCTGTAGAGGCTCCTTAAAACACCCACCCCCAGATCCTGCCTCCAGGGTTGCAGAGGAAAGCCCGAGGGCAGCCGGAGGCTTGAGATGACACGTGCACAGAGAACACGCGTGTCATTAACCCCCGGGGCTGCTCCAGCTGCTCCGCCGCCTGGTTTTTGCAGGCTGGGGGCTGGCGAGGCCTCCACCTTCAGCAGCCCCCGTGATTTAAAACCCTTTCCCTGCTGGCAAGAAACAGCTGCTTCCTTAGCCGGCCTCCTGGAAGATAATATCAGCGCCCTTAGGATGTCCAGAGCCCGGCTGCTCGGGGGCGATGGAGGCCCTGAATTGTGGCCTGGCCAATGGCACCGACGCGGCCTCTGTTTGAACAAGACCCTGGTTCGGTTCCTCTCCCGCCCGCTGGAAACAGAGGGTTAACAGGACTCTAGCTCTCCTCAAATGCAAGGGAAAAAACAAAAACGACCCAGTCAACAGGGAAAACGATTCGCCTTGGAAGCTTTGGTGCGAGCGCTGCTAACGAACACGAGCACCGTGGAAACCCTGGGGACCCCCGCTAAAGCTGCAAGGAAATAATGATGTTTCCCCCTCCAGCGCGATCTCGCGCCGCGTCCTCCCGGGTCCTGCGGCAGCCGAGCAGGGGAGGCAGTCGGCGTCCCCTGACTTTGCCATGACTTTGAGGCCGTGGCCCGCACGAGGCAGGATAGACGGACAGGGACAGACGGACGGGGACGCGCAGGGAGCGGACGATGCAGTTAGCTGCAGACCTGCGACGGCCCCTGGAAAGTGGCGGGGAGGAGTGAGAGGAGAAGGTGAGAAATCATGTCCTGGTTTGGGGTCAGGAAGGACTATTCCCCCCGGTTCGGTTGGTCTGGACTGGGGGGGTTGCCTGTCTCCGTAGCGGGGCCGCGGCCTCTGCCTGGGGTCTCTTGATCATCTATTGAATAGAAGCAGGAGGCTGGCTGCCGCGGTCCCCCTGCTTTCCCCGCGCTGGTTCGGGTGTGATGCCGGGTGCGAGCTCAGGGTTTCATGTTTCTGAGTTTCTAGGGGCTGGAAGGGACCCTACAGATCACTGGGTGCAGGCCTATGCAGAGTCCGATGAAGGGTTTGTCTGGGCTGGTTTGGACGGGACTGACCCTGCCTCAGGCAGGGCTGGGACCAGATGTGAGCCCCCTTCCCCTGCCTACCAGACCCGTGCAGAAGGGACTGGCGAGGCTGGCAGGGCTGTGCAGCCCCGGGGGGCTGGCGACGCACTCGTCCCACGGGAACACCACCGACAGACACTTCAGCTTTGGAAGACGGCTCCGTACCAGCCTCTTCTGCCCTGGGAGCCTCTAGTCCTGCGTCCTGCCTCAGGGCCGTCCCGTCCATCCCTGGCACCGAACACCCAGGGACGGAGAGACGCGGCGTCCTGCTGCCGGTGCCCGCTGAGCGGCGTCTCCTCCCCGACCTGTTGCGCGCTAATTCTCCGGCTCTTCCCCGTGATTCCTGTCACATCACCCAGCCTCTGAAACTAATGACTCATCCCCAGCACGGCCATTTGTTTGTGCTGGTTTCAGACAGACTAATGTTTTTAATGGCACATAATCATTTTTCAGCAGTCATTTGACGCCACTAATCATCTCGGTAATATGCCACGATGGAATGTGTAATGACACACCGAATGGGAGGAACGGCATTCGGATACCCGGGCCCTGCCTGCCGGATCTATATTTTATCACCTCTCTCTGCCTAATGATACTTACGGCCCTTCATAAACGGCTACTCCGGCTCCTCATTTTTTCAGAAGGCAATACAATAATTTGGGATTAAAATATAGAGGCGGCTGTCCAAAGGCATGGATCAGCTCAGAGGCACTTTGCCCGGACCCCCCACCCCCAACTATCCCGTCAAGCCCAGCCACCCCCAGCTCCCATTCGAATCGCTCTTGCTTTTGTTTAACTAATGGGATAATGAATTTTCACCTCCCAAAGAAAGAGAAACCCAGCGTCCTGGCTTGCGCCTGCAATTGCCAAGCTGGGAAATTAATAGAGCGGTAGTTTCTTGCATCGTAACTTATGCGCCTCTTTGCTAAATTAACGAATGTTAAAAAGAACCAACCAAAAAACAAACCACATTTTTAATGAAATTTTAGAATTGCAGTAAGAGGCTCTTCTTGGCCCGGTGCCTAAGTTCTTCGGGCTGAATTAGCACCCTGCTATTCGTGCTCTAACTCATCTTATCACTTAATTAAAGGGGCGCTGGCAGCTCTTACAAAATACGGTTTCCTTGAACAACAAATCTCCCTTCCCATGCTGCTAATAGCCCCCCAGGTGATTCAAAGTGAATGAGCTCTGAACACAGAGCAAGACTCTTTGCTCTAGGGCTCTGATTTATTTGGATGCACTTTTAGAGGATGCTGGATGCGAGGCCAAGCGGAAGATCCCAGGCCCAGAAAGGTTGGAGTCTCATGGATTTAGTCCGAAATCCTGGCTCCTGGGAGCACAGGCCACGTGCACATGATTTATTTAGCAGTTGTCTCTCTCATCTCCGGACCCAGCAGCAAAGCAGCCCCCTGGAGCTGCCTTTTCACACATTACCTCCTGGATCTCAGCATTTGCCATTTGCAGTTGCAGATTTTCCTTCGGCTGGAAACTCCTTGAGACAGGGCCCGGCTTTTGGTTGTGTGTTTCTGCAGTGCTGAGCTGCACCATATTAACATGGTAAGGGCAGTGCTCCCATCACAGTCGACCTGCGTGCATCGGACATGATTGCTGTCTCCTGAGCAAAGAGCGCGGATGTGAGCAAGGTCAGCAGGATTTAGGCTCCGCTCGCGCGCGTTCAGAGCAACAGGGGCAAAGGCTGGGAATGGACAAAAGTTGATTTGCTATTTTTTTATTTTTTGCGTTTCTTCTAGCTCCGGCCCTGAAAAGCTGCAGTCATTTGCACTTGTGTCATTGTCAAGTCAAATTCACTTCCAAGTTCGCAGGCTCTCGCCCAAGGTCACAGTTTTTCAGCTGCAAGCATGTCAGGAGAATGGATCATTGTCCTGGCAGCGTAGGGATGTTTCCACGGGGACTGACAATAGAAAGAGAGGAACACGGCCCAGTGTCTAAAGCATGGGATAAAGCACCTTTGGGCCAAGCTTGACCTAAGTCAGGGGGATGAGCAACAGGGGCGCTTGTACACGGCGTGCGTTGTTCAGATCCACATCACGAAACGGCACCAAAAATCTCCGTTTAAAAGCTGGGCTCATCTGTTGTGGCTTGTGACCACTGGGGTCTGGATATGCCATGACCAGGATCTGGCACTCTCTGCTCAAGCAAGCAAGAGCTCCCTTCTAGCTCCGGCGGCTTGTGTTCGAGGAGGTGACAGGCCAGAGCTCCGTGCCCCATGTACATGGTTTATTGAATGGTTGCCTCTCTCATCTCCGGACCTTGCAAACCCGGCAGCGAACCAGCCCCCAGGACCTGCCTTTTCACGCGCTGCCTCCTGGATCTCGGCGTTTGCCATTTGCGGTTGCAGATTTCCCCCTGGCTAATTACACAGCACGCCAGATGCGCCGCGCCGGCAGGTAAAGTCTGCCAGGCACCAGACATCAAGTTTCTCATTAGTCGAACAAAAGTGCAGAGGCTGGAAGCATGGAGCTAGACAAATTCAGACAAACAGGATGCAAATTTGATACAGGGAGGGTAATTAGCACCCGGGACAGAGGTGGTAGGTTTTCTGCCACTTGGAGGTTTCAGATCAAGGCTTTCCGCAGGAGGTGCTGGGCATCAGGCAGGGTCGGGGTTTGAGGGGGTACAAGCGATGCAGGGGGTCCAACTGGCTTTTCTGGCCTGAAAACCTCAATGAACAGGCCGTTGTCTTGCTCTCTTGGTGTCTGAAGCCAAAGGAAATGCAGCTCCTCGATCCCACTAAGGTCCGGGCCATCCATTTATGCCCAGACTTGTGAGGAAGAAGAATTGCTTTTGCTGGTGCTTACATTTTTAATCTGACTGTAATTACCTGCCGCGCGCCTCGGGAGAATACTAAACAGAGAGGCAAGCTGGCGGGGACTCTCCGGGGAGGGGGGCTGGGCTCCAGCCCCGCAGCACAGAGCATCCCTTGCTCAGCCCCATCCCGGGCACTGGTTGCGGTTCCCGTCAGATGGCTCTCTCCTCCTGGGACTCACCGTCCTCCCACTGACTTCTTCAGCAGGGAGCAGGAGGATTGTCTGACTTCCCTCAGCAAATCAACCCGCATCAGCTCCGAACTCGTATCAGCAGAGGTGCTGGACCGGTAGCTCAGGAGCAAGCTGAACCAACCGCGGGAATGATCTCTCCACCCCGCATCCTGACTCTGTGCAGGCCAGCCAGGCTCTTCGCTCACCCTGCCCAGCAAAGCTGCCCTTGCCCAGCCAGCCGGGGCATTGCATTTTGGGTTCACCTATCTGGAGCTCTGCTCCTGCAGGGATGGAGAGATGTCGGCCCCTCTGCAGGGATAATTTGCAACCAGCAAGGTTGGCCTGCCCCGATCTAACACTGATCAGGGACGTCTGCTATAAAGCACCTTTTGCAAAGCGGGTCCCGACGCCGTGCCTGTGCGAGCCGGGGCGTGAGCCAGCATGTGAGAGAGCATGCACGAAATCAGAGGTGAGAAAACAACCCAGGCATGCAGCTGGGGTTCAAAGGCAAAACACAGCCCTAGAGAGGTCCCTGCCGGATGGTTTCGATGTCCAGACTGTTGCATTCACCCCAAACCAAGCCATCTTGGCAGCTGGAGCCTGGCTGGGATGGTCTCAGGCACGGAGACTTGCAAGCGGGTGAAGGCTGGCAGGACTCTGCCTTGGGCTGGCCTCACTGCCTACCATGTGCTCCTTGCTCCAGCTGCCCCCAGGGAAAACCCAACCGCCGGCGGGCCTAGGAAGACGGCCAGAGAGCCCGTGTGTGTTGTGCGGTGGGGACAGCCGGGTCCTCTGGACGATGCCCTAGGCAGGACATGGCTGCTGGCTGCAGACACAGGCTCATCGCAAGCGAGTGAACGGAGAGGGTACGTCTGCCCCCAGGACCACGCTCCGCCGGCCTTGCCGGGACATCAGCAGGAGGTGCCGGGGCGACCCGAGCAGCGAGAGATGGGGGAGGAAGGGGCTTAAGACGCTCATAGAGGAGTGACGCATCGTGCCAATAATGCACCTGTATAATTTCGGTGCTTCAAAGGCAAAGAACTAGAACAGATGCTTATTCCCGCAGCCTTTCCTTTCTGCTGTGACGTCTCAGTGGTGCCTCTGTTCCCCTTCCCAAGAGTTCTGGGGCAGGACACAGATCCAGAGACCTCAAACCCTAACCAAGGGACAGGACACAGATCCAGGGAGACCCTGTACCAAACACGCCCGGTTTGCTGGGATTTCAGGTCGGAAGGAAATGAAGCGCACCGGGGGAAGAGCCGGGCAGGGAGGCGTCCCACCAGCAAGGCCGGGAGATCAGAGCCCCCTTCTCCCCAGCGACCCTGCCAGCAGGGAACGTGGGAGACCCCGGGATCCTCGCACAGCCGGGCTGGCAGGGCCCTCCGGGGCTCACAGCTCCTCCGACCCCTGCTCGAGCGGGCGAATCCAGGCCAGACAAACCAAAGCGGCTCCTGAAAGCATCCCTGGCCCCAAACCCTGCCACAGCTGCCTGGGGGAGAGCGGGGGGAGTCGTCTCTGGCAGGCCGGAGCCCGCGCTGCATTGCGGCGCTGATGCGGACCGCCCCGCCAGGACCGCCCGGTCCTTCCGCTCAAGCGGCGAGTCGAGGAACGTGGAATTGCATCTTCCATAGGTCAGTTCCAGCCGCGAAAGGTCTCGTTAGTGCCTCCACCATTTCCCAATCCGCACACAGGTAATTTGCTGGGCACTCGAAATGCACAGCGAAACGACTCCTCATTATCTTATTAATGAAGCTGGGGGCGCACAATGAAACGGAGGCCGCACTTTGGCACAGAGGCCGTCTCCGAGCCCGGGCTATGCTGGCTCCCAAGCTGCCTTCCTCCTCCTCTTCCCTGCTTCGCTCCGGCAGGCTCCTCGCCGGCACCCCATAGCGACCGCGGCGCTGCCTCCAGGCGCCGCACGCCATGCGTCCACCGCTCGAAGCCGTTGCCTCCTTGCTCCGGCCCCGACGCTTTGAGACGGGGGAGAGGAGACGCTTTGCTTTGTCACGGGCCCAGCCCGGGTCTCCTACGGCAGACCTCTCTGCGCCACACCAGCCCCAGCCACTTTGCATCACCTGCAACCGCGTGCTGACGAGGTTATGCCCGATAGCACAACCCCGACGGCTGGCCGGAGACCTGCGAGACGGTCCTAGGGCCACCCCGAGCAGAGCTGGGTCTTCCTGCAACCGAGCTCGACCCTGGGGACAGGACCAGCAGCGCGCGGCTCGCCGCACCAACCAAATGCAAGCAGCACGGCTCATAGACCCGCTAAACCCCTCGCCGCGGTAGTATTTCTGCCTCAGTCGCTCCTATAGGGCCCAAGTCGGCACTGGCTCTGCGCTTGGTGAAGCAGCTCAGTAGCTATTTGAATAGTGATTGCATTGTGCCCCTGTCAAAACCAATTGTTTCAGGCTGAAAGGAAAGAGCCCCCCTTGATTATACCCCCCAGCATCATAGACCTCCTCCTGGTGCAGACTGTCCCGTTCAGCCCCTGCCTTCTTTCTGACCCGTTGCACATCACTGTGTATTGTGCCCCTTTCCCTATTTTCGAGGGCCGGGGATGTGCGGGGAGCCCGTATTTTACCAGCTCAAGCAACAAACCACGAGGTGAAATGCTGATTAGAGAAGAATTAAAAATGTGCTTTCATGCTCACAGGGTCTGTTGGCCATGCTTAGTGCCCGTGAATGCCGCAATTAGCCGGCGGCTTCAATTGATAGATGACACCGTCTCCTTTGCAGTTAATCACAGCTCCCTTCTGACATGCGCCAGCGCTGCATGCTCGATGAGCCGTGCTGCCGCGCAGGGGGATCCAGGTAGGACTGCACCTGGAGGACTGGCAGCTTGGAAAGAAAAAAGGAGGTGGAAAGCTGCTGGGCAGCGGAGTAAGTGGAGTAAGGGTGAAAACCCATTGCTGCCCGCTGTGGAGGGCAGGGGTTGTTTCTTTGCACCCTACACTTGGTCTGGACAGACGCTGGTCTGTCCTGGGACCGCTGTGTCCCCCCGCTCTGCCTCTCAGCTCCCCGCTGACCCCCTGCCTGTCTCTGCCTGTTCAGCAGTGATCATTTCTGCCTCGTTTCCAGAGCTGGTGCCAGTTTGCAGGCTAAGAGCTGGGTTGTGGCACAAGGAGACCAATACCTCGCTCCTCATGGGGTGTGCTTGAGCCCACTGCTACCGCGCTGGGGATGCTCCTGTTAATCCAGCTGCAGATCCAGCTGTGCACTGAGGGCCCAGACATTCGCCTCTCCTCTCCATCCGGGAGAGCAATAGCCACCATCACTGTACAGAAGACCCCCCGTCCCTGTCCTTGTGCACTGAGCAAAGCAGACTGCGTGTGCAAACCAAAGGCCTTCGGTTAATTTTGCTAATGGCAGCTGGTTTCTGAGAAGGGTCTGGCCGGGTTTTGTCGAGTTATTACCCAGAAGGAAGCCAAAGGGGGAAGAAGAAGCCACATCCTTCATTACCACCGCCATGCTCCTCCTTTTATGCTGCCCTCTTATTATAGTCAGGATTTTGGCCCTGTTCTCCTTCGCGCGTGAATTAAGAGTTTGCAGAGACGTTGTACACAATGGCTTCTAATGTCCTGTGGCAGTAAAAGGAGGACAAGGCCTTGAAAAACCAGCCAATTACTTAAAGAATATAGACACGGTAACGCCATTAATAGGACGGCAAAGAATGATTCCTGAGCCATCCGCTCCGTGGCGTTCAATGTGACAATTAAAGGCGCAGAGTTGACTTCAGTTCCCAGCTCCTCTCACCGCACGGGAGATAGGCTCAGGCCATTAACCTTCTTCAAGTCAAGGTGTTTCAGCTCTCATTGTCGGCTTAATTAGTCTCCAAGGTAATATAACAATAGCCCACTTCACAAGGAGAGATGTGCTGGCATCACTGACTCCTCAGAAACAGAGCGGTGCTAAAATGCATGGCAGCGGGGGCTCCGGGAAGGAGTGCGGGCAGCCCTGCGGGGTCAGGGTTGGGGGCAGCTGGCTGTCCCAGAGACACCAGGATTTGGTGCATGGAGATTTTGCTATTGGAGGCAGTTTGGGGGCACCTGCCCCGCTGCCAGAAACCCACCAGGGTCCCACAGGTGCTTGTGGTGCTAGAGATGGTTTTGAACGGGGCCCAACACGCGGCCTCGCTAAGCACTTGCCAGCACTACCCCTGCAGAAGGGACTGCCAGCCACTGAGACGTGAGGGACTGGCTCCCAAACGTCTGCAGAGTCGGGAGAAAGGCCAAGCAAATGGTAGTGGGTCCAATACAAGATGACAGCGAAAGCCCCCGGGGCATTTCCTGGCCCGTCCTGGCCGCACCTGCGAGAGAGACCGGCCCGCGGAGATTCCTCGCCAAAGACGCCATGTGCTGACAGAGGTGGGGCCCCGGCCCCGGGCTGCAGTCCCATCTGCAAGGCAGAGCCGCCCTCGGGACAACCGCACCCCTGCATTTGGGGGGTGGAGAGTAGCCCCGCGCGCTCCCCAAGTGCCACAGCTAGCCCTTTCCTCTGCCCAAGCTGCTGCTCTGCATTCTGGTTCTCAGGTTCCCCACCTGATCTGCTGCTCAGCTTTCTGTTCCCTGCTGTTTTGGCCCCTGTGCCACCTGCCCCTTCCCCGATCTGCCGTGTGCCACCCCCAGAGGCCACCCCTGCATTTTGCCAGCGTGGAGATGCGGCATGACGGGGAGAGGGAGAGAGCCCGGTGCGCCTTCCCTCCTCACCCCTCCACCTCTGCGGGCTCCCCACGCGGGGCAGCCCGCGCAGGCCGCCGCGCCGCCTTTCCCAGCATGGTCACGTCCCTTCCGACCGGGATCTGTCACTGGTGCCTTGCATGGGGCTGAGCTGATAAAGGTGCTAATCAGACAGAGCGCTAATTAATTGCCGCACAGGCTCGCCGAAGAGCTCTCAGCCGAGTCCCGGCTGTCAGGCTGAATGGCAACCGCGAGGCTGCCGCGCCACGCTTCCCACATCATTAGGAGGATGTCTGGGAGCCTGCAAATGACTCCAGGAGCAGAGAGGCTCACAGCTGAATCTCCCCTGGTCCCGAAGGGGATTTAGGTGCACGGCTCCCACGTGCTGTACATGCATAATGACTGACAGCGCGGTGATGGCAGGCGGGTGCCCTCAGGATCCAACACGTGCATATGTTGCAGGCGGTTTTGGGGGGACATCTGTGCCGCACCTGGCAGGGCACAGACCCCTGAGCTGGGTTGAGACCAGTGCAGTCCAGTGCTAGATGACCTCTAGTACCCTGCTGCACGATGCCGTGGTGATATCCTTGTCGTGGGGAGGAGTACCAGGCTCATACCCTCCACGGACGGGCAGGCGGGCATGCCTTGCTCCCATGCCATGCTATAATACATGGGATAGGACAGCCTCACCCACGCAGCGGGGCTGTGACACTGGGAAGCGCGGTTGCTGGGGACCCCCCGGCCAAGCTCCAGCTGCAGGTTTTCCTTCCTGGAGCTGCCTGCGGAGTATTTTTTCCAAGCAGCAGATCAATGTGAGTGTGGTAAGAACAAGGCCTTTATGGCTCGCGCGACTCTGGAGGAGTCACCGGGCCTCCGCCATTCATCATTCTTTATTAATTCAAAAGTAATTACTTATGGATCCTTCTTTCATTATTCATACCCCCGGGCTGCCAGGATATTGCTTTCCTGTCCCGTCGGTGCTACAAGTCTGTAAGATGGGCTGCTCGGAAGGTTTCCTGCATCCAGGGGCCAACCTTGTCTTTGGCGTAAGCACGCCAGGGCTAAGGGGATGACGGCCGGGATGAGCCTACCCCCTCGTACAGTTGACGAGGCACAACTGGCTGCTCCGGGAGGCTGTAGGTTCAAGCTCGAGGTGGACGGGGGCTCCTATACCCAGTGCTGACATTGCAACCTAGCGTAAGAAAGGACTCTCTGGTGCCATCCATGTCCTGAGGTCTCTTTATAGAGGATTTGGAAGTATTGCTGGCCTATATATTGTGCCTGGAGCCTATAGCAGGAGGACGTATGGCTACAGGCTGATGACCGCTGCGTTGGGTCCGGCACCCTGAGCCCTTCATTGTTTCCCAGGCTTTAAACGTCTCACTCCCCATGGGTGACTCCTTCTCCCCTGTGTCGGGGTTTATCATGGTCGGGCGCTTTTCCATCTAAGCCAGGAGAGGCATAAAGTGGTCGAATACCTGGAGCCAAAGCCAGACAAACACAGACTGGAAAGAAGGGCTACGTGCGAGGAATTCGCTCTGGCGCGCTCGACCTTGGGGCGGAGCGGATGCGCCCTTGAGAGCGGTCCCTAAGTCAAGACTGGACCGCTCTCAGAGAGGCACGATGGCTCAAACAGAAGAGCTCAAGGCTGGAGATGCCTGGTGTGGGCTAGGTCGGAGGGGCAGAAGGGTCCCTGCCGGTGTGGTGTGAGTTTGTCTTTGCAGGCCTTGCTCCTGGGGAAGGGGGAAGAGAGCCCTGTGCTTTGTCCGAGCACAGGCAGGTTCAAGCTGAGTCCCAGAGCTGGGCCCTGGGGGCGGGAAGCCCTTGTCCCCGGCCCACTACGGTCGGAGGGTGGCGGTGCGCTCCTCTGCCCCGCGGAGAAGATTCAGTCTCTACGGAGGGGGAAGTCGTGGAGATGTACCCAGCCACCCATGCACTTTTGCAACCAGGATGATGAGTAGAGCAGCAAGGTCCTCGCTGCCTGCAGGACCTGGGGGCCTCCCCATGGCAGCCCGTGGCCTCAGCCCAGGGCTCCTGACCCCCAATTCACCGGGCCACCCCAGGGACCCCCTGAGTCTCCCCACCGGCGAGCCCCAGAGCTGGCGTCTCCAGCTGGGAACGCTGCGTGCATTGCTGCCAGCCGCGGCCCGCTCACGCTTTCCTGCCTCCTGAATGCCCATCCGCTCCTCCAGCCGGGGCTTTGTTGCCTTCAGCTCTTCGAGACAAATCATCAGAAAGGAGAGGATGAAGAGGCAAGTTTAGCCACAGCGGGGAGAGCAAAATCCATCATTTCAAACATGTTTGTTTTGCGCCGTTTCCTACAATAGGCCGGGCAAAAAGAAGAAATAAAAAAAGCCCAGAAACACTAACGCTGCCACGGAAACTAAGTCTTCTTCAAGCCTTGAACTCGCTTGATTTAACAGTCTCCGTGTGTCAGGGACAACGCGCATTGCAAGCAGCTCCGTTGCCTTTCAAAGGAGACCCTGGAGCCATTTTGGTTTATCTCCATTTCAAAGCAGCGTGGGGAAATGATCAAAAAGTCAGAGCAACAATAGCAATAAGGAACAGAGCATCAGGCAGGCTTCTAATAGCATTATGTTAATTATGAGCTGCCAGAACCAGCCCCTTTTTGCCGGCTCTCAAAGACAGGAGGACGCTTCGGCTCTCAGATGCTCCTTGTTCAGCCCAGAGGTAAAATAGCAATATTCCTGCCACGTCATGAGATACGTCCAGCATATGTTCCTGTCCCATCTAGCTAGAAATACCCTGTGGGGGCACCCCGGCAGGCAGCCGTGATGCTATGGCAGGATGCTGGGCTTTGCAGCATGGCTGTATGCTCTCGGGAGGTGTATTCAGGAGAGATCCTATAGGAAGACCTGGAAGATGGGATGGGTGCGCCCGCAGCAAGTTTGCAGATGACATCCAGCTGGGGGGAGCAGTAGATATGTTGGAGGGTAGGGCTAGGATTGAGACCTCAACAAATTGGAGGATTGGAGCAAAAGGGATCTCATGAGGTTCAACATGGACAAGTGCAAAGTCCTGCACTGAGGAGGGAGCGATCCCCTGTACTGGGACAGGCTGGGGGTGACGGGCTGGGCAGTAGCTTTGCAGAAAGGACCTGGGGGCGATAGGGGACAAGGAGATGGATAGATTTCATAGATTTCATAGACATCAGGGCTGGAAGGGACCTCGGGAGATCATCGAGTCCAGCCCCCTGCCCA
>NW_017728928.1:1374527-1445666 GCF_001723895.1 Crocodylus porosus
CCCATTTGCTGAGCTTGTCCAGGTCAGCCTGGATCACCCGCCTGTCTTCTGGCGTGGATGCTTTGCCCCAAAGTTTGGTGTTGTCGGCGAACTTGGCCAGTCCACTCCTGACTCCAGGAGGAGTCAACACTGTGCCCTTGGTGCCGAGCAGGCGACCGGCATCCGGGGCTGCACTGGCAGGAGCGGTGCCAGCAGATCGAGGGCAGTGACTCTTCCCTCTGTTCAGCACTGGGAGGCCACATCTGGAGTCCTGTATCCAGCTGTGGGCCCCCACTGCAGAAAGGAGGTGGTCACATTGGAGAGAGTCCAGGGGAGGGCAACAAAAATGGTTGGGGGCTGGGGGCTGGGACTGGTGAGGAGAGGCTGGGGGAAGTGGGCTTAGTCTGGAGGAGAGAAGATTGAGGGGGATTGAATAGCAGCCTTCACCTCCCTGCAGGGGGCTGCACAGAGGATGGAGCTGGGCTGCTCTCAGTGGATGACACAAGAAGGAGCAATGGGCACAGCTAAACCACTCTCTGGCATGTTCGGGGGGGGTTGTATCATATTGAAGCATCGCCGCCTCGTACCCCATGCTGGGCTGGGGAACAGGTGGGAAGAGACTGAAGGGCCTGGTCTTGCGCTGGGAGCGGACGACGCAGCTGATGAACCAGTCCTTGCCTCCATGGTGCATCACTTCTCTGAGCGCTACAACCAAAGGCCAATTCCTCTGCAGCCGGCACAGCTCACCCTCATGGGAGGGTGCGGGCCTTGCGGGAGCCAGCCTGGTCGATTCGAGCACCGTGTTTATGGGCCTCCCTCCCCGCCGAGCCGGGCACAGGCTCATCGCGGCGAATGGGGCAGTTTGTTATCACGTGATGCCGCAAACTTCTGGCTGCTCAGCTCCTGACTCCAGGCCATGGCGCCGGATGGATGCAGTGCTTACGCTCTTCTCTTGGGGACCTTTGCTCTTGCTGCTTGCCAAACGCTCGTGGAAGTAGTGCGGGGAATGACTGGGGCCGTGGGTGGCAGGGTCCTGGAGGATGCTGGCACCTGAAAGCCTGGAGGCTCCTAGCCTGGCATTGCAGGGGTGGCACTGATGGTGATGGAGAAGGGGGCTTGTCCCTGCCCCATGGAAACCCCTCATGGATCCTGCACCACAACTGCGGCCCCTTCTTTCTCCCTGCCCCCCTCCAGCATCCGGGCTTTCCAGCACAGGGAGCAGCAGCATCTTTGCTGGCTTCAAACAGGGGGAGATTTGCCCTGGGCAGGCAGCTGACACCCCAGCACACCTCCAGCGGCTTGTCTGATACGGTGCTGGCGTGGGAGAGGAGCAGAGGGAACTCGGCTGCCCGGAGAATCGATCCCCTGCGGCTGAGCAGAGGTGTACTGAGTGGAGAGGCGCTGCCACTCACCTGTTGCAAACTGGGGTTTCACCCACCATCACTTTTGGCCCAGGCCACAACCCTCCATGCGGACCCTGGCTGGGTCAACTGCAGACAGCCCTGCAGCTCCTCACGGCGTCAGCACCGGAGAGCCAAGCAGTTGCATGATTTTGAGGACGCCGTAAATCCTGCAATGCCTCATTAGCAAACACAACCGCTCTGCTCCTTTCACGCATGAGAAATGCAGAGTTCATCACGGCCACCTTAACTCTGACCCTCGCACGCTGGCTGGCTTTTCATCTCAATTGGTACCCGAGGGGCTTCTCCGAAGGGATGCTGCTAATTAGAAAATGCTGTCTCTAAATCTCTTTAATCAGCTGACAGCAGACTCGGTTTGGCGAAGTCCTTTAAAATGGCTCTTTCAAGAAAACAACGGGGATAGATGTATGTTCGTAGGCCGGGGTACAACGCTACTAAGCGATGGTTAAACTGTGCATGCATCTGGGGGCTTTCAACCTGCATCGAAATGCATCAGCAGCAGCAACATCGTTATCGAGGCAAGCGCTATTTCCTTCCCGGGTAATGGGGAACCTATTCAGCGGTAAAAAAACCACCTGTGTACAGCAAAATCCCTAGACTTGCAGCAACACGCATTCGGCATTGGAGCCTCTATCGTCTGCAGATTTCTTCTCCCGAAGTGTTGGGTGTTGGGTTTGTGCTCTGAAACCACCACCCTTCCTCTGCCTCTGGCGTGGGGGTGCGCCTTTCCCTATCCTCCGTGCACGCCTGTTTGCACAGCAGGCCACGCGCCCTCCAGCAGCTGCTGAGCGTGCCGGCTTGGTAAATGATGCAAAAGGCAGTTCGGGGAAGGAGTGCAAATGGGGCAGGAGAGAAAATGCGTCTCGGCTGCTGCACAGCGGCGCGTGGCTGTAATCCTGTGGGTGCTGTATCACGGCGAAGGGGACAGGGTGCAGACAGCCAGGCACCCCCAAGCCATGCCTGGTCCCCCAGGGACAAAAGCACCTGTCTGGGGAACCTCTTCATTTTTCATCGGCTCAAAGCTGACCTCTAGTGGCCCCGACACAGGAGCAAGAGCCTCAGTTTTGCTGGAGGGCAGCAGGGGCAGGGGCAGATCAATAAACTGGCAGAGGTGAGTGCGGCCCCTCCACCGGCCCCGAGGGGAGCAGGGGTAAAAATGAGGATGCTTTATTGCTGGCAGTTGCAGGGGTCCAGGGGGGAAGTGGTTTAGCCACAGAAGGGTACGGAGCGCGGTTTGCGGCCAGCCGGAGCTGGCAGCAGGCCCGGGAGGCACTGCCCATGCCCTCCGGCCAGCTCCATCTCTGCTATGCCCCCCAAACCCCTCCTTCATCTGGGTGAAATCAAAGCAAGGTGGCCACGGGAGCAAGGTTGCTTCTGCTTGCTCCGCGAGCTCCCAGCAGCCTGCGCTCCAGAGGCCACGCGGGTTAACCCAGCGATAGGTGTTAAAGCAGCCCGAGGAAGTTATTTTTCTGCACACTAATGGGTTTTTCCACTGGGCATAATTTAATAAGCCTGAATGCGGAAGGAATTCAATTTCTTACCGGAGAGCTTGTTATAAACACGCACGCACGCACGCACGCACACCTCCGCCTGCCTCTCCTCCCCTTGCTGCTGTTTTAATAGAGACGCCAAAGGTAAGCAAAGTGCAGGGGGGGGGTGCAACGAAAGCAAAATTAGCTGAGACTTCAAAAATGCACAATAAAAAGAGTGGTTCCAGGAGCTGCCATAAATAATAGCAGCCCGCGACGTGGTGACTGATCGATGGCGTGATGAGGGAGCGCAGCGGGAAGGGGGGAAGGAAGAGAATTCAATTATCCGACAGGCCTCCTCGAGAGCAGCCCACTTCGCTGCCTGGGCGAAGGGAAGCTGCCGCGCTGATTGGCGTCACCAACCAGCCCGGCCCCAGGTGGAGATGCTCGTGGTCACGCTCAGTTCTGCAGGAGGCTAATTCGGAGCCCCTTTCCCCGATTACACGCTCGCTTCACTCCATTGACTGCGGCGCGAGGCGCATCGGCCCCGCCGACAAGAGAGAGGACGCTGCAAAGCCCTGCACCGCCCTCCCCTCCACTCCCGTCTTGCAAACGGGAGCAGGGCATGACGGTCCCCTTATATAAGGAGCAGGCCGAGCAGAGCTCCACCCACACCACCCTGAAAGCCCACCTCTTCCTGGGGTGGGGGCATAAAAAAGGTCCCTTCCAGCCAGTGCAGGGCTTCATTTTATTTTATGTTGCGTGAAGGGCTGCAAGTAATGCTGTGAGCTTAGGGCTTCTTGAGACCTTACAGACTCTCTTGCGTCAGCACCCCCCCATCTAGCTCTCTCTCAATTAAAGGAGCCTTCAGCTGATGTAGAAGGGCTCTGCCTCGGAGAGACCTCGCACTACTCTCTGCAATCAGGAGAGCGCAGCGAGGGGGCCTGGGAGCATTTAGCTGGAAGGGCTGCATTGGCAGGAGCTAGACTGAGCCAGCCCTGGCTGCCTCCCAGCCCTTCCCTGCTGGCAGGGAATGACTGACACAAGCTTTCATTCATCAGGAGAGAGCCAGGTGGCTGTAATACCCTCTCCCTTCACCTCCTCCGGCTACAGCAGCTTCCCTCTGGGTCACTTTGGAGCAGGGACATAAATGCATTTATAGCTCTACCCGCCTCCTTTACTACAGGCAGCAACTGCATAACACTTAACCCACGAGCCGCGGCAATAAAGCAGGTGCTGCTAAAACAGGGCTGGTCCTCCGAGCCGTGCGGGAGGCTTGAGCCAGGCAGCATGTGAGCACCTGGGGTAAACACAGCTGTGAGCTGCCCTGTAGAAACCCCGGGTCTTCTTCATGCTTCTGCAGGCCTCTGCCAAGCTCCCCACTGCCCCTTCTTGCCGTACCTGAGATGAGAGACCCTGGTTTTGCACTCGGATGTAATTAAAGGGGGCAATGCCGCAGGGGCAGGGTGGCAGAGCAGTGGTGGTGTCTGGTTCTGGGGGGTGGGGGGTGAGTTTAATGCTTGCTCTGGGCTGGTGCCTAAAGTGGCCTTCATTTGCTGCAGCTGTGAAATGGGTTCGTGGCTCTTCAAGATGGCGGGGCTTGACAGACTGTGGCACTCCCCTGCGTGCTGCTGGTTGGGGACCCTGCCCTGCCTGGGGGAGAGGGTCCTGGCTTTTATTTTTCATTGGGTGCTTGGGGCAAAGAAGAGGAAATCCTGGTGTGAGCAGCCTGGAGTGGAGGCCTGGGCCTCGGTGCCGCTGGAAGAGCCCTGGAAAGCCTAGCGCTGCTTCCCTTGTCCGTCGAGGGCCTGGCTCGTCGGTGGCACTTGATGAGCCAGGAAGGAAAGCTTGCCATGATGAAGGCGCAGGGGCAAGGGCGGGAGGCGTGCGGGGGCAGCGGGGGCACGGCAGCACAGAGCGGCCGCGTGCGTGGCGGCCAGGACGCAGCCGTGTTGTCGGGGCTCGCCAGGCACCCGCGCCGGCAGCTGGCTCCGGGTCTGCAGCCCTCGGGGCTCCGGGCCCTTGTCTCGGAGACCCCGATGGCACCTCTGAGCCGCACATCCGCTCTTCCCGGTAGCCGCGCTCAGCCTCTGCTCGAGGAGAGCGGCCGTGTCCGCACTTGGCCGGCGGGAGCACGCACGTGCCAGGAGCTGCCCATCTGCAGGCCCTTGTTGCTGGGCACCGCTGGGCCATCGGGGCCATGCCCCGGCTGGGGAGAGGGCCCGGAGCAGGGACCTCGGTGGTGAGACAGGAGCTCGGAGAGGAGCCAGGGAGTGCTGCGGAGGACGGGCTCGGCGCTGCCAGTCCCGGGGCTGGCTCCCTGCCGACGCGGCGTCCTCGCGGTTTACTTGCCTGCTTGTCTCCAAAACCCTTTAACTCGGCGCGTTGTAAGCCAGACCCTGGGAGCGAAAGCCTTGGGGAAGCGCAGCCTGCTGACTGCCAGCCACGGCTCCTATCCATTCCTCCGGCTTACATTTCCTGATCCCCTTTTTATGTGTCACTTATACACCCGGGCACGCACAAATCGGCTTCCCTCCGGAGAGCCGGCAGCAACGGTCAGCCAGGCTTAGCCCGAGCTGCCTGGCTCTCCGCCGTACAGCCCCGGCCCCGCCCGCCGGCTCCTGCCCCGGGAGGGGAATCACCGGGGTGCATTGCTGCTCCCGAGTCTGTCGCCCGACCCGCCTCCCCGTCAGCTCTGCTACCGCTCTGCCTCGCGCACGCAGAAATGTCTAAGCCGTTCGGTGAATCTCCATCCACTGGATGAGTGTTCACGGTGATTTCCTTCCTCCCCGTTACAAGCCATTTGGCAACATAAATATTGTCGGCGGTAATTAGCTCTGTAAATCTGGAAGAAAAAGCCCCAATTTGAAATCTGCCTCCCCCCCAGGTATCCGAGTGCTTTGGGGTATTTCATGGTATTGAGGAGATTTGATAAAGCGGCTGACAGCTGGCAAAGCCCTGCTTGTCTTTTAGCCGAGAGCTAATAAATATCCCATCAGAGCCGGGCAGGAGATGGGATTTGTTGCCGTGGCGGTGCCCGGCGAGCGAGTTGGTCCCGGCGCCGCGGTGGCGTGGCGCTGACAGCGGTCCAGCAGCCCGGCCATCTGCTCCTGATTGTAAACATGTGGCTACAAAGCGAGTGTCACTCCAGCTAATTTGGGGACGTGGTGGCGGCTCGTTCAAGGCCTCTGGGTGCCAGGGGTTGTGCCTCCCCGCCTGACCCTCTCCAGGGAGCCCTACACCTCTTTCCCCCCTGGATTATCCATAACCAGCAACAAATGAAGGGGGGAGCTTACTTGGATTTAACAAGAGCAGCCGAAGAGGCCGGCTTGGGAAGGTTTAGCTCATTGCTAATGCAGCGCAGCACCTTCCAGATGAGTGTCACCGGGGCCACCGAGCTGTTGGCGTCTGACGGCTGTCAGGTGGCCTCTGTGAAATGAGTTTTGGCAGGTCTCAGCCCAACAACCAAGCGCCTAAATTGCAAATGCTGCCACTGCTGCTGACACACAGGGTCCTCTGCCTGTCCCAGTGAAGCCAAGGATGGAGCAGGGTGCCGAGCTCCCTGGCTGCGGTGATTTTGGGGCGCAGGGGCGTGGGGGATGTTATGTACGGGTACCCCGCTCCGGCACCGTTCATCCTGCCCACGCTCTGCTGCTGAGCTGGGATCTCCAGCCCCCGCAGCTTTCCTCTGAGCACGATTTGCAATTTGCCTTAAAATAGTAATAATGATAAGGGGAAGGGAAAAAAAAACCCCCAAGTAACAACAGAGCGGCAGAGATTCTACATCTAAATTCTTCACAGTGGAAAAAACGTGGTTGTGAACAAAAGCCCGGAGAATTGGTGTTTTCCCTACGGAGGGACAGGCGCAGCGCTGCAAAAACATGATTAAATTCCCGGGACAGGCAAAGAAAAGGAGCCTCCCCTCCCTTAGGGTTTGGGGACGACTAATCGTCTCTGCTCTCCCCGCCAACAAGCGCTGATAGGAAAGGGAGCTGGTAAGAAGCTGGATGGAGTAGGGAGGGGGAATAATCTGAGCAGAGGAAGGCACACATAGCACCAGCACCGGGTACAGCTCTTCTTGGGCGAACCAGGGCAGCAGGGCGATGGGGCACAGCGGCACGGGGGTGAGGTTCCCAGGCTGGCATGTCCTACGCCGCTGGTGCCTGGAGCCATGGATGGAGGCTCAGCAGCTGGAGGGGCGTTTTCAAACCAGCGAAGGCACTGGAGTCCGAGGGGCAGGACAATTATCCACCAAAGCACCCAGCTCCCTTCTGCAGGTCCCAGCTTCGTCAGGGTAATTAGCCTGTACGTGTTACAGGCAGAACAGGCTCATGGGTCTAGACAGGGATGTCCCTGACCCCTCCGGAGCAAGATGTGATTCTCCAGGTGGCCTGGCCAGGTACTGAAACACCTTAGTACTTTTCCGGGGTGTACTTGGTAGTCGTGTTGCTCTGAGACAAAAAGATATACGGAAAACCAGAACTCTTGGTTCCCAAATGATACTTTTCCAGCATTTGAAAACGTCCCCATTTGCAACGTTGCAAACTAAACTACATCAGGGTGTAGTTTAGCTTGCAACGATGCAAACTCATTTAAACCCCCCCCAAACTAGTGCACGTGTACAGCGTGATGGCGTGAAGCCACACAAAGTGACATTTTCGTCACGTGTACAAGCGCTCATGGGCATCATCGCCTTCCTGTCCCAGAGGACAGGAGGAAAAGCAGGCGGGTTAAGAAGGCTTCGAGCATCAGGTTGCACCCCAAGCCGGACTCTACTGTGCAGAGATCCAGAGTCGAGCCAGGGGCTTTGGGGCAGCCGGGGCTGCTGCGCTCGGGACTGGGTACAGCCTTTTTCAAGGGTCTGGGTCCGTTTCCGCAGGAGAGGCAGTACTGCCGAGATGGCTGCGAGCAGGCCGTGACCTGCCAGGGAAGTGGGGCTGTGATCCGAGACCAGCCACCTGTCAGCTGTCTGGTGGCACCCACGTCTCAATGCTCACTTGAGCTGCAGAGCATCTGGTGAAGAAAGGGCTCCATAGCTACTTCCGCCACTGGCCCGCTGTAGGATCAAAGGGAAGGCAGGGCTGGAAGAGACCTCTGGAGATCATCCCATCCAGCTCCCCAACTCAACCACCCTGCTCAACGATGAAGGAATTTTTCTGTCCCAGATCCCAGCTCTGGAAAATCCTAACCCTGGAAAATGATGCCCTCCCTTCCTTACCACCCCAGGCCCGAGGCAAGCGGGCTCTTAACAGATAACGAAAGAAAGCTACTCAGCTGTAATTACTTCAAAGGGAAAGTTGTCTGAGGTCAGTGGCGGACCTCGGAGGAGATGGAAAGGTGGGAGGCGAGCGAAAAATAGCTCTGATCACAAACCCCTAATGAATCGCAATGCCACAATTAGGCAGAGTGGCACTGCGGCCGCCTAATTAAAAACTGGACTCAAACAAGGCAAGAAAGTAACTTCATTTGGGAGATATTTGCCTTGCTAATTCAGCAGCGGTTTCCTTCTCCGCGTCTGGGCGAGTGTTTATAAAATCTTAATTAGGCTTTGCATTTGGAACGGAGACTGATATAAGTCTTTGTCTTAATGGGCTCCTGTCCCCTGGGATATTAAAACACCGCACGCACAATGCAAGCCGTAATGGCATTTGGAGGCACGGCGGGGGGGTGGGGAGAGCAGGGGGGCAGACAGAAGATGGGTGTTTCAGTCACAGATGGATGGCTGATAGCTCTCGGATTGTCTTCCCCCTTTTTTTTTTAATCAAAACCTCAAATTGGACTCCAAGCAGCTATTTATAACCTGTCAGGAGAAGCTGGCATTTCACTATCAAATTTCTATTGAATGAATATCTAACATCCTTCTAATGCAGCTGGCTAAATGGGACTGGGGAAAAGGGAGATGGGTGGGATGACAGGAGGGCAGGTTTCCTGGGGCAGAGGATGGTGGAGGGGGCTGGGGAGAGAGTTTCCTCCACCCTTGCAGGGAGGGATGTCATGGAGGTGTTCAAAGGATCCCTGTGCATTTGGGGCCTCGCTCTGCAGAGCAGCTCGGCCCAGGCGTCCGGGCTGGGAGTGCCAGTCAGCTCCTGAGAGCATCGCCGAGCCACCAGCTGAGCCCTCCAGATCCCCGGGTCAGGGCTGGCATTGCTCACAACCCGACCCAAAGCTGGTGCCCCAGTGCCCGCCGATCTGCTGGATGTGAGGGCTGATTGACGCCAATGGGTAGAGCAGGTGGCTGCTTCTGCTGTTTGCACCATGGGAGCAGCGACCCTTATCCATCAGGGAGACCTGCAAAGCCGAGCTGCTCGGGAGCTGCTTTCTCTGGCTCCACTGGCCTAGCCAACATCCCGCCTTGGGTCTCATCTGGACCAGAGGTCCTAGGAGCCGTCGTTTTACCAGGCCTGAGCCAGGGCGATGGGCAGCTTGGTGTGTTCTGCAGAGTCACAGGTCTGGAGGCACTCCAGCATCTTCACTCACCTTTGGGGGGTCTATAGACCAGCTGTGCCCTGGGGGGGGGCTGGGATTCCTTCCTCTCTGACTCCCCGACAGTGGACATCAAGCCCGATCCTCCTCCCACCTCCAAAAAGCAGGACTCATTGAGGGCCAGCTCTGCCAGGCCAGGTGGGTGCTGCCTGGTGGAAAACCAAGGTCTGGGACTGTGGTAAAAAGCCTCCTCCCATCATGCCGGGAACCTCCATGTTGGAAGGTGCCCCCTGCCCCGGCCTTTCAGGCAGATGAGCTACCCAGTGCGCAGAGCCCGTGGATGGAAATGGAGACGGCTGAATGTGCCGTTGCTTGGCACTACAATGTTGGTCTCCCCTGGGCAGCCAGGCAGCGTGCAGGCAGCTTCCGCCTGAATGACCATCCCGACAAAATACCTCGCTCCATAAAATATTAACCGTGCGCTCGGAAACATCCACCTCCCGCCCTGAACCCCTGCCAAAGCCGCCTCGCTCCTGCGCAGGAAGCTGAATAAAGACTTGCCATGCCCAGCCTGAGTCTTCTTGCTGGCATTCTCACTGGCTGGGCTGCAAGCACTTAAAGCACGGATCTCCTGAGCGGTGGAACGGAGAACCAGATAAATCCTCTTTCACGCTACTCCCTGCCTGGGGGAAATTCAGCTCCCCCAGCTTTGTGCAGGCGGTTTGTAAAGCCCTGCTTTACAACTGGAGTCGAGGCGCTGGGCAGGCCCGGCTGGGCTTGTAAGCCTGAATGCGTGCTTTTGCACTGGAATGGCTGGTCCCAGGGCTCCTCGGGGTCTTCAGGCAGACAGTGTATTCCCTGCACAGCCCATGGGAAGGGGGTAGTGAAGTGGAGGGGATGTGCTGGTTACTTAAGTGTATGCTAGGGATACTGCAATTACCCCAAAGGGAGCATTGCAGTAGCTTATCTGAAAGGAACCCAAATCTGTTGGGATCAGGATGTGCAGAGATAAGCAAACCCCCTGAACTCTGCCCTGTTTCCCCATGCAGAGTATGCTCCCTCGTGTCCTGGGCATCTTGGTGTGTAAGCTCCAGCTTAAACTCCTTTCTAGCAATCCCCCTAGCCTGGGATCTGGTAGGAGTCTGCCGTGAGCTACAGCCCTGTGAAACAGCGGAGGGCTTTCCCTCTTCCTCATTAGAAGCAGCAAGCCCTAGAGCTTCGGGGAGATCACCGAGGTGCACGCCGGCACGTCCTCTCCTGGTTGGCTCTCTCCCGCGCAAGCCCTGGGGGCATGTCCTGGGTGCACACAGGAAAGCAGCCCCCTGGTTTGGTAGTGTTGTGGGCTGTGATGAATGAAAGGGCTTGACCATGACTCCACCTGGAACAGGCCTGTGGGGAAGGCTACCACGAATTTCAAGAGATTTTAGGATGCTGTCAGGGGGTCTTGTACGTGGCAGACGTGAACTGAAGGAGTTCTCGAATTGTTATGTGTACAAGCGCCCTTCTCTAATCGTCACGTGTACAAGCGCCCTTCTCTAATCGTCACATGTACTTTTCTCCCAGCTTTGCTTTGGAAGGGGGTCTCTCCCTCCTTATCTGAAATCTGAGCTCAGACCAGAACCCCAGTAAAATCCCAGTCAGTTCCCTCAGCTTTGCGGGGTGTCACACCTGCCCAAACCCTCCCTGTGGAGGAGCCCAAGGGGCTGAAGGAAAAGCAGGTGAGTCCTAGTGCCTGCTGCGAGCAAGCGCTTTCTGGCTCTGAGCAGTGTGCAGCAAAGCCCCAGCCCTAGCTGCTGCCACGTCCCAGCCTGCTAGCACAAGCCACTGACATTTCTCAACCCCCAGCCCCTGCCGGGGCTGCCACCTCCCTTTCCCTCATCATGGACCTCCAATGAATTTTAAGCTGGGTTTTAATATTGCATGAGACGCTGTTTGTTTTCCCGTTGCTGACCTGCAGCCAGGAAGACGTGTGTCTGCTTGAGATGCTGTAAACTTGGCAAGAAATCCCAGATCCTTGTTTCAGGTAACGTGCATATCACAGTGATCACAGATGCTTGCCCCCCACCCTGCCTTCTGGGAATGATCTCAGGTGTCCGACGTGGGCTTTCCAGCTTTGCGCTGCTTTCCATCCCCTCCTTCGGCTGGATTTCAGAAGGCTACTGAGGAGCGAAGCCACGTAGCAAGCCACCATCTCTCCTTGATCGTGATGTGCTTGACTCGTTGATGCTTTGCACTGGAGAAGCTCAGAGTCCCGCAGCAAGGAACGAGCGGAGCCAAGCGGCTCTCCCACGGCTGCTCCATCCCCTGCTATTATTGCCACGATCCTGGACTGTTGTCCTCATTGCACAGGAAACCGATGTTTAGCTAAGGCTCAGGAACATGCTGAGAGTCAAGCTGCAGTAGTACCCAGGCATCCAGGCTCCCATGGCTGTGCTTTTGCCAGCTGCCAGTCTTCTCCCCTTTTTAGTGACGACACGGGATTTTGTATTAAATTTGGCACTGGGGAGATGGGGGGAAAAAGTCTGGCCTAGGAGGGAGGGAGAACAGCTCATTTTCTGCAGCACGTCATCATAATCACAGCGCAACAATAGACAGAGGGGAAGAATGAGAGAGCTGCAGGCAAAATAAATTGCTTTTCTTGTATAATGTGTTTCTTATTCTTCCAGCCTGCCCCGGTGGTAAAGTCCCATCTGAACGAGCCGTGATTGTGCGAAGCAAAGGGAAGGTCAACAAGGAGTGGGGAGGAACAATGAGAAGCCGGGAGAGGCGGGCGGGAGGGGAGCGCGGTTGGCTGTTGCAGCGGGCACGAGGAGCTGACGAAGCCGCGGCGCGCGGCATGTGCTGGGAGCGAGGGGCACGCAGCTCCATCCGGCAGCTGGGGCCAGGCACGTGCAGGAGGAATGAAGGCCAGGACTAAGGGAAGATCATCACGAGCTCATGAGAGCCAAAGATGTGCCCAGCGGGCGCATCCCAATCTCATGGACCTGTGGCATCGCTGGCCCTCTGTACCCAAAATGCAAACCCTTGGTGAGTCTTCCATCCTGCAGAAGGCCCCGGGCTGTTTATTTCCAGGCCCGTGAGGGGTAATGACCATATAATACACAGGATTAACATGTAGCCACTGCGTAATTGAAAGCAGGCTCTGCCCTCCGGCACTGCGGTGCTCCCGTGCGAGCAGAGAGAACCTGGTTAGACCTCGCCAAGCGCTAGTCATGTAACATTCATGCCCTGCACGCACTAGGAATAAAACACCCGTCAAGCGAATTTGCTGCTCAGAAAAAGCCCCCTGGGCGCCCCCCACCGCTGCCTTGCACGGACCAGGAGAGCCGTGCGAAGGAAGCCAGGGGCAGGGGGTGGCAGCGAGCAGGAGGGTGGTCAGCCCTGGCCGCGACCCCTGGGAGAGCGGGGCTGCGGCAAAGGCTGCAGAAATGTCCCGTCCAGCCCCTCCATGGGAAAATGATTTAGACAGTTGTATTAAAATGCAAATTTCTGCCTGGCTTGCTAGTTTATCATCGGACTCGTTATACAATTTGCCAGTTATAGAAGAAAAATTACCATAATGGGCCCCCAGGGAATGGTTGTAAAAAGGATACCAAACATTACTTATCATCCCATTCCACTACAATTATCTACCACTTTTGTTCTTTATTTTTATCCAGAAAAATTAAACCATCAAAAGGCTCCATGTGGCAAGGGTGAAAATGGCGGTAGGAATGATTGAGGCGGTCCTGTTTTCCTCCCGGTGTTTGACCCCTTCTTGGTGAAGTCTCTCCACCCCACCTGCTGTGCTTTGTGCTACCTGCATTGTCCTCCCCAAAATGAAACCACCTCCTTGCTTGAAGTAATGGAGGTAATGGCAATGCATGTTCCAGGAGCAAAGGAGGTGAGATGCTGCGGAGGGGAAAGCGCTGAGAGTCAGTGCATCCCATTTCCCAAGCAGCGCCGAGAGCAAGGGGAGCATTGAAGGAATGACTGGTTCTTTCCTTCCAAGGCAAGTCCGCCTGGACCCTGCTTTGTTTTAGGTGGCAGCTCCGAAAGGCCTTCTCCGGCCTATGGAGGATGGTGCCCGTAAGGGCTGAGCTTGCCGGACAGCCCCTGGACAGGACGCCGTGCCACCCTGGACAAGGATGGGGCGGCTGGCGAGGGGCTGGGCAGCAGGACGGGGCATGGCTGCAGTGCATAGTGGAGCAGGCTGGGTGGCTCAGGGGTTGCTACCTGTCTGCTCAGCGCCCCGCTCTGCATGGAGCTGCCCTGTGGGGAGCTGCCATCATCACTGCACTGGTTTCTTCCTGAGAGCCAGCAAAGAGCAATGTGTATTCCCAGAGGCTGCTGTTCCTAGCAGGGAGCTGCTCACAGCTTTGGGAGCATCAGAGAGACAGAATAGGGGCAGCCCCAGCACTGCTGGATGGGGTGCCCCAACCGCCAGCTCCAAAAGTCAGGACCAGTTAGGGCGAGGAAGAGGCAGACACCCAGGAGCAGTGTGGTAAGGAGGCAGAAGGCCAAGCAGTGGCAGGAGAACGGCGCTAGGGAGGCATCCTTCTCTCGGTGGCCCAAGACATCAGCTGGACTTTGCAGTGGGCAGGGGAGAAGTGCACGGTGACAGAGGATCCCCGTCAGCCCAGCTAGACCGAGCCTTGATCGGTGGGGGCAGAAACCCTGCTATTCAATAGCTATGGTCAGCCCTATAGATCCAAGCAAAGCACCTGGAGTGTCGTGAGCTGGGAAGTCCACATTGTAAGGGCTAATTATGGCGCTGGTGATTGCACATTTAAGCAGAAGCAGGGGGCACGCTCTTCTGTGGCCTCGCTCTTAAGCCACGGGCCCACCATCCCTTCCACCAAGTCCCCTTGGATCCTCCTCTCTCCTGACGAGTCCATGGCATCCGTGATCTTCCCTCCCCATCACTCCAGGAGGATTTGGTGCCTCCCTGGTGAGCGGTCCCAGCCCAGTTCCCACTAGCTTGGTTCTATGCAAAGTCCTGCCCGTCCCTTGCCAGGGCATGGTCCTTTGCTAAATTAGAAGCCATTTGCTCCCTAATTACCCTGTATTACATACAACACCCATCGCTCCCCAAAGAACAGCTGCTGGGAATTGGAGTGTGGGTGCTATGGGAGAAATATGGTAAGAGCAGTTTCTTATAGACTCGTAGACAACAAGGGTTGGAAGGGACCCCAGGAGGTCGCATCTAGTCCGACCCCCTTGCTCCAAGCAGGACCATCTGCTGCTTTCCAGATGCAGAGGTCAAGTCTGCACATTGTCCGCGGACGGCAGAACAACGAGCAGGCTGGGCTCCCTCGCTGCCACTACTCAGTTCCTTAAGGCAAGGAAACGTCTTTTTCCCCCTTCATTCTGCCTTCCAGGAACAAAACTTCTTATTCCAGGGTGCATTGTATATGAGAAAATACGGCAGCCCACCTGCTGGCTGCACTAGCTTTGTCTTCATGAAGTAAAGGGGTCACACGGCGGGTGGTGGTCTCAAGAGACAGCTGCTTTCCTTTAGCAAGACACCTTGTAAAGAGTCGCTCTCTTGCTCAGCTCCAGATCCTTCAGGACGGGATCTAGCCACCCGCTTCCAGGAAGATGGGAAGGTGTTGTAGCCCCCTCCTCTAGCTCCCTGCCAGAGGCCTTCCCAGGTGACTCCCATCTGGCCCAAGACTTGAGTTTTCTCCCCTAACGTGAAATACAGCCAAGACGCCTAATATCTATATTATATCCTGCCTCTGGCTGCTGGTACAGTCCGGAGCTAGAAAAGGTTAAAAGCACCCGTGGCACATATCAGGGTCCCATGTTCCCCAGGTCCAGGGAAGGGAGCGGGCATCTGTGGCCGTGTGACGTCCCGGCGTCTCCGCCGCGGCCGTGTAACTGGCCACAGACATTAGCTCCACATTACAAAGTTATGTACTGTAAAACAGCGCGCTCCCCCGGCAGCCGCATTTTATCTGTGGCGTGTGCGCGGGGATGGGATGAAGGGGAGGCAGGACATCCGTGTCTCCTGGCGAGCAGCCTGGGCTGGGAGAGCCACCGTCCTGGCCCCCGTCGGGCAAGCTGGACACACGGCTGTAGCGCCAGGAAGTTGGTCTCCGGTCACCCCATTGCTGGCAGCAGGATTGTCCTGCCCAGGGCTTTAGCGGTCCCTTTGCTCCTCGTGTCCAAGGAGCTGGGAGCAGTCGTTAGCTCCTCAACATTAATTGCAGGCAGGAATTAAGCCTCACACCTGTCTCCTTGCTGTTGTGTGGAGCCAGGCACTACGCCGGGGTAGCTGGCGGAGAGGCAGGCTGGAACGAAGGGGTTTCGTGCCACGGTGCGGAGGCTGCGTGGACAGGGCTGCTACGTGCGCGGAGCTTTGCAAGGAGTCACCCCGCCAGACTGGGAGCACTCGGCCCGCACGAGCCCTCGGGTGCAGCCCCCGATGCAGGGGACGAGCCGCCTCCGCGCTCGGCTTGCAGCTCGGCGAGACGGCAGGCAAGCCACTTCATCTCTGCGGGGCGGAGGTGGCGGTGCTCCCCTGCTGTCTGGGAGCACAGAGACAGGTTCGTTAATATTTGTGAGGGGCTCAGAGAGGATGGGAAGAGCTGCATGCAGCTGGCAGCCACACGTGGCTGTGGACTTTGGGGCCATGTGAAGAGCAGGAGCAGCAGGGTAGGGCCGGACTGTGCAATATTGCACTGTGTTGCTAACTGGATCCCAGAAGAAAGCCATGTATCTCTGCCCTGAGAGCAGGGCCTGCGCCCTGTAAACCCCCCAGCTGTGGACTCCCCCCTAAACACAGCTGTGCCCGTGCCCCTCCATCCTGTCCGGGGCTCCCGCATCCCATCAGCTCTGCCGGTGCCCCTCAGCCCTAAGCTGTCATCGCTGTCCTTATGTAGCACCATCCGGGTGTCCCAAGGGATAGGCCAGTTCCCGTCTTGGCTTTTTCCAGTTCCCGGTCTCCTCCTCTACCTCGCTTAGAAGGGGAAAAATGAGCTGGATGCTGTGCACGTGTTTCTGACAGTCAGCGTGGCTGCTAACGGCATTCCCGCAAACAGGCACGACGTGCAATATGCTTGTCGCTGACAACGGCCGGAGACGGGGAGAAGGGCGCCTTCCACGTCACGCTGGCTGACAGGCAGCGGCTGAGTTGGCCCTGACGAGGTGGAGGAATGGGGGGATGCCTGCCGTGCGGCTGGGACAGTGGTAACCAGGAGCTTGCCCCTGGGTCACACGGGGGCCTGGATTCCATGTCTATCCGGTCTTAAAATTCATGGGCCCTGCAAACACCTTAAAGCAGAGACATCAGTCCCGAAAGAGGGGGCCATTCTCCAGATGAATCCCCAGTTGGGCCCTGGCCTGGCTAGCAACAGGCTGCAGGGGTATAGGACTTCTGGGGGCAGAGCCCAGGCCAGGTACATCCCTCGTGTAAGGCTGCTGAACCTGTTTCCACCATTAGAGCTAACGAGAGACTATGGGCGCTTGTACACAACGCGTATTGTTTAGATACACATTGCAAAATGGCAAGATGGTGCCTCTGTGGTGGTTCTAGCCACTCAGGAAGAGACAGCTTCTGCCACTGTCTAAATAAGCAAAGGGTGGGAGGGGAAACTGAGGCACAACATGCCCCAGGCCACATGGGGTAGGGGTCTTCCCCTTCTGCAGTGCCTTTGTTGCTGTGTGTCGGTGAATGGTTTGGTGCACAGGTTAACCCTTGGCCTCATGCCTCTACCCATTACTTGGGCACTGCAGCAACAGGATGCCAGCGATTAGATCAATCCTGGCCTCTCCTGCGTGAAAGCCTTGGTGGGTGCCCACCCTCCCCATGCACGGGGAGACCCTCTCCCAGCACTAGGATGATTTATAACCTCTCTCCCCTCCACTGGAGGAACGTCGGCTGCTACAGCCACTTGCAGCTGGTGCTGCTGCGCCAGGCACGCTGGAGGACGGGTCTGCGCGGGAGGAGTATTTTTAGCTATCTCATTAACCGAATGCTTTCAAATTAGCCTTCCATTAACCTCAAAGGAAAATGAAAGCCTGAGAAAGCAAGTGTTTTTCCTTGCAGGGCTGAAGCCTCCTGCAGCATATCAAGGTTTTCGCGGCGAGCGTCACATATGCCTTGAAGCTCTAATGAAGTGGAATGTTATAATATTTAACTTCCACGGGATAATTGGGCTGGAGCAAGCCAGTGCTGAGGAAGCTGAGCGCTGCCTACTGCACTCTGCCGCACTGCGGGGGCTCGTCCCCTTTTGCCCCACGGGGAGGTTTTGGAGCGGAGCTGGCTCTGCATGGGTGGACAGAGACCGGGGGTGGCTGAGATTCCCTTGCAAACAGCAGATGGTTGGGTTAGGGGAAGACCTAGAGACCCACCAACACACCATGCGGCAGTTCATGCAACCACGCAGCGGCAACATGCCAACCAGATCTGGCGTCACCTATTCTGCCGCGGCTTTATGTATGCCAAGCATTTCCTAGCCTGTCTGGAGGCAAGGGGAGAAAATGAGCATCTCTCTTGGCTGGTGCTTCCTTGGTCGAGGCCGACTGGACCCGCTCAGAGCCGCTTTCCGTAACGAGCTGTTACGCAACCACGTTGGCTGCCCAGAAGAGGCTTATTCAATTAACACGTTGCTAAAAAGATAAACAGCTGGTTTGCTGCCCCTGTTGGACTCTAGCGTTACCGCAAAATGGAGATGAGCAGAAGCAGGGCTGCTGTTTCCCAAGGCCCCTGGTTTGCCATGACTTAGAAAGGAGGCATTATCCATCCCCCGTGAGCAGAGTCGGGTTGTCTCGGTGCCCAGCCAGAGAGCCCGTCACAAAGGCCCTAAAGCCCTGGGAGCACATGTTCCAGCCCTGCTAAGGACAAAAGGCCTTCAGTGCTGGCTCCAGTACTTTGCTGAATAAGGCCAGTTTGCTGATGCTGGGCCATGGCATGCACGAGGTGCATCCTTTTGCAGCCAGCAAACGGTCCTCTCCTTTCCGGCGGGCCACAGCCATGGAGGGCAGTGTGCTTCTCATCTCAGCCTCTGACTGATGGGAAGCAGAACAGCATACTGGCATGCTGGGTCCCTTGTGGGGTTTTGTTTGGTGGGGTGTTTCTGGGGGCCCACTTAGAGGCTGCTATAAGCCAAGAGCATTTGCACGCAATAACAAAGCTTGTGCATGGATTTCAGCCGCCTCTTGCTGCTGTTCTGAACCAGGTGCACAACCTGCGTGGACACATTTGGAAGGGCCTCTGTTTTTCCACCCCGTTGCAAGGAAGCTGCACTACATTTCCAACCTAGCGGGACGCCCAACCCCTCCTGCTTGCCAATCGGGCTGATTTTGCAAGTGGCGCTGGTGTGTGTCTGCCCTGAGGAAGACCTCAGAGCCAGCTGGGAGGCCAGCAAGGCAGCCTGTGCTGTCTAGCAAGTCTTCACAGGTTCTCCAGTCTGGGCCAGGCAGGATGGAGTGGTTGTGAAAAGGCCGGCTGACGCTACCCCAGGTCCGAGAATGGATCAACCCTGGGGGCGAAGCCTCAGCCATGGGGTTATGGGGAAAAGAAGAACAGGCTGGAGCAGGCCCATGCATAGAAACCCCAGCAAGATGGATTAGCACCCCCGGAGCAATTTGCTTTTTTTTAAATCACCTTTTAAACCAGGATAAAATAACACTGAAGCATTAGGGTTTTATTGACGAAACCCACACGAATGCATCCTCCCCCAGCCAGGCTGCCCAGCCATCTCAGTTGGGTCTCGGGCATCGTAGGCAGCATCGCGCCACATGATGGATGGCTGCAGATTTGTCCACAGTTGCCTTGCATGCAGTAAATCAAAGAAACCTGCTTGAGTCCTTGTCAGATGGTCTTTTGAAAACATCGTTCCCCGAGCACGGGGGCTCAGGAGAGTCAGTTTTATGCCCATTTGACTCCGTTTTTCCTATTGTCTGGCATCGCTATCTCTGCTCCATCTCTCTCATCTCTCTCTACTCTATCTGGCAGAGTCAGTCCCGCTGGAGAATGAAAACCGCATTCATTGCTGCAGCAGTCGAGTCGTCGGGAAGCGGCGCACACTCAGGAGACACCAGGCGGGAGGGTTTTCGTGCCCTCGGTGTGAAAATGAACGTTATATATTTATGAACGGGAGGAGCAGTGTCACCAGCAGTGCCCCGGGCCCCGGTGGGGCCTGCCAGACGCAGGTTGTACCGCGGCGGTGACATCACAGCAGCGTGCGTCGGTGGGAAGGGTTAACCGTCCGGCAGAACCAATGGGGTGCCAGTAGGCAGGAGCAACGTGCTGATGGGTCGAATGATTTCTGAGGTCACCGAGCCGCTACCCAGCCAACGAGCGGTTTCTGATGGAGTGGCATGGAATCAAATCATGTTAAAAAAGAATAATAATGATAATAATACACGTTCCCCGTCCAGATAATTATTACTGTGATCTAAGAGCAGGGAGAGATGCTGAGAATAATTTCAAGATATTACAAACGGCAGCTTCTCACCATCATTATTGCAATGACTAACGGCTTCGGCGGCGAGCGTCTCACCTGGACGACCCACCGCCGGTCCCAGAATAGCTTGCAGAGGAGGCTGGTGTTCCCAGCAGGGGTGGGAAACGGAGGCACGAAACCAGGGAGAAACTGGTCCAACATGCACCGTGGCAGTGCCCGGGATAAAGCCTGGCTGTCTCCAGAGTCTCACCACGAAGCTGACTTGGGGGGACAAGCTGGCACACGGCTGAGTGTTGCTCAGACAGCCCCGTCTCTGCCTGACGTGGTGGGCACAGGGCAGGGAGGGGAACGGAGGTTTGCAGGTAACGTGGGACGTGTCACAGGTACGACTGGGCCTGCCGTTCACGCGCCCCGCGCGCCCGCATGCCCCCTCCTCTGCCAGGTCAGATCGGTCAGTCGGGAAACAACTTCCCAGCTTCGCCAGACCAGACCAGACCGCCGCCTCCTCGCGCCCATAACTCATCCTATCTCTGACAGCAGCGAGTGCCGCGCCGGTCAGGGCAGGCCACACTTTCGGCTCGCTGTGCAATACGGGACCGGAGGGGGCAGGTCCTTTCTGACCTCCAGCCGGTGATCGGCACGTGCCCTGAAGCATAGGGCTGGCGAATCCTTGTCATTTTAGATTTATGTTCGCGTGCCAAGACCTCGGCACAGAAGTCTCCATCTTTGCTGCAAGCAATGTTCTTTCCAGGCAGAGATCAAGGCCAAGGAATTTAAAAGGCTCCCTCAATGTCACCATCAAAGGGGCGAACAGAACAGAGAGAAATTAGCCCCGTTAACTGGAGCACATCGATCCGAGGGGGGAGCATTTCCACACATCGTGGCATCCCAACGGCCTCCTATCAAAGGACACGTGAAAAACACCGGGTTGATTTCCAATCAACGGAAAGCCGAAAATAACAAGAACATCAAAGCAGAACTGGGAAGAACAGGGGGGTTTGTGGGGGGGAAATATTGGGTGTCAGAGGGGAGACGCATGGGAGGGAGGGAAAGGAAAGGCAAATGCACGCCGGGGAGCTCTGCCTTGCAAATGGGAGCTGCTTCTCATAGGTGTTCGTGGGCCACCTGCCAAAGCAATTCATTTCAGCTGTGGGCAGAGACGCCTTTTTATTTCACACCAATTTTCACGGCCGGCGTTGGATAAAAATGGAAGAGATGCCGGGAATGGCATGCGGCGGGGAGAAGGGAGGGGAGGCCGAGGGAAAAAAGAGACTGAATGTGGCTTCCTTACTTCTGGCTGGATTTTGGGCTGCGGCAGGGGGATTTCTTAAGAGACAAGGAAGTGGGGGAGACCTCCAGGGTTACCAGATCCTAGGCATCTAATTCCCCCAAGTTCCACCGTCTTCTTCTTGGATACCCCGCCCCACCTTACCTGGCCTCCAGCAGCCACTTCTGGGGTGGATCACGACAGCCACTCAATGGTCGCAGGGCCGGGCAGGAATACAGATGAGGAAGAACATCGAATCTTCATTCAACAGGGATCGGGGGAGGTGGAGGCAAACTGACAAACCTTCATCCCACCGTGCAACCCAGGAGATTTAGGCTCCTAAAATCACTTCAGTGCTTTGTGACATTCTGGGTATCCAGTGCAGCCCCCCGAGCTGGAAGCTGGTCGGGAGGCCAAGATGGGATTCATTGCCTTTTACAGTCTGTGCTGGGGTCTGGTGGCCTGGTCTAGATTAATGCAAGGAAAACCCAGGTTCAAGCCTGCCAGGCACTTGCACACCGACACATGCAATTAATGCAATTTGACTCTACTGTACAGGACATTTACTACCTGCATATGCAAGGTAGTAAACTTACTGCGCAGTAGACTAATTTAGTACCTCATGTGTGGACAGTGACACTTTACTGCGCAGTAGTCTACCGCATGGAAAAGCATCTCATGTAGATACAGCTACTGCATTGGACCCTAGGTCCATCTTGCCCAGTCTCCTGTTACACCACGGCAGAGCGTGGAGGCTAAAAAGGGAGAATGACCTGGGTGTTTTTTTCCTGCTGTTCCTCTCTCACCTGCGACCTCCAGCATCTCCGCAGGATTTGAGAGGTCAGACTTGATCCCCGGTCGGCTTCCCCAGCCCTCCTGTAGACCTCGACAGCCAGCCTGTCGCCCTGCCCCACTCTTCCTGCTGTCTGCTGGCTGGCAAAAGGCAAATTCTGCTAGAGGAAAAAAATATATAGTGACATCAAGGTTATGCAGTCCTGGACTGCCAAGACAGATTATCTCCTGCGATCTGTCATGTGCCAGGATCCTATTGGATTTCTACTTCCTTCTTTTTCCTATTTTTTTTCCATCACTCTCTCTCTCTCTCTTTATTCTTCCCTTTTTTGTTTTTTTTTTTTACAAAAACATTTTTAGAGCCCTTAATAACCATGCAAGGATGTTGTAAAGCAAGCAAAGATATCTGTCATTTTTATTCAGCCGCGCCTGATGTAAAATAAGTTCAGGCAATAAATCCAACGACCTTGAGAATAAAAAACCCCCACAAACAACCCAGCACACAACTTCCCATTCAAAACGGCCCCTTGGTCTAACATTTAGCTAATGGCAAAGAGGCTCGGTCTGCATTGGCAGTGAAGGCAGGTCCGCGCTCTGGTGGAAACGCCTGTTCCTGAGAAGTGGGGCATCCTCTGTCCAAATGTGCAGCCCTCTCCAGCGCTGCTGCCTCAGCAGCTTGGCTGATATCCAGGTGCTTTGCAGGACAGGCTCCACGAAGGGAAGGCATCCGTGAGGAAAGGCGACTGTATTGCTCCTGGAACGTGGCTTACTGATGAGAAATGGGCACCAAATCCTTTTGGTGCATGGGAGGAACAAGCCCGAGCAGGAGGTTGCTTTGCTGAGAAATCCCCCGGTCTTTGCTTGGGGCCTAGGAAGCTCTTTCTCTCTGCTTCGCCATAAGCTCATGCCCCCGGAGGCTTCTCCTGGCTTTCAGGACAAAGCCTCTGTGCTGGCAGTCTGCCCCTGCTTAGCTCTGACCTGCTGCCGGCTGCAGCAGTGCCCATTGGTGGTGGTAGCTGTCCTCGCCGCACCAGGGCCAAAACCCCTGGCTGCAGCTTTTTCATAAGATCACAGACAATGAAGGTGGAAGGGAGCTCAGGAGGTCACACTGAGTCCAACCCCCTGCTCCAAGCAGGATCAGCCCCAACTACATCATCCCAGCCAAGGCTTTGTTGAGCAAGGTCTTCGAAACCTCCAACGATGGAAAGTCTACCACCTCCCTGGGTACTCTGCTCCAGTGTTTCACCACCCTCCCCATGAGAAAATGTTTCCTAATATCCAACCTCAACCTCCCTTGCTGCAGCTTGAGCCCATTGCTCCTTCTGTCACCTGCCCCCACTGAGAGCAGCCCAGCTCCGTCCTCTTTGCAGCCCCCCGGCAGGGAGGTGAAGGCTGCTGTTCAATCCCCCTCGGTCTTCTCTTCTGCAGACTCAATCAGCCCATTTCCCTCAGCCTCTCCTCACCAGTCCTGTCCCCCAGCCCCACAACCATTTTCACAGCTCTCCCCTGGACTCTTTCCAATGTGTCCACATCCCTTCTGCAGTGGGAGCCCACAGCTGGACACAGGACTCCAGATGTGGCCCAGTGCTGAACAGAGGGGAATTATCACTGCCCTCGATCTGCTGGTGACACTCCTCCCCATGCAGCCCAGGATGCCGGTCGCCTTCTTGGCACCAAGGGCACACTGCTGGCTCCTATTCAGCTCCTTGTCCCCCGTCCCCCGCAAGTCCTTTTCTGCAGCGTTGCTCAGCCTGTCCCGGTCGACCCTCAGCCTGTCCTGGTGCAAAAGAAAAAAAAATGCCGATTTGGCGCCATCCAATTATGTCATGGATTTGTGCTGGTTTCTGGGAGCTTTTTGTGCAAATGAAAAGGGGGGGTGGGGGGAAGCAGAAAAAGTCAAAATGTTTTGATGTTTCTGCTCAAAGCTCCCTTTTGTTAGGAGCTGCATGTGCATGTGTGTGCGCCGGGGAGAGAAGGTGCCTGTACAATACTGAATGGCTCCCTGTAACACTGGGGCTAGCTAGGAGACAACCAAGGGAGCCCATCAGACATGGGGGCTGCTCTGATTTAAATCAGTTTGGGGGTGGTACACAGAGCCAAGCCCCAGCCCCCCTCCCCCCCATGGGCAGTGAGCCATGCACCACCCACAACTCAAAGCACCCTGGCTTGGGTCTGTGTCTCCTTTGCACACGGGAAGGAAGGGTGCTGAGCACATCAGGGCCAGGATGAGGCAGGCGATGCAGAGCTTTCCTCTCCCTAAAGACTCCTGGCAAAAATCAAAAGCAGGAAAGCAAGAACGGCATTGCAGGCTGGGAGCCCTGCGCGCGTGACATGCCCTAGGAACCAGGCTCTGAGCCAGTACAGATCCCTAGGAGGGCTGCAGCTCAGTCCCAGAGCTGCTATGAGCATTGCCCTCCTGATGAGAGCCGAGGCCATGATCTCTCCTTCAAGGCTGGAAGTACCCGCCGTGCCTGGAGGCAAGCCTGTGAGCTGGAGGAGCCTGGAGGGATGGGGGGGCCCTGGAGATGGCTGAGCTAGCACAGGTCCCTGCAGGATCTGGGGGTGCCGACCCCTCTCTGCGGGCTCCCACCCTCCAGGCTGTCCAGGTGCGTCTGCAGCCTGTGTCTGTGCACAGCACCGAGCCCCGCGCGCACATTTGGGGCCAGGCTTGCAGAGGGAAGAAGTCGGTCTTCCTCTCCCTTCTCCACTACGACAATAGCTGTAAACTTCAGGGCAGAGGGCGCTGAGGCCAGCACTGAGCGCACGCCCCAGAGAAGCAAGGAGTCAGGGCTATCACGGCCCCCGGGTCAAATTGATCTGACAGGTCGGTCAGATGAGAAAGCCGAGGCCCCCGGTTTGTGATGGAGAAAGCAATAACGGGGAAGTGCGAGCAGCTCATTTGTACACACAGGGAACTGAATTTGCATCTGCCTGGTAATGAAGCCGGCCGGCCGGCCCAGTCACGGGCTCATTACAGAGGGGCTCGAGGCAACGGCTTGTGCTGGGGATACCTTGCCTTTAGAGCTGGTTATTTTTCACGGTTATTGGGGGTCGTGTTAAATGAGGCTGCCTTACAGCAGCCAGAACCAGGCATCAGCTTCCCAGGACCAGTCTTTGCCATGGATGCTGGAAGACCCCTACCGTGCCCACGTCTCCCAGAGCAAGGCTGAGGAACCCGTTTCGGCATCTTCAAGGGGTGGATCCAAACTCCCAGCTCTGCAGAGAGCCCGCTGTCTGCTGTGGGGTCTCATCCAGCACCCGCTAAATTCAGTGCGCATTTTCCCACTGCCATCCCCGGGACCTGGATGAGCTTCCTGGCTTGCAATCTAGCACCTGGCTCAGGCCTGGGTTTGTGACTGTCCGAAAAAGAGCATCATGACCTCAGCTTCCCTTCCTAGTGTTGCTTGTCCTGAGGATTGCCTCCAGGACCTCCTCTGCCCTTGTTCTGTACTTCGTCAAGGAGGACTGATCCTGCCCTGAATGTAGATGCCCTCCAGAAATCCCTTCCAGCTCTGTTTTCCTACGAACCTGTGGCACCAGATACGAGCGCTTCCTTCTCGCAGGTGCAAAAATGGGGGAAAGTGTCCAAAGGCACGAGGCAAAAACACTCTGGCTTGCAGTTCCCTGAGCTTCCTCTACAGGATCATGGCTTTCCTGAGGGTCAGGGATGAAGCGGGACGCAGGGGCTGAGTCCAACCTGATATTGCCAACGGCACAAGGTCTGGGGAGCAGAGAAGGGGGAGAAAGTCTGTAAGCGAAAACTGTAACGCAGTTAATTCACAAAAGAGGACAATTTTCGTCACGTGCACAAGCGCCCCAGTCACGGATTCCAGAATGGCTCTTTCCCTTCCCCCTTGACATCTCTCGCATCACCCATCGGAAGATACTGGCTGGACTGGGCTGGCAGAGTGCGGGGAAAGGCCATTTAAATGCTAGTTTCTTCAGAAGCTGCGGATCTAATTACGAAGCCCAGGTTTGGGAGTGACAAGAGAAAATTAACCTTTCCTCTCCCCACCTTCCTCCAGCAATTTCCCACTCGACGATTTCTGCCAGTCAGTCTTCCTGACCCGCTGTCAGGAGGGAGGAAAGGTCACGGGGCCTTGATATTTGGCTGTGATTAGCAGCTGGAGAAAACCCACAATCAGACAGCAAATTACTGACAAGAACACACGCCAAGGGCTTTGGGGATGGCTGGGTTGTCGATAATTGAGTTTAATAGGGAGTGCCTTTCCGAAGGGGCCAAGTTAGCGTCTGCTGGGAGGCCGTGAATGGCAGCCATAAATCCCGGCGTGCTGACATGGCAGTGCCTTTATTGCGGTAAACTAAATTTCCATTAGTGTAATTGTTAGTACATACTCCCGGGCTCTGGTACCGCACTGGTCCCCTCCTGCCACAGATGGAGTGATGCTAATATGAGCAGGCGTGTAGGAGTTTGCCGGGGTCTTATGTCTACATCGGGGCATTTCGTTGAGGCGGTTGATGAAACTGCTGCAGAGCGGTCGCCTTGTTGGATGGGGCTGCCGTGTCCTCGGTTAATGGGACCCTTTAATTGAGGCACTGAGATTCGAGGGATTGAGACAACGGGGTGGCTTTATTGGCCATATTTAGCCCACCTGGAGGTCCCTGTTAGGACTCACCTGTCTCCCAGCAATAAAAGCACCGAAGTGGCTCACCAGGCCTGGAGACCGGCTGGAACGGGGCACTCCCGGAGCACCCCGCCTTGGCTGCCTCTCCCTTGGCACCTGCTAGTGATCGGCCTCCAGCTCCACGCTCGCCCATTTTGGGACTCACCACTGAGTCTCCTGAACAGCAATGCAGCTCCTCTCTCAAAGTTTGCACTCCCATCTCCCGTCCTTCCTGCGGCTCGAGCACCGGAGCCATGCCTCTGCCCTGCACCCCCGCTGTTGGCTCCTGGTTCCCCGCTGAGACAGGATGAGACGCCGCGTTTTGGGAGCGACAGCTTGAAGCAGAGACGTCTCCATCCTCGCAGCCCCCGAGCCGGCAGCCAAGGACTCATGTCCGGGGTGGCCATTGCCTCCAGCTGCCTCATTTCTCAGGTGGGCTTTGCTGCCTGCGTTGGACTCTGCCCTGTCTGCACTGACCTCAGCCGTGTCACCAGCTGTTGTGAGCGAGCTGGTTTGAAGCCGGGACTGCCCCTGGACTATGCCTCCAGCCCCCCTTTGCTGGGTTACTGCAGCAGACACCGAGCCTGCTGGTAGGGGCAAAGCAGCACCACTGTCCTAGATGATGAGGGAAGGGACCAGACACCCTTGTGCCCTACAAGAGACTCCCTGGCAGTTTGGCCTCACACTGATAATAGGTCCTCTGCCCTGCCTGGCTACTGCAAGGCAATTGCATTGCAAACGAGCAGCCCGGAGCCACTCTGGTGCCTCCCTTCCGGCAGGGTCAGCGGCTCACGCCCAGGTCATGCTAGGGCAGGACACCACAGTACATGTGTGTTCCTGCGGCTGTAGCAAGTTAGTTATTGGGCCGTGTAGACCCGGGGCAGCTTCTCTTCTGGGTGGGAAATCAGCTTCCCTGCTTACGACGTGCACCCTCACTTTGGGGCGGGGCTGATGTGGGGGGGAAAGAGGTGCGTGTTGTACTTGAGAAAATACGGTAGTCTGCAGACCCATGGGAGAAAAAGCTCACTTTCAGAGGAGGCACCCACCGTACAAACACGCCGTTGTCGCAGCAGCTCACGCCCAGCTGGCACGCGCCCCAAGCACCCCGCCGGCCACCCACGCTGCTTGTCCGGGGAGAGGCATTGCATCAGCTTGCTTCCGCCCTGCCCCAGCTGCAAAGCGGCTTAGCAGAGCCTTGAGACCTCCGGGTAGCCCTGAAAACTTAAGCCTGCCTGAAATCAATTTTCCCTTTGACAGAGGCTGATGGAAGGGCCCGGGCTGGAACAGACACCTCTTGTTGAAGTGGATGGACAGGTTTGCTTTGAAAACCCGTCTTTCTTCTTGGCTCTGCCTCCCCTGGCCTCCCCTTCCAATCCTTTTTCTTTTTTCCAACCAGCTTCAGATAAATTTTTTAAGGCCTCATTCCAGCTGTGCGTCGTGGGTCGATACGGGCTCCTGTGGCTCAGCTGGAGCGGGCAAGCACCAAGGCAGTTGCACAGGGACTTCTGCTCCCGGGATCCCCCTCATTCAGCAGCAGGCTTCCCCTGTCATGCAGATACCCCTTGCGCAAGCAAGGTCCCTGTGCGGGGTGCACTAGGATGGCCGAGCTGGGACAGGGCAGTTGCTGTTCCCCATCGCGCAGGTGCCTCAAACCCTCCCTGCCCTTGCTTGGCTCTTTTAAGCGTGCCTCAGCACCCCTTTTCCCTAGCTCAACTGGTGCATAAAACATAGGGCAACTAGAGCTGCCCCCAAATGCTGCTCTCAGCATGTCGTTGGGGGCAAGACAAGTCGAGCCCCGGGGTGGCGAAGAGCTGGAAGATGGGGTGGCAAATTCCCCAGGCAACGGGGACTCTGTGCCAGGAGCCCCTCGGCCGGTGGAAGGGCTGTGGTCTCTCTGGCTCACAGGATAAGCAGCTTTTTCTTGGCGGATGCAGCCAGCAACAGGCCTCCGCACGCGAGAAGACGAAGCTGCCATCGGGTGCAGCCCGGGGGACCCGCCGCGGCTGCACGAACACGACAGCCACCCAACGCTGCTCGGATGGAGGCTGCTAATTGCGTGCCGGATGGCAGCCATCTAGCCAGCGGCTGTGAATAAAGAGCAAGGAGAATCAACCTCTTGCTTCAATAAAGGGATAATGCGGTTAGCCAGAGCCTCGCTGTCAGCAGCTCTGATGACATGCAGGAGTCACTGCTGCAAGGGACGCAGGGCGGCATCCGCGGCGCGCTCCATCCTGCGTGCTGGGGACACGGCCGTAAGGATCACACTGAGGATCAGGGGTCACCTGGGGACAAATCACTCAAGCAGGTTTGCAAGGAACGTTAATTTTTGCTGAATCTCTCGGGCCCAACCCAAACATGGCCCAGTGCTGGGACCCGGAGGGATTTTGCCGTCCCTCTTTGGCTTCCTTTGCACCAGAAAAGCACCAGGGAGATCTCTAGGCATGCTAGGAAGGCTGCCCCTTCCCGCTCGTGTCTCTGCCTTGTGTTAGACCGCGGAGGGCCAGATGTTAGCAGGGCCTGAACAGCTGGCAGAGGCACTTCTCCCTGTGCTGACTAGACCCGCTATTCAATTCACGCTGCTCGCCCCAGCCAGCGCGCCTATTAAAAGCCGAGTGCGTGCATTAAATGAAATGGCGCTGGTGCACATGTTAAACGAACTTCACACCGGGAAGCGGGAAGAAGGTTGCAAAGAAGCTTGCCATGAATATTCATGAGTGGGTATTGATCTAAGCGGCCTATTGAGAGAAGGTCAGAGGTGGTGCTTGCAGGATTCGGGAGGGGGCCGAACAGCTTGGCACCTGGAAGTGGCGCGGGGCTGGTGACGCGCTGCTGGCAGCGCCTGGCTCTGGTCCCAGGGGCGCCGTGCGAAGGGCTGGGGAAGCAGAGATGCTCGTTAGCTTTCACAAGGCGTTCTGCACTCCTGAAAGGCATGGGACTGTCGCACCTGTGGATGCACCCGGGTGACCAAAGTGCAGTGCCGTCCCGGCCTGGTGGAGCCCCTGCAAAGCTGCAAATGCCCCTGCTTTTCTGGCATGCCTTCCTCGTTCCCTGCAGTCCTGGAGTCTGCATTGCACTGAGCTGAATCCGGCTCGTGGGACGCCAGGACTGGGTCTTGGAGAGCAGCAGAAGGCCCTTCACCGTGCTGTCTCCGGCTGGTCTTACCGTGCCACCTTCTCCCTCCCCATGCAAGGGCATGTGCCAGCACTGGGGGCATCTCGCTTCCCCCTCTCATTAGCCTCCAGCCCGGACCCCCGTGCTGCGGTCCGCCAGGCGCAGGTCTGACCCTGGGGACTGCCTCTGCCAGGGGCACCGGGCTCACTTGCTCACTTGCCTTCCCCATAAATAATTCACGGCGCCTAACAAGTCGTCAGACAGTTTGCGGGTTGCAATTATCATCGAACCCTCTGGTGAAATGCTTCCCACCCCGCTTTCCTCCCCATCACGTGCTGGCTGGTCTCTGCATCCGCCTCTCCCGGTTCTCCGAGTGTGGACACGAGCACGTGGGCACGTCCTCTGCTGGGACCTCGGCTTAATTAATCTTCTGTCGAGCGCAGAAGTGGTAATGGTCCCGGAGGAAGCCGGTGAGATGATTGTGCCGGAGCGAGACAAAAGAGAACAGTTAGACTGTGACAGCTGATATTAAAATGACTACAACTCACTTCATATCCCGAGTCAATGCATTATATTCCTTATAAATAATGGGTGACTCCAGGTTAAGTGTCTGTTGCTCCATTCCAATTGTTGATATTTAATTAGCTCTAAAATTAAAGTGTTCTTTTATGGCCGTGCCATTTGAACCGCTTTATTTCTAATTGATTGAGATTAAAGCGTCTCCTGGAGGTCTTGGCTCCTCTTTGCGGGAGGGGAGGGGTTGGGGGTGGAGGAGAGGGTGTAAGGGCAGTGTCTGATGTTTGCATGGGCATCGTGAGTGTCTTGAAGTGGAAGAGGAGAGGGGGGCCGGGGTCTGCTGTCTGTACCTTGCTGCGGGGGAAACGGTTCCTAATAGCTGGAGAGCAGGAAGGAGGAGCGTGGGTGTCATTTCAATGCCAGAGCTCAGGTTTCTGGTGAGGGGTGGCCTATATCTCTGTTCAGTGACCTGCCACGGGCCTGACAAGCCATGTGCCTAGAGAAGAGGGTCTGCCCGGCCATCCCGATGAGAGCCCGAGTGGCGCTTTGATGCCCTGGCCCTTTGGGCCTTGCTCTGTTATAGCCTCTGCGAACCTCAGCCCCTTCCCAAGCTGCCTGGTCCAGGCTGCAACTCCTGGGACTGTAGCTCAGGGGGGCATGGATTAGGGTGGGTTTTGGCTTGGGCACAGCTCAGTGCCTCTCATCGCTCCCCACCATGGACCGAGTCCCAGGAAGGCTGGGGTCCCAGCCCAGCAGAGACACAGCGCAGGGGACCCCTGCTTGATGCCAAGGGACCACCGTCTCCCAGGCTGGTAGATGTCCACCAGGCAGGGACTGCTTCTCACACACTTTCTGCGCCCAGATGCCAGGCCTTGGTGAGCAGTGGGTGCGTGGCACCATGAAAAGAGGTGCTGCAAGCCCAGTTCCCCATGCCCAAGCCCTTGGAGTGACTCAGTACCGGAGCAGACCCCGCTCTCCCAGATGTGGCCAGCCCGGTCCCGGAGGCAACACGTCTGCATTCAGCAGCCCCAGCCCCGCATTGCACCTTGGGGCCTTGACCCTCGTCTCCACCCGCTGCCAGCACCGATCCCTGTGCCCAACCCACCCCCTTCGCCGCCCTCCAGCCGCAGCTGACTCGGTGGCATTGCCACCGCCTCGTTAGCAAAGCTGCCTGGAGAGCAAGGAAATAGATGTGCTCAGTGGCTGGGGGTCCCAGGCAGGAAGATGGCGATGTTAGTAAATGAGCTCGACCCCGTCCCCCAGCCCGTGGCTAGAAAGGCTTCACGAGCTACAGGTGAGTGGCCCCTGCAGCCCCTCTCCGCGCCGGGGCCGGCGGAAGGCTTGCAAATCCCAGCAGCTCCGCGAATGCCTCAGCCCCGTCGCCTTTATTGAAAATCACTCACTGTAAAGCTAATATCACAGCCAGCTGCGGAGAGGAAATTGAGTGCGAATTTTAGAGACGTGGCAAATTGGAATCTCTTCGAGGGCCGGCGGGGGAGAGCCCATGCCGGTTGCGCGGCGCTCGCCTCGGGGAGCCCGCTGCGCTCGGCTTTATTGGCGCCGATAAAAATCGCAGTGCCTTTTCCGCCCTCTTACACCTGAGCTGAGCCGTGGGGTGGAGCAGGGCAGGCGGTGCTGACGGAGCTAAATCAGCTGCAGGAGGGCAGCACGGTGCTCCCAGCAGCCTCGTTCCTCTCTGAAGCAGGACTCGGTCCGTACGGCTAAAGGGCTTGAGGCTGGACCCGCTGATCTCACGAGGTCCCTTTCCAGCCCCAAACGGCTGTGAATTTGTGAATATGGGAAGTCAGAAGGAAACTGAGGCAAGGCTGCAGTGATGCCAGGTCACCAACAGGGGGCCTGGGGTGAGCAGACATACCATAATTTCTTGCTAACAACGTGCCCGGGCATATAATATGCACCTTGGACAGCAGAATGAAGGGGGCATGGAATAGTTCTCGATAGAGCAGGGATGGAGCTAAAAAGTCAGCAAGGCTGTGAAATAGGAGAAGAGAGACCAGGAGGAGCAACATTCATTAATGGCACGTCGAGCTAATTAAAGAGGAGACGTGATCATTAGCACGGGTGGAGTGAAGCACAATGAGACGGTGCAGCCCATCCACTCCCGCAGCTGCCTGCAAAGAGACTCCGGGGCTGCTGGACGCCTGGTTTTGAAGCAGGAGTCCAAGAAAGGAGCTTCCATGCTGGGGGGGTGCCAGAAAATCAGTGTCCCTGCTTAAGACGTGCACCACAATTTTTTTTGGGGCGGGGGTTGATTTGCAGGGAATGAAGTGCGTGTTGCACATGAGAAAATATGGTACTCTGGTCTACATGCCTCCTGTTGCCAATCCCGGGTTAAATCTGCCTGGAAATAGGCCCTGAAACCTTGAGCTTTGACTGCAAAGGCAACCCATGCTGGGGGTCAGTGTCCTTGCTGGTCCTTCAGCCTGCCCGTGGGCGTCATTTGTGCATCTGGGGCCGGAGAGCTGGTGGCTCATCTCTACTTTCAACTAAACGCTGAGTGCTTTGATGATGATAACCACATGGCCCTTGGAGCCGCGGCTGCAGGAAGAGCCCTGGGCATCCTGAGAGCTGCCCTGGCAGTATCCCAGCTTCCCCTTGCCTCTTAGAAATGGTATTTAAAAGTTTAGAAATGGTATTTAAAGGTTTGTTTTTGGGAACCGGCTCCCCTCTCCCCACGGCAGGGCAGGCTGCAGGGAGGGTGGCGGAGCAAGAGGAGGGCAGGTCTGGGTGCCCGAGGGCTCTGGGCTAGCCGCGCAGAGTGTGGCAGGGATAACGAGGGATATTAGCAGAGCTGGGTGCGCGGGGAGCCCGGCCTGGGGTCGCGGTGGGGCTGCGAGAGCCTTTGCCATGGATCCCCGGTGCCCAAGCAGGAAAGCGCGTGTCCCCGTCTCGCCAGATTCCCCATCCGATCCCCCTGCAATGGACTGAACTGCCCGAGGGGGCACCGGGGCTGACAACAACCCGTCTTGCTGCCGGCTGTTTAAAAAGCTAATGCATTATTTAAACGGAGCAATGGGGGAGCTGGCTGGCGAGCGGGGGAGCAGTGGAGGAGACCCAAGCAGGGAGGATGGGGGCAGCCTTCCCCGGGGGTGAGGCAGGGGCGGCTGGACCAAAGGTGCTGGCTCCATGCCCTGCCTGGAGGCCTGGCGCGGGGAAGAGCCTGAGCACCGGTGCCAACCGCTAGCAGCGCGTGAACACGCCCGGGCATGCCAGGGTGCCAGTCATCCGCGGGGGGTGGCAGATGCCACTCATTCACGCGGCGGGGCTGGCTCTGCCAAGGAGACGGGCCCTGGCACATCCCTGCTGGAGGCTGGGCCCTGACGCCCATCTGCATGGCAAGCGTGCATCAGCAGGGCACCCGACACCACCCCAACGTCGGTGCCGGCAAAGGGCCCCAAGCAAGGCTTCCAGAGCCCGTTGCAAGGTCCTGGCACCCCAGACATGGAGGCAGACACAAATGAGCCCCCAATGAGGGCATCCAACGCCCTCTTTAACTCCACCAGGCAGCGGTGGCGGTGGTAGGCACAGCATCCGGGCCGGCTGGGTGTGGGATTGGTGTGCAGCCAGGCTTCGTCCTTGCATGGACCCCTCCGGGCAGGGAGAGCCCCCAGCTCTGGGGAGTCGCAGCAGGTCAGACCTGGCTCTGGGTGCAGCCCAGCTCCGCCACGGCCATCCCGCCAGGCACCGGCTCTGCAGAGCAGCGTGCTCCTTGGCCCAGGAAGGCTGGCTCCCAGGATTGCTGCCAGCATCTCGGGTCCTATGACCAGGGGTCGGCCCTGAGCTCGGGCTGGAGTTTGCACCGTGTGACACGGCAGCGAGAAGCCGTCTTTCCCTGGGGGTTTGGGGGGCACCGGTAGCACAGAGCCTATGTACGAGCGAGTCAGCGTGGCCCCTCTCCCCGGAGAGCCCGGCTGCTCTGCGACTGCCGCGAGGACGGGAGCACTGCAGCCGGAGAAGATCTATTAGATCAAACAGATATCATGTCCCCACTTAAAAACTTGCCCATCTCAGCACAAAGGAAATGAAGATAAGTTGGAGAAGGGAGGGGAAAAAGCCCAGCCAGAGGAATAAAATCCGTGTCTCAAATGGTGAAATATAAAAATTGCCGGACCCGCTAAATGAATTAAGTTGTTAAATGAATATATTTGCATACATCTGAATAGATGAATGCGTGATGCTCAGGCCAGGCACTTGGCGAGCCCCTCATCCAGGGAAATACGAGGGAGGCATGAACGAGGAAGGGATAGATTCTGACGGGATCCTAATGGCTCGCCTTGTCGCGCTCTTTGGGGCATATATTATACTTTTCGGTGGAAGGGACACTGCTGCTGCAGGGAGTTTTGGCTCAACGTCGAGCTGATGGCAGTGGGAATATGATAATGAATTATTTGAAACTGTAATTTCAATGAATGGGGGAGGGTGGGGGGGGTTCAGTCTGGAGTTGCACTAAGCCCAAACCCAGCAAATTCAGTGGGATCCAGGTACCTAATTCCCTTTGGCTGATGCTGTAGGGGAAGAAAAGCTTCCTCTTAACCCTTCAGGTTTCAGCTCCTGCTTTTTTTTTTTTTTGGAGCTGGTTATAAAGACCCAAATTGAGACAGACTAGAGCCAGAAGGGGAACTGACTGGGCTATTTTTCATCGTCCAAGATGAGTAAAAATTCCCAGGGTAAACATGCCGCATAACCGAGGAAGCCAAAGAGCCTTTCAATTCTAATCATCCCGGCACCGCGCCGGGCGGCGGGTTTTGTTGGCTGCCGTCTTTGCACCTGGCAGCATCCCTTTAAACACCGACACAGCCGCGCTGCCATGCATTTAAAAAAAACCCCAAACCAACCAACCCTCCTCTGAAGGTTGAGGCCTCGGAGGATTGCATAACGGCAACAGCTAGCACCCGGCGTGACATTTAAGGAAATGCTACTGCCATTTGTAAGTGTTGGTTTCCATGGGTCCCTCATCTATTACCTGCCAGCGATTAGCCGAGCATCCCAGCGTGAGTGCGCATGGTTTGCAGATAAGCTGCTGGGGACAGTGGGAGACTGGGATATAAAACAGTCGTATGGACCGTCCAGGCCTCTGGTGTCACGGGGGCGGGCACGTGCTTGTTGGCTGCGCTTGGAGGGAGAAGAACGGCTTGGGAAGGAGAAGGGGTCTCTGGAGCAGTGGGATACAGGCTGCAAGTGCAAGGTGGACCCGGAGAAGACCGGAGGACCGTCCAGGGCAAATGCAGCCCAGACAAGAGGGGAGGAGATGGCTGTTAGGGGCTAGAGGCAGAATCCGCATAGCTCCATCCCCCAGGTCTGCCCTCCATGCCTGAGAGCAGCGCAGCCCAAAGGGACGGGCCGTATTTCTCCGGCCCTGTCAAGGCTGGTTGAGATGCTCACCGCTGTCCCGGAGGCTGGGGGGAGCGATTAGCTCTCCGAACCCTCCTGCCTCGGCCACAGCTGCCATTTCCAGACTGCTCCGGCTGAATTATTGCCGCAGCAAGGAGAAATGCAGAGTCCAGGATGTATAATTCATAACTAACGCCGACAGCCCAGGCACTTCAGAGGGGAGATTGATGGCCGACGTGGGGAACCGGGCGCTCTCAGGGCCAGGCTGGGAGACTGACCGGCCTTGAAGCGGGGATGGGGGAGCAGAACGGGCCGCCGGGGTGGGGGACCGGAGATGACACGGGCATCATCTGTATGGGGGCAGATTTGGGGCTTGCATATGGCAGGGTCCTCCTCCCCTCCCTTCTGAGAGCCCCTGGGAGGAAGGCAACACTTTGCAGGGGATGACCGGGGTTTTCCACATGGTTCTGGTTGTTCCTATCAAACCACAGCCCCAGAGGCTTGGGACAGAGCTGGGACTCTGCTCCACCAGGGCAGGCAGCCCCGGGGGGGGACGTGGCCTGGGGGGACTGGGGCATCGGTGCCTCCCCACTGCAAATCCAGCCCTGTCTTGTAGATCTTGCTGCAGTGCTGCACACCCCCCCGAAGCAACAGGGCAATTACATCCTGGGCAAGTACTGGCCACGTTGACGTCCACTCGGAAAGCAATTTAACTGTGAGAGACCAGTGCCATTGCAAATTCAAGAAAGCCATAGATTCAGGATTTATACCGAAAGCACTGGCCTTGCACGTCGTGCACAAGCGCCCGTGGAGCCCTTCTCACGGATGCTGCTTAGTCTTGTCTGGGCAACCTCCCTGGTTGCTCAGGAAAGCACTGAATTACTTGCTAAAATCCTATTAAAGTCGAGGGGACTGAAGTGTGTGTTGGCGCTCTCCTGAACAGCCCTTGCTGTGATGCCTCCAAAACTCCCAGCGGTCACTAAGCAGCAGCTCAGACCCAGTTACTTGGAAGCAGCTGCTTTGAATAGACCTGCACCTAGGAAAGCGGGGCTGGAAGGAGTAAGAAGGTGCCTTTGTCTGTGAGGAAGGGCCCTTTAATTTAGCTAAAAGAGTTGGGGAAGCCAAGTCCCGACACAGCGCCATCCGCCAAGATTTAAAAATGTAGCCTAAAAAAAAAATATAATAATACTAAATAAATAAGGCCAAGGTGTCATGGCTGGTACTTAGCTTAATCAAATGGTGTCATCCCCCAGGAAATTTATAGCATGCGTTCATCACTGGCCTCTTGCTTCGAATTCCTAATGGGACTCCTGTCGATGCAGCCGCCGCCGGGCTCACGCCACGCCTGTTCTCCCGCGGCTCTGGAGGGCTAGGGGCATCCTCCCGAAGAGCAGGACAGTCCTCACTGCATCGCTTGAACTGTGAACGGCTCCGGAGCCAGCTGTGCCGATTGCCTGGCACCGAGTCTCCCGCTACGTGGGACGTTGCTCAAAGCCTCAGCTCCAGGCGTCCTGTGAGCATGCGAGGCTCTGCTTCCGTGCAGGTCAAACAAGCTCCTGGGCCTGTCGGGAAGCCGGGGAATGCGACCCAAAAGCTCAGAAATGGGGGGACAATCCCCACAGGGATGCTTTTGAGGGAAAACCTGATGAATTGAAGCTGGTCTTGTGTTTTCTGAGGGCCTGAGTCGTGGCGTTGCAGGTCGGGGGAGAGGGTTTGTGGCTGTGCTCAGAGAAGCAGGATGATGGCCTCTGGCTGGGCTGTGACCTTGGGGAGGTGACAGCCCCTTTCTCCCTGCCACCAGCTGCCGGCACCCTCTCTGTCTGCCGCGCTCCGTCCCCGCTCTCCAGCCCAGGCCTCTCAGCGGCCCCTGAGCGTGCCTGTGATTTACAGCCGAGGGCGCCGGGGCCGTGCTTTGAGAGCCCCCCCCCCACGTATTTCATCCGTCAACTGTCAGGAGACAAGCTCGCCTCTCCGGAGGCAGAATGCAGATGAGAGCCGGTGCCTGCAAAACGCGGCGCCCTCATTAAACCTCCCCGGCAAGGGCTCCGCAGGGCCCCGACACGCGGGCCCGGAGAGATGGAGCTCTGCGCACGGGGGCTCGTTCTGCGCCATCCTGCACACGCCAAGGAAGAGCAGGATTTATGTCCCGGCTCGGACGGGGAGGAGGCAGGGCTCCTGTGCCCTTCCATTACCGCTGCGTGTCACCGCCCGTGACGGATGGGCCAAGGCTGAGATTGCAAACCCAATCGCTCCTGCGTGGTGCAAAGCAAACTCTACCGTGGGACGCGGGAGCGTGGCCCGCCAGCGTCCGACGTGCTGGGCAAAGGGGCGCCAGAGCCTGCCCGGAGCTAGGCCATCACGGCTGCCGGGAGGGTGGAAGGTGCCGATTGCCCCTTCCTGCCCCACCAGGGTCCCAGACCGTGCCAGCTCTGTTGGCAGGGCATCTTCAGGGCTTTTGCCCAAGGCCCCAACACCACAGGGGTAGTGAACGGGCTGTGAACGGCTCACGTGCATTTCTCTTTGCCGTGAAGCACAGGACCCAAACCTAAAGCCAAAGAGGACTAGGAGCATCCTGTTGCAAGGCAGGGTTGGATGGAGACCTTGTCCCCAGCCTGAAAACCTCCCCAGGCCCGCCTAGCAGGAGGCGCGAAGTCTGCGCAGGGTGGATCGGTCCGGGAGACACAGCCGTGGCGTCTGCAGGCGAATTTCAATGTGGGACTTCATGGCCCCTTCTCCCTGCTGCAGCATCCCAGACGCGCTTCGGAGACTTCATCACAGACCTGTAGCGAATTGAAGCCTCAATAATGGATGAGGGGACTAGAAATGCTAAATAATGTATTTACAGGCTGGCGCGGGGGCCGCGTGCGGTCACAGCCCCTGCTCGTCGCTGGAGGCGGAGGGGGGAGAGGGGTTGGCTCTGCCTCTCCAGCTTACAGCGGGATCGCAGGCCGGTTTCTTCAGGCTTCGTGCCCGGCGCTGAGAGCCGCGCGAGCCAAGGCTGCAAAGACCTCAGATGGATCCATCTGAAGCGCGCTCTCCCCACTGATCGGGGTCCTGGCCAGGATCGGGACCCCATCGGCCAGTAGACGTCAGGGCCCCTTAAAATTCACATCTAACTTGCAAGCCCACAGTGAGAGCCTGGAGCGTGACAGGGCACGAGAGCTGGGGCTGGTCCCGGGGGTCTGAATCCCACTGTTAGACTTTGGCGGGGTGCTGGGGCTTGGAGGGGTACCTTCTGGGGGACATAACTCAGCACCCCGAGAGGGGAACCGCCCCCTGCCCTCTCCTGCTGGGTTTGTCCTCCTCCTTGGTTGTTCCCAGGCGCGGTGTGCGCCAGGCGCTGTACGTGCCCTGAGCAACCCTGCTGCTAGCAAACTGCTCCATGGCTGTGACCCCCAAGCAGGGCCTGCTGAGAGAGGAAAGAAAGGCCGTTTGCAGCGGCGGGGAGGTGCGCACCTGGGGAGAGGACTTGGAAGGGAGAGGGCCTGCCTTGGCCTGGCATGGGCATGATGGTCAAGAGTGGGGACAGCTTCAACCCTGCCCCATCGCCCCTGGTGCAGGGCGAACACAGGCCTGACCTGACATAAAAAAGCAGTTGCCAGGGGTGCATGGAGCTGCTTTGCATCACGGGATTCACCTCTCCAAGCGGGCAGAGACCCCCTAAGTGGGGGTGGCAAGAAGGATGCAGCCACCTCCCCTGCCCGCAGCAGCCAGCCGGCCAGGGGCTGAGGGCAGTTTGCCCTTTAATGGAGCTGGAAAATCAATGCGCCGCCCAAGCACGTGTGGGGGGGTTGGGGGTGCCAGCGTGAGCTGGTGCCAGTGGCTGGCGAGGAGCAGGAGGGAGGGGAGGATGTTATCACAGAAACCCGATTTCTCTGCACACTCGATCAGCTCCCCATCTGCTCCGCGTGCCCGCCGCGCGCCAGCTGCCAGCCGCCGGCTCCGGCACCTTGGTTGCATCTGCAGGGGCCGAGTCCAGCCGCGCAGATCAGCGGCCCTATGGACCGTGCTGCTCGGCACGGCCCCGCGGCTACCGATTTCTGATGGGGAAAATGGGGGGCTGTGAGGAACCGTGGGCAGTGCCAGGGGATCCAGGGGCCCCGCTGCTTCCGGGCTTTGCTGGTTGCTGCATGGGGCTGGGGGGGAAGCCTGCGCCCCGTTTCTGCTCCACGTGCCCCAGTGTTTTTAAGCCTTCTCAGAGGCTGTAGCCCGGGCTGGGGATGGGGCTGTGCCAATGCTTCCTGGCGAGAGAGTCTTGCCCCTTTGCTCAGGGTCAGACCGATGCTGCACTGGGGTCAGCCTGCTCAGACTGGTAGGGACTGGGGCAGGGGGTTGCTTTCCTCTGCAACAAGGGCACGGCCTCAGCTATTTGCAGCCGCGGGACGCTGGCTGCCGCGGCCCCCCGGCTTTCTCTGTGGCAGGGGCGGGTGCAATGTCCCGTGGCTGCGTCAGGGCTGACCGCGCAGCTTTGCCAAGAGCTCGGACAACGGATGCGTCTGGGCTGGTTTGGACAGGGCTGATCCTGCCCCAGGCAGGGGTTGGACTCTGCAGCCCTCCCGCACCCCACGAGTCCTGTCACTTTGCTCCAGTGCATGAGGTCCCCTGGAAAGCCCCCTGGGGCCGTGGCTGCTGTGTCCTGGCTGTGCCACGGGGCTGGGCTGCCGCATCCCAGCCTGCAGCACGGGGTACGTGCCTCCGGGTAAGGAGAGGAGAAGCAGAGCTCCATGCAGGCCTGGCGACCATCGCCTGTGTGTGCACACGCGTGTGCACACGTGAGCCACAGGGGCTGGCGGCTTGGGGAGAGGTGCACGGGGCCAGGCTGGAAGCAGCAATGGAGGTGGAGGTGGAAAGGGGTGGGCAGGCAGCTCCAAGCTCCACCTGGCTCCCCCGGCTCTGGCTTTTGCAGCCCGCGGTCCTGCACACTCGGACCCCCAACCTCCTCCTTGCAGCCTGGGGAGGAAGGTCAGGGGAGGTGGTGTTTTCCAGACGTGGGGGTTGATGCCCTGGGCTTGTCTCTGTCTCCTGAGGCAGGGCCCCAGGCACCAGGGTTGGTGCAACCCCCCGCCTTGGCTTCCTGCTTCCATTCCTGAAGCGACGCAGCCCGTTCCCGGGAGCTGGGCGTGGGCTCATTAATACATCTGTCACAGGGCAAGTCCCAGGCGCGATAATATCGATATAGCCATTAGAGTGCACAGCGAACAAGCTGCGGTGCGGCGGGCATCGGCTTCCCCCCGCTCGGGGAGCCGGGGGGCAACGGGGTGCCACGTGGAGGCAGATAATCACCTGTCGCGGCGGGCGCCGGGGCCTGGATGAACGGGAAGCAGGTCCTGCCGCGGCTCCCGCCCCCACCACGCTGCCCCGCTCCTTGGTTTCCCCCGAGGCCCCCCAGCTGCAGTGCAGCCTCCCTTTGCTGGGTGGGGTGGGGGTCGCACCATGTCCCTGGCACGGCTGTGGGCAGCCGCTCCCGCCTCGCACGCCCTGATCCTGGAAAGGCTGCTGCTTTGGGGATGCTGCTCCCCAGTCCTGGGCCACGCTTGACCCGCTGGATGCCACAGCAATCCCCGTGTCCAGGCCTGGCGCGTGCGAGCTGACACGGGGGCTGGGTGGAGAGCCCCGAGGCGCTGTGTAGACGTGACCTGACCGCCTAGCACGGCCTGGCTCCATGCAGCACACCCGAGCTCCCTGAAAAGACTGTAACAACCCCTCCTTTGCTGGTTTGGGAGCTGCTTGCAAAGAGACCATTTCACAGGTGGGGAAACTGAGGCCTGGAGCGGGGCAGGGGCCTGCCTAAGCCCCCAGGGCTTCTGCACAGGGGCATGCCAACCTTAGGACTTGAACTTCCCTGGGCTGTCCCCGCACCCTCTGCCCCGCTTCCCTCGCAGAGCAGCGCCGCCCCCTCCCAGCTCCCGCGCCTGTCATGTACCAGCCGCAGGATTAATTGCATGTCACCGCGACCTTTACCGCACCCTCTCTGCATCCCGGCGCTGGGCCGCGGCCAGCCCCCGCGCGCAGGCAGGTGCGCTCATCCTGCGCTTCCAGGGATCCCAGCCAAGACAGCTCCCCACCTCCCCGCGGGGCCGCGCTCCACCCCGACCGCGGCGTGGGGGGGCTCGCACTGCTGCTTTCACCTGCAAGGGCTGTGGGGGGAGAAGAACAGGAGGCCTTAAAATAACCAGCGCCTGTTTAAGGCTGGGAGGTGGGAACGGCACCGGGGAAAGGAGCAATTATGTTGTCAAGGAGGGCGAGGCAATTCGGGGGCGCGTGCTCCAACAGCCCCTCGCCGCCTCCCTGAGCTGGCGGGGCGCCTTCTGCAACCCGGAAGGCAATCCCACCCACCGCCCCCATCTGCCTTGGGCAAAATCCCACTTCCTTCGACGCCGCTGGGGGAGACCCCCTTTCTGCCCTCCCTTGCAGCCCCGCCCCGCGGCGGGGAGCCCGGGGGTGGCTCTGAGTGGTGCCCGCGCCGGGCAGAGGCGAGCAGGTTAATGCCTCCTGCAGGCCAGGCTGCCGGGGGGACGGGGACGTAATGAAGTGCTAACATGTCATTTTTTTTTAATGAAGTGCCAGAGCTGGAGATTTCTAATTGCTAATGAGCCAGAATAATAATTAGTTGTTTTTTAATGAGGGCGATGATTACTCCGAAGGAGAGAGGGAGCCAGGGCCTGGCTTTGGCCTAATTTTTCTTGTGTAATTGCGTGACGTGTCCAGTCGCCTGGAACTCTGCTCCCCTCTCCCCGGCTGCTCGCCGCCCGCCGGGCTCATCTGCCAGGCCGCGCTGGCCCCCGGGGCTCGGACCCCCGCTCTGCTCCCTTCCTCCCCCCGCTCATCCGGGAGGGGGTCCAGGAGGAGCTGCCGCGTCACCTGCACGGGCGCTGCGCCGGTGGAGAGGGTGTCTCGGCGTGGGCACCTCTCCTCGCAGGGTGGCAGCCGGCCAGCGCAGCGCTGCCTTGGACCCGCCGATGCTGGCAGGGGGTTTGCTTGGCGCCAGTGAGCTGCTGAAACCGGCAGGCCCGGATGAGCTGCAAGGGGGAAGGCGGCTGCGCGCATCCACAGCCGAGCTGCACCTTTGCCCCCGTCCACGTTTGCCCACGGTGCAGGGGGGCACTCAGGGGCTCTGGCAGCTAACAGGGGCATCCAGGAAATGGCAGGAGGTCCAAAATGCATCACTTGTTCCAGGTCATTTGCTCCCAGGGGCATCAGGGCCAAGCTCGGGGGGCGGTGGGGGGCAGCAGCCTGGCACCAGCGACCTCCCGGCAGCCCTGGCAGGCGGAGGAGCCTGGGGCCCGCTGCAGCCTGGCGTCTCCCCCCGACCTGCAGGTGCGGAGCGGGTGCTTTGATCCAGCTGTGGTTGGTTGTGTACGAAGGCTGCCACCACTTCCCTGGGGAAATTATTCATTGGTTTCACTAGTAAGAAGTCCCTCCCTGGTTTCACAGCAGCCTCCTCTATAAATCCCCTCCCGGGTAAATACCTGTCTGCAGGCCACCGAGGCACTGTGCCCGACGACAGCTCACGGAAAGACCGGCTGGCGGATGGAGCCGTGGCACCTGCCCCTTCGGCTCCTGCGCAGGGGGCTGGAGGGGAGTCAGGCAGACTCAGGTGGACCACGCAGCCACCGCTGCAGCTAGGCTCGGTGCCCGCATCCTGCGTTGCCCATGCGTCGTAGCCCCGACCTGCAACCCAGCCAGGCTCCTCTGCATCCCAGCCCGCTACTCTCCAGCACAGACCGAGGCGGCCAGTGGGGCCAAGCTACTCGGTGGGGTTGGGCTACAAGGGGTGCTGCCGTAACTGCAATGCATTTGGTTTCAGGCCTCCAGAGCTGAGTTATTTCACCCCACGCCTCCACCTCCTTTTAGGACTAAGACCAGCCAGCAGCCAGCATGCTCCCTCCGCCATGCCTGGCTGTCTTGGGATGTATCGGCATCCAGATACCCTGCGTTCTGCAAATAGCTGGAGCCTCCACACAGAGATCAGGGTGCCTGGTGCTGTCTGTTGTTCCCATTGCACTTTACAGCCCATCTGGCTGCCTCAGCTCTTCCCTTCTTGTTCGGGTTTTTTGCATTCATTCCTCGCTGCGTCGCGGGGAAGTGTTTAGCCAGGGTTGGCGGCGGGACCTGAGCCCAAACTTTGCCTCTCCTGGCTTCTGGGCTGCAGAAAGCCCTGGCAGGGAGGGGAAGCTGGGGTTTTCTTCCAGGTTATTGCCCCTGCCCCCCAAAGCAAGGAGAGGAGAAGCCAGAGCCCCTCTTTGGGTTCACCTGGGGCGTCACTGCTGTTCACTTCTGGTCTGGATTCAACAGGACAAAACTCTGGGCCTGTGAAAATAAAGGCAGCCTTTATTTTAGATCCAAATCCCCCTGCTTCCTAGCCATGCACAGACGCTCCAGCTGCAGTCTGCCAGGCTGGGGATGGGTGGGCAGATGGATCCTCCTGGCTGGGATTGCCAACAAGGATGGGGAAGAGCCAGACAAAACCACGAGAGGGCATATTCGCCCCCAGGAGGAGCATTTCTGGGCTGGCTGAATAGAGACAGGGGTGTGCATGGGGAAGGATGGGTGGATGCAAGTGCTTCAGACTTCCACGATTTAATCTCCCAGCATTTGTCGCGTTTTCTTAGCACCTCACTCACATCCGAGCGTCATGCAATGACTTGAGAAAACCTTCTGTTGGCCAAAGAAGCTCCCGATGCTCATAAGCGTGAGGATGAGCAGCCGACGCTCCTGAAAGGGCTCAGAAATCAGAAGGCAAATGCCCCAGTGCTGTGGCTTGGAAAGAGCCTCCCCTCTGTGAAGCTCATGCCCCAGTTTTTGGGGCTGGACTCCTGGTTTTGGAGTGGGGGGGAGTAGGGCCCGCCGCGCTGCATTGCTGTTTGTACGTCGCCTGCCAGGGGAGCGATGGAAGCAAACAGTAAATCAGGCGGTTTGACTTGCTGGCTGGTTTCGCGTCCTGGCTCTCAGGCCCCTGGAGCTGGCGTGTGAGAGCCAGCCAAAGCAGCTAGGTCTGACTGCACTCTGCTCTGCCTGGTAAATTAAAAGTAATTAAACCCCATCCCAGATCGTGTTCACCGGGATTCCCCTGGCATTGCAATCATAGCACTGTCACTGCAACCAGTTGTTTCCAAGGGAGCTCTGATCTGTCAGCTGTTTGGACTTGAGCTTCTATCCCCAGTGAACACCAGGGATGATAAAATAGCAAAGAGAAAAATGAAGCGAGGAAAATATCAGCATCCCCTCCTCAGAAAAGTTAGCATCTCTCCTTTGCAAAGTTATTTGAAAGCGACTTATTATTTTGATCCATGGTCGAGTTCCTGCGCAGAATTAATGCGCTGGAACATTTGTTTAAAATGATTATGCCGCGCGAGCCTTTTAAGATTGATTTGAAAGGATGATTTCCTGACCTTGATATGCAGACAGCAATCTGCTCAGTGGTTAGCCATCAAGCAGGCCCATGTGGCTTTGGGAAGGGAATGAACAGGCTTTCCGTTCACTTGTAGCCTGGGTTAAGGTCCTTGTGGGGTTTTTGGGGGGGAACTAGATTTTATCATTAACTTTGGCAAGTTGTTCTGGACGCAAGCTCAGAGACCCTCAGGGGCTACTTCTCTGGGTCGAGGGTCCCACTGAATTGAGAGCCCCCCGGCAGGGAGGTGACGGCTGCTATTCAATCCCCCTCGGTCTTCTCTCCTGCAGACTCGATCACCCCAGTTCCCTCAGCCGCTCCTCACCAGTCCTGTCCCCCAGCCCCCAGTCATTTTCATTGCCCTCCGCTGGACTCTTTCCAACTTTTCCACATCCTTTCTGTAGTGGGGGGCCACAACAAAAGAGAAGAAGGGAAGGCCAGGTAGCACCTCAGAGACCAACTCATTTACAAACAAGCTCCAGCCTGCTTCATCAGATGCTAACGAGATCATGGGTTCATCCCAGGGGTCATGGGGAGCACCGGTGTGTTTGTCTTTCTGTCCCCACATTTGCAGCATTCAGAGAGGCAGCTTGATTATGCCGATTGCACGGAAACAGGAGTTCATCTGGGACCGGCTAGGGGTTTTGATGCATTGGATTGTGAATTCAAGCCACTTGGATGTGCATTATTGGCTGAAAATAGCCCATCCTTCTGCACTGGGCCTGAGCCGGGAGGCAAAGTGGTCTCATCAACTGAGTACGTGACTCGGGGGTCTTGAGCGATGCTGTTATTTTTCCTCCCAACCTCGGATAAAATCCACCGCCTTTCTGATTCCCTTTGCTCATATTTAACTCAGGGATGGGGAGATCCATCTTCCTGCTAGGGCGTTAATGGCTACTAGGCCAAGTTGAGCGGTGAATTCAGAGAAATGCAAAGCGCTCGTCCACGCTGCAGCTTGTAAATTAAAGTCCGGACATCAGTGCATCGGGGAATATGGAAACCTCCATTCCAGGCACAGCAGCCGCCAGGAAAGCAAACAGCGGCGGGTGTGTGATGGATAGGAGTGACAACGGATCTGACAGTATTACCATGCCATTACAGGAGCCGGTGGGATGCCCGTAGCCAGGGCCGGCTGTTCAGCTTCGGTTCCCCTATCTCTGAAGGGACGTGGCTTCGGAGCGGTGATGAGGATGATCAGAGTCCTGGGGAGATTTTCATATGAAGGGAGATTGGGAAAAAATTGGGGCTGTTTAGCGCTGAGAGGAGATGAAGCAGGAGGGACGTGACAGAGGGATACGAATTAATGAACCGTGCAAAGCAGGTGATGCCGCTGATCCTGGTCACCCTCCCGCTCTTGCGAAGCCCGTGATAAAACTAAAAGGTGGGTGTAAAACGGGTCGAAGGGCTTTGTTCATACAGTGCCCGATTAACCCAGGGAACTCACTGCCGCAGCATGTTTTGAGACGAGATCGGCCAGAACAGGGACAAAGAGAGCGATGACCGGAGGGTGGAAACGATCCTGCTTCAGACTGAGCAGAGGGGATTAGGATTAGTTTCTCCCATAAGTGATGCCACTAAGGGGTATCCCCCTAATAGCCTTGCCGGCAGTGTCTGATACCAGTCCCTGGTAAAGGAGATGCTGGATTCGGTGCCCTCGCGATGCTCAGATCTGAATATAGGAGGTGCTGAGGCTGCGGATGGGGAGTCAGGAGGCCTGGGCTGTCTTCCTACCTGGCTTTTCCAAGTCATGCAGGAGAGATGAGGGCAGAGGGAGGCAGGCGCACGTTCCCGCTCTCACAATTTAAATTTAAATGACACATGACTCCCGGCGTCCACGGCCATTTAGTCCGGTTCTCCAGCCTGGCTAATGGGGGAGATCGAGGTGTGACCATCATCGCCTTCTCCATCCCAGGCAGGGCAGGCTCAGGAGGAAATCCAAGGGCCCATTAACCACCTCACACTATTATTTCTCCGAGGTGTCGTTACATGTAATTGTCCATTAGGAAGCACGCGCAAGATCGCGGAGGCCTCTCTTCTGTCCGGAGCAGAGCGAAGGGAGGTGGCACGCTGCTCCGGGGGGGTTTCAGCGGGGCTGCCACGTGCCTGGGCCCCCGGGTGGAAGGGCCATTGGGTTTTTACCGGCGCTGCCCGGAGAGGCAGGATGCAGGGCACAGCAGCATGCACCCCAAACTCGAAAGCACCAAGGGCCAGGGTCCCCCAGAGTCATGAGAGCGGCTTGAAATCCTTGCGGGCTTCTCAATAACAGGCATGAGCTGTCCATGGTTGGCTCGTCCAGGCTGGAAATGCCTCGTTCCTCGAGAGTCCGGGCTCCTAATATCGCTCCCTTATGGGGTGGGAGTTTCTTTTCCCCTTGGACGTGGCCCCATGGGTGCACCGGCTGGGGTCACCGGGCTGGAATCACCATCCTGATATTAATGAGGGCAAACGAGGGCGGCTAATTCCCTTCGCCCTTGCCAGGCAGTGCCCTTGAGGGCTCACCGCCAGCCCCCGAGCTGCCCGGTACTGGCCCAAAGTGCTGGTTTGTGTTTGCAGCGATGCAGCAGAGCCCTCGCCGCGGCGCCGGTTGTCTTTCGTCTCAGCCCGGGGTCCGGCCGCAGCCTGTGTGTGCCAGGCCTGCCCCACCCCGGCTCCTTGCTGGGGAGCAGCAGGGACGTGTGGACACAAAGCTAAATGGGAAGCGGCAGCCCCTAAATAATTAACTTACAAATATAATGAGGCAATCACAACAACAATGAGGCAGGGGAGAGGCAGCGCGGGCGAAACCCATCTCGCTTTCCAATCCCAGCCCGCCAGGCGTGGAGGATAAAGTTCTGGTAATTGCACTTGCCTTCCCCCCCTTCTCTTCTCTTCTCTTCCCTTCCCTTTCTTTCTTCCCCCCCCCCCCCGAGCTTTCATAATTGGGTGCTGTCGCCTGAACTCATCTTCTCCCGGCTTCCTGAAAGGAGCGCTGCAATTAGCAAGCAGCACCCTGTAATAAAGCCTTTAATATCCACTTTCACGGCTCATATTACAGTCATTCAGGCCTGTCCGCTTTGCACGCAGCCTGACAAGCGCCGGGGCTGAGCGTATGCACCAGACACACGCACAGAGGCACGGGCGCCCGGCGCTGGCTGCCACAAAAGCCCTTCCCAGCAATCTTCTGGCCAGCTGCAGAATTGTTCTTCCCAAATTGGCTGTTCCTCCCCCCTGGGATGAATGCAGGAGGGCTCCCTTCCAGCCTCCAGACCCGTGCCCCGCACCCGGCCGAGTGCCAGAGCTGCCCATCAATCTCCGGGCTGCTGCAGGCAGCTGGTGCAAGGCTCAGCCAGGCCGATATCGTTCACATCCCCCCCAAAAAGAGAGGGAAGCTTTTCTCCCCTGCGTGCTTTGTGCCTCGTGCTTGGGGGAAGATGGGATAGCAGCGTGGAGGGTGGAGGCACAGTTCAAGCAGACGGGTGCTGAGCCCCTGCATTGGGCAATGCAAAGGCTCCCGTTCTGCGGAGCTGAGCAGCTGGGATCTGCTAGCGGTCCTCCTCCGGCTGCTCAGAGTGGAGCCGTTTCTGAAACGCAGGCCGCCCTAGGTGTGAATGCAGCAGGTATTGATTTCAATTTAGACCCAGGTGCGCGCACCAGCATGAGACCAGAAACGGGGAGATGAGCTCCAAACGGGAAACACCGGGTGGTACAAAATGATGCTTAGACCTCACCGTGCCCCCGCTGCGGGGCCAGGGAAGTGGGAATGGGTAGATAAGTGACCGAGGGAGGAGGCGAGACGTGCAGCAGGGAGCAGGAATGCCAAGGTCAAGGCCTGCAGAAGGGGACCGGTCTCCACCGCCGCTGGGCAGGTTTGGCACAGACAGGCTTCATCTGGAAAACAAGGCAGATTTTTGCTAGGGGAGAGAGATTTAGGTGCACACAGGGGATGTCTGCATGGGGAGAGAGAGCAGGGAACTAGAGCCACTGAGGAGTAAAGCTGAACAGACAGCACCGGGCATCCCGTTCCCGGAGCGGGGTGCACGCAGCAAGGGGCGCAGGTGGAGCACGTCTCTCCCTGGGAGCCCTGCAGACCGTGACGGGGGACGCGGATCCTGGGGGACGATGGAGGAATCCACTCCTAACCCTGGAGCTGGGGAGGGGCGGCTGTACCAGGACGTCCTCTGAGCATGGGGAGCAAGGCTTTGCAGAGTGCAATGACAGCGAGCGCGATGCCTCCAAGCTGGGTGTCACTGCTGTCTTCTCACAGCTGGAAACCAGTGACAAATACATCCTGGGGACTGGCAAAACCCGAGTCTCATGTGAAAGGAGGCCTTGGCTGCAGTCCAGGGGTACAGAGCGGTCTTTCCTGCCCAAGTGCAGGAGGGCTGGACACAATGGTCTGTAAGGTCCCTTCCTGCCCCAAACAACTATTATGAAACTATGAAACACTCGTGCATGTATTTGCGGGACATCATTTGGGGCTGCAACACTGACAATGGACCGCTTACTGCCATTGCCCACTCTGCATCCCTCTAGCAATGCAGAGAGAAAATTTCTCAGCCAGGACTGGATCTCTGGGGGAGATGTTAACGGTTGCAAAGACACCGGCGCGTTCAACAAGAGTTCAGCGCAGCAATGTCCCCATCTGACTATTTTATATGTCTAGCTGATCAAAAAAATGCTGTCCGGATGCATATGAAATGTGGGTTGGGATTGCCAGTGCCACTGCTGGGGATGAGACCCTGAAGGGGATCAAGTGGTGCCGTTGGCACAGAGCATGCAGCACGAACAGTATGTCCCTGACCCCCTCTTATCAAATAGGGCAGTGGGGCTCTCAGCAGGAGATGGGATCTGGTATGGACAGGGAGATAGATGGTGATTGCTTGTGTTACAGAAAAAAGTAAGTGGAAAAAGAGAGATGGAAGGAGATCGAGGGTCTGAAACTACAGAGAGGTCAGAGGGGTGCCGTCCTGGCCCCCGATGAACAGCGGCACCGTTCATCTTGCTGGGCACGCCAAATGCACGTGCTACATGCAGCCAGAAGCTGACGCTGGGGGAACGGGAAGAATTTCCCCCTTGGATGCAAGTAGGCAGCGAGTTGCCTGCCTGTCCAGGCACGTCTTAGGCGATCGCTTGTGCTTGTCTTAGACAATTATTTTTGCTTCTATGAACCTGCATGGCTAGGAGATACTGCAGCACAGCAGCACGCGCGTCAGATCAACTGGGGGTCGAGGTAATCGCATCTGACAATGGGCCACAGTTTAACGGGCTTAAGCTGGCAGTTTACAATGACCTCTGGGCTTAGACACGTAACCATTGGTCTCCATTACCCCCCGTTCAATGCGTTGGCAGAAGATGGTGTCAGAATAATGAAGCGGCTGCTAGAAAAGGCTGCAGAGCCGGACTCTGATCCGTATTTATCCCGGTTGCATTGCAGGACAGCACCAGTGAGGCACAGATCGGTACCTGCTGGAGGATAAATTAAGCAAGGATCAAGCTGGGGCTGGGCTGGGGCTCTCCAAACTCAGGGTATTCGTTATTTCTCTAACGTCATACCGGTAGCGCTGGGTGAGAAAGCAGAGGCCTGCAGGAGCGAGGGGCAGTGGTGGAGCTGCTGGGGCCCAGAGTGGGTGTAGCAGGGGCACGGATCAGCACCGCCGTGTGCGACCAGGACTGGACCAGCAAGGAGCCGAGAGGTCAGGGCAGAGGGGCTGCACGGAGGCCTCGGAGCTGGTACGGACCCACTGTCTGGAGCGCCAAACTCCTGGCTGGTTTTTCAAAGCCTGAGCCCTGCCCACGGGGCCCCACATACGGGGCTGAAGCTCCTTAATGTGCTTTATTACAAATGCTCCACAATAAGGTAATTATGGTGGAAATAATAAATGTGTCAGTTCTGCAAGAAATATTCATACTTTCAGCACGGGGGAAAAAGCTGGTGCCATTGTTTTTGGAGTGCGTGTGCATTACTGTACATATTAATTAACTGAGTAAAACTCTCCACCACTTCGTGGCGTGTACATTATTTATGAATGTCTCGGGGCTGCGGTAACTTATGTGCTCTCCCGCTCTGTTCGCTGGGTTTTTATTTCACTTGATTTCCTTGCTCTTGAGCGATTCTGCCACTTCGTGTAGCCGGGCCAGGGCTCCCCCCATCCGCTGCTGGTGGGAGGGTTGGTTAGATGGGTGCATGGCAAAGAGGGGTTTGATAAGGGCTGGATTAACATGGGGGACCCCCACCCTTATTGCAGAGGTGTTGGTTGTAGCCGTATTGGTTTAAGGACAAGTTTGTCCCAGAAAGCTTGCAAAAAAGAATTTTTCCAACTTGTTTTAGCTGGTCTAATAAAAGATGTCAGATTTACTCAAAGAACCTGGTCTGCCTACACCCTTGCTGGTATCTTAGGATGGCCAAGATTTCAATGGAGTTTTGCAGGGACTCTTCCAGGCCATTGAAGCTGAACTCATAGCGGGTATCAGCCCAATGAAAAGCAATGCACAAGAGCAAGCCCGAAAGGGTTAGATGCCCTGAACCAGGAGCACGGGTCCTAAGGGGAAAGGAGACATCCCTGCCCTGGGCAAGTGGAGCAAGTCACTCCCAAGGAGGCAGGTCCCCCCCGCAGCCGGCTGAGCCCAGCCGCTTCCAGCTGAGTTTGAAACCCCCAGCAGCCCTGCCGGGCAGTGGAGATATTCGTTGCGCCGAGGAGGCTGGGTGTGCACGTACACGTGTGCGGGGGCGGGGGTATGCCTGTGCACGTACACAAGTGTGCCTGAGCGCGCAGAGCTTGCTCCATGGCCCTTGCACCGAGAACTCTTCCTCCTCCTGAATTATTCACATGCTGGGCTTTTTGAGGAAGGAGCATCTCTTTGACTGCCGGGCCCCGCGTGCTGCCTCCTGCCTTTCCTCAGGGATGCGGTACCCCCACACAATAATTAGCTGGCTCCTGGCTTTTGGTCCTTTCTCCTCAAGCAGAGCAGGCTGGCGGGGACCGGAGGGGGCACGCTTAACCCGAGCCCAGCGTGCTGGCTGCTGCGGCTGGACCGCGTCGTGCTGCAGACGGCTGGTGCTGCATCGTTCTGGCGTGGCGACGATGGATGCCCGGGGCACATGGTGGAGGGGGGACAGTCAGGCTCCCTGAAGACCCCATCCGTGGAGCCATGGCAGTGGGGCCCTGGAGGTGAGGCACCAGCAAGGGAGGCTCACAGACGCCTTCCTGGCACCGCTGTCTTCACCCCAACAGGCTCGTAGCCCTTTCCCTGGGAACAGGAGCGCAGGCAGATCGGTGCTGCCGTAAAGCAAAGGACCCTTGCGGCTCCTGATCCCTCCAGCCCGGATTGTACCAGGGCCACGGAGGCCTGGGCAGCTTCAGCAGGGGCTTCCCCAGTGCAGCCCAGCCCCCAGGGTGCTGCCACTGCTTCGAGGGGCCGAAGCTGGGCGCGAGCTGGCGCACCTTTAACACCCGCTTGCAATGCCCGCCGGGGCGAGGCGGATGCTGAGAGCAAAGCCAGGCTGCAAGCTCAGAGGGCCGCTAGTCCTGAACGGCCCCAGTCCTGACCTTGCTGAGCTGCAGGGTGCTCTGAGCCCCTCGAGTGGGCAGGCACGCACGGGAGCCGGGCAGCCGGCGGGATCCGGCCCCGGGAGACCGCCGATTGCTGTTTGTTTGCTCGCTTGCTCCGGCAGCCGTGCGAAGGCAGTGACCCCGGCTGCACTGCACGCCAGGACGCCGGGCTCGGCGCCAGCCCGCCAGACACACTGCAGCCGCCGGCAGCTGTCTGCAGCTGGGCCTGGTTCTGCCCCCGGCGCCTTTGCTGTCGTTAATCAGCCACGGCCTTCGCCCGCGCTGCCGGTGCCCAGGGCGTGCGATACCTCCTGCAGTACCGGAGCCGCTCCTCCGTCGCCGCGTTTCCTTCTGGGTCAGTCCCAGGCGCGCGTGATGAAGCTGCTCCTCTGCTCCTAGGCACAGCGGGGAAACCGGGGCACGCAGCCTGTACCACGTCTCTCATGCCACACGCCACTTTGCTGTGTTGTGGCCTGACTCCACATCACGTCTCTGCCGTGGCCTGGTCCGCGGGTGGGCAGGCAGCTGAGGCTGGGGCGGGGGGCTCTCCATCGCTCACCGGGCCGCTCTCCTGGCAGAGCTCCCGAGAGATGCTTCTAAATCAGGATGCAATTTCAAATCAAGTATACCCCCAAAAATCCCCCTATTCTCCCAGGGGTGAGATTCCCCCGGAGAAAGGCAGCGTGATTGGGATGTAACGGGGGAGATGACAATGTCCCGACTCCCTGGGGGGAAACGGGGCTGGGAAGCGGCAGGGAGGATGCCTGGCTTCTTTCCCCCTTGCTCTCAGGTTCCTATAAAAGCAGGGAGGAGGATGCTGAGCTGGGTTTGTGATCCCCAAAGACGAGGGTCCTGGAGCAGCTCTGCGTCCATGGGTGCAGCCCCCGGCCCATGCCCACGTCCTGCAGGCGGTGGCATCGCCCCGAGAAGCCGCTGCGTGGGGCGGCTAATGGGGGTCTCCCGGAGGAAGCTCTCTCGGCACCGAGGCCATGGCCGGTGCTTATGAAGCAATTACTAATAATGATGAATCCCTCCCGGCAGGGAACATGGCAGGATTCGGGGCAGGCTTTGAACTCCGGGGCTGGGTTTTATTGCAGGCAACTGTATTTTTATGGCACGAAGCCACAAGCAGCCAAGCCCCGCTCTCTCCAGCCATCCCCTTCCAGTCTGTCCTCACGTTGGCTGGTGCTTCCCGGGGACCAGAGAGCAGAGGCTGCCACAAATAACCTCAGGGGATCCATCGGCAGCTGGCTGCACATCAGAAGTCACTTCTTGCTTGACCAGGGGGGTTGGTGAAGGCCCCTCCGGCAGCACTGCTGCGCCCTTCTCCGGCTCCGGGACCTGGCACGGGGGCGCAGAGATGCTGGGCTGACCCAGTCGGCTGGCCTGATCTGATGGGACTCATTAGCTGGCGCGGTGAGTAGGGAAGGGGTGTCCTGGCAGGGGTGCAGAGAAGCAGGGAAGCAGCTCAGGATGGGGCAGAAAGGAAGGGGTTTTTTTGTTTTTTTTTGGTTTTTTTTTCTGTTTTTTTGCACCAGTCCTGGAAGCACTGCAATACCAGGTCAATGCATGGAGTGGATGGAGCAAGCTCCAATTCCACCAACCAATACCAAAAAGAATCTGAAATGATTGGTTGAACAAATATATAATATTATCATAAAGCTAAAGGCAGAAAGGAAGGTGCATGACAGCTGTGTTCTCCCTTTGCTTCCCTTTGTCCCGTTATCTGGCTCTCCAGCCCCCGGGTACTGCCAGGGCCTTTTGGCTCAGGGCAAGTGAGACGAGGGAGCATCTCCACGCCAAGGCCTCCAGCCGGGGGCTTGCGCCTAGGATGCCTGCATGGATTTGGGAGTATCTGCAGCCCCAGGCTGGAGAGCCTGGGCAGGAGACTTGCCGGTGGTAGCATCACGCAGATGGGAACGATTGAGCGCCGCTCCATCAAAGTTTGGAACTGAACTGGGAGCAGATTCAGCCTGGAAATGAAATGTTGTTTAAAAAAAAGAGGAAGACCATTATCAGGGCCCGATTAACCCTTTAGTGGACCTTAAGCAAACAGACTCGTGGGCCCCTACTTAATATTTCTATTACTTTTTTGCACTCAATAATTAAAATATGTAAAATAAACACAACTGGGCCCCTTCTTCATTTAGGGACCGACGCACGTGCCTAGTTTGCCTATGCATTAATGCAGACCTAAGCGACTATCATTCCCTCTGCCCGGACCCCGTGGAAGCAGCCTGGGTGGCAGTTCGGTCTGGTCAATGCTGGCATGGGCTGGCAGGGAGGAAACATCTCTGGGGAGCCTGGATCGGTGGCTGACAGGGAGGGTCCGGGGCGCTGATGATATTTTTGATCCACCCAGGTGCTCTGCCTGTTCCTCTCCGCGCTGCGTTGGGCACGCCATGCCCCGCTCAGCCATCTCAAGAGCAGGACAACATGGTCCTGCCACCGTGTTGGCCACAACCACGTGGGAATTCAATCCAAGACGCCTCTCGTGACCTTTTCCCTCCGGTGCCTCTATAAAGAGGGGGCTCTGGGCACCTACTGGGGAGATGCCCTGGAGGCAGCTCAGGAAAGGCCCTCGTGGTTCTCCAGGAGAGGTGTTTCAGAAGCAACAACACCAGGGTAACGTGAGGTGCCCGCTCAGCCGTTAATCCTGCATAAAGCAGTGTTGCACGTTAAAACCAAGGATGGTTTTATCGGCAGCAGCTGCTGCCATTTGAGAGGCTGGTTAAGAGCAAGCTGGGACGCTGCCAGGGCAACGCATCGCCCCCGGGGCTGGAAGCTTCCCGCTGCCTGGGTTTTTACCTGGAGAGGTGCATGCCTGGCTAGTCATTGCTGGAGGCCACCTGCCACCCTGACCCCCTGGCACAACCGAGGCCTGGCGTGACATTTCCCACGTGGCAGGGCCAGATGGGCCCCTCTCCAGCTTAACCTTCACAGCTTTGCAATTTATTCACAGTGTCGTGTCTTGCGATAATCATTCATTATCTCTGCCCGCCACGGCCTAGGAGGACTGGCTGCATTGCAGGGAGGACGGGGACCGGGAAGGAGTGAATGCATGATGCTGCGGGGAGGGTCCCAGCAAAGCCCGGGGGAGCCCAGTGGAGCTGAGCCGGGCTGGGAGGAGCGGGCTGTGCAGGAAGGGGCAGGGAACCCATCCGGACGGACCCCGCGAGGCATCTCCTGTTGCTTCAGCCACGTGTGGCCTCTGGCATTGCACCGCGCTGGCTTGCTGCCTGGCCCAGGCCCGCCCAAATGCACTCGCTGCCCACCCAGGACATACCTGCCCGCTCCCCGTGCCAGCCGCCTGTTGGCAAGCCTCCTGGCCTGGGCTTTGTGCCGGCTTCGGCAGCTGGGCAGGGCTCATGGTGCCTCCTGCAGCTGCACTGTATTTGTCAAAATCAGAGCGGCGTTGCAGCTCCTAATGGCCCTGTGCTTCCAGCTGGGTAATGGGCAACACCTGCTCGTCTTCCCCCCAGCACCACTTAGGAGGGCACGGTGCCTCCTCCGCACCCCCAGGAGATGGGCCCATCCCTGCCCCCTTCCAGGCTCTGCAAGCCGTCAAAGCTAAGCAAGTGCCCCTTCCTTCTCTGGGGCAAGGCAGTGGATACCACTAGCAAGCAGCAGCAGAGAAGGGGTGCAAGGGTCTTTCTGCTCTGCAACCTGGTAGGAAAAGGGCCTCCAGGTGCACAAAGTCCTGGGTCTGCTGCATCCCCATCCTAGCCCCATAAGACCTCCTGGCTGGGGCAGGGGGTGCATGCAGGTGGCTGTGCGTGTGTCCATGCATGCGGAGCCCACCCAGCGGCCAGCCTGCCCACTGCGAGCCTTCAGCACCCAACACATTCGCCCCACGTCCCTCTTCGCTGTCCTGGGGAGAGGTGGCAGTCAGGCCATAGCTCCCCAAAGGCTTTTCTTAATTAGGAGACTTGGTAAGATGCTCTGTCCGCCTCTCTTGCACACCGCGCCACCCACCCACGCATGATCCCAGCCCCGGGAAATGAATGGGCGCAGGCTTCAGACACGCAGCCTCACGGAGGCCGTACGATCGGGGACGGGCGTCTGTGCGCCCGGCGGCCCCTCGCGCTCACATCATACCATGCACAAACCTCTTATTATACTGTTTCCCCCGGCCCTGCTCCGAAAGCCTTTTAATGCCGGCAGAAAAGGAGCAGCTCTGCTTTCCCCCCGCACAGGTTGGCCTCCCCATAATTAGGTCTGCGCTAAGACGATTAAGGAGAATTTTAGCTATAGATTTTATAATCCCGCCTGAAAGGGAAATAAGCCTTCGATTTTTTTTTTTCTTTCTGTCTTGGCTTTTTTTTTTCTTGTTTTTTTTGCCATTTTTCTTCTGAAGTGACATTTAGCAGGGAGGGTCTGTTTCCAAGGGGCGGGTGGCCAGGGTCTGGGCAAAGCCAGCAGGGTTGTGTTGTTCCTTGAAGACCTGTGTTCAGCCCCGGCAGCCGGGACCCTCGCTGCCCCAGAGATGGGCAGCCGCCCGCCAGCGCCCTGGAGCAGGAGACTGCCCCAGACCACATCATCCCTCTGCTCTCTCTTTGCCGGCTGGGTTAGGACCTCAGGGCCTGAAGACCAGAGGAGCTGCTTCTCCACGTTGGGAGATGGAGAGAGGGCCAGGATATGAAGGCAACCGAGGTGGCATTAGGGCAGGGCTGAAAATCCTGACGATTTCCACCAAGGGAGGTTGTAGGGCACCCGCCATGCCCTCCTCATTCACTTCAGGGCCACGCGCTTGCTGCATTTCGAAGCCCGGCTCCCAAGCACGGAGCAGACGTTCCCCGTGGGGATGTCGGTCACGGCTTATATCCAGGTTCTGGCAGCTGGCGGGTTTGAAAGGGTTAATCAGTCACCCTTTAAGTGGCGGCTTTCCTCATCAAGTGCTGTGGCGTGTGATAGGGTGTATTTGGTATTATCATTATTATTATTGTATTATTACTGTTTTTGTATTTGCTGTAGCGTGTGGTGGAGGCCAAGAGGAGCCTGGTCGATGGCCTTCTGCAGACGTGTGGCATCTGTACATCCTCCGTGGCCCTTTCTGACCCAGGGCTAAAGGGACCCTCGAAGCAATCTGTGAGCATCTTTAGTCTTGCTGGGAAAGGCATCAAAGAGCCAAGGGAAGTTTTCAGTTAGGTGCCAACTTAGTGATTAGGGGGTGTGGGGTGCAGCCATGTTGATCGAAAGACATAGGCAGGCAAGGCTTTTTGGGTAAATGTGATCTCTTTTATTAGACCGACTAAATGCCTGGAAAAATTTGCTCTTTGCAAGCTTTCAGGCACAAACCCCCTTCTTGAGGCTGAGGGACAGGGCTGAGCCACTAAAGCAGGTGCCAAGGGAAGGGGAGGGGGACGGGGTTGCCCCTGTCTCGAGGTCTGCAGAGCAAGCCCGGAGGATGGTTGAGCCAATCCCACATGATGTTTTAGTCCGGAGCGAATTATCGGATTTAGGACAGGGACGCCGCGGGGAGGTCAGACACAGTCGTTCCTCCTGGCTCCACGAGCACAGTGTGACGGATGAGTCTATCATGTTACAGCCCCGTTGCCAGCTCCAGCTACATGTTTTTCCTGTGGGTCGCAGTAGCGGATGCACCGAAGGCCTCCGTTCCCCGGTCCACGCAGCTCTGCCAACTTCCCAGCCTGCGTTTCACAGCCAGGCCGTTGCTAGCCCTGGCGACGGCCGAGGAAAATCTGGACGCGCGACCTTGCTGGGCTCTGAAAGCAGGCGGTGGAGAACCAGCACCCGGGGCGCTTGCAAACACAAGGCTTCCTAAGCTCTTCTCGTGATTCGGACTCGTGACGGCTGGAGGTCGGGGGTGGCACGACGCAAGCAGCACGGATTAGCGCGCGGCTTGCATTCCCGTGGAGCGTCCCTAGGCATTTGGCCGCAGCGGGGCCCCCGACCGCACACAGACGTGCTGACAAAGCACCAGGCCCGGAGGTCGCTTCCCCGCGCCCGCCCTGGGGGAAAGCAGAGGCTGGAAGCCGGAGGGGCGTGCGCTTGCGTGCGTGCAGCCCAGACCTGAATGCGTGCTGCAGCTGTGAACAGCTTCAAGTAAAACCGCTTTGGATTCAGCTGAGACCTGCGTAGTATCCGTGGCATACAAACAGCTCTGGGCAGATGGTGCTTTATAGTACAACTGGAGGGAAAGCAGGAGCAGGCGTGTGTGTGGCACGCACAGGTACAGGCCTGCCCTGCCCCAGTCCCCCAGGTTGCTCCGTGCCCAGGGACCCCAGCCCGAAAGGATGCCATGCAGCCGGAGGGTTTTGCAAGCACGCAGCAGACCCCGGGAAAGGGGCTCCACACCAAATACCGGTGCGAGTCGAGGAGCACTTTGGCAACGCTGCATCAGGCCTCGCACACGCCGCCCTTCCCTCGGCACACACATGGAGGGGGGCGCCGGCACGAGGAGGGGCCGTGGGCCCGTACCTGAAACCCCTGCTGCGATCCCAAATAATTGCGGCACATATTTCACCCAGCCTGTTGAACACATGGCAAGAAAGGAATTGATCCCTGCTGTTTCATTTATTAGGTGGTGTAATACCACAGAAATCGTTTCCACAATATCCCAAACTAAATCATTTATTCTTGACAAAAATCCAATAAAGAGCTCAATCCTTCTCCATAGGCAGATAAAGCACAGATTAATGGGGCTGCCTAGATCAGAAAAAGAAAAAACGCTGGGAAAATGAAAGCGAGATGGAGAGAATGCTTCTTTCCACCTTCTCGCTTTCCCAAGGCTGCTACAGCTCAGGGTTTTATTACAAAAAGCCGCCTAAGTATTACAGGCTAATCCGTAAATCCCAGCCTAGTAAAATATGTGACGGATTTTGTAAATTGTGCCCTTTACAAATCTGATTGAACTTTTTTTCCCTGTTAGTTTTCTTTTCTTCTGCTCCCACCCCCCTCCTTCCTCCGGCTTTTATATCTCCGCTCAGTACCGCGTCCGCGGCTGCGATGCCCCTGACCCTCGCAGACCTGCTCCTTGTGCCTGCCTGCACCTGACAAGCACCTTCAGCTGCAAATGTCGTCTCAGCAAGGGGTGGGCGCGCACGTCTTTCGCCTGATACCCAAGGGTCCCTCTGGGCCGTGGAGGTGCCAGGGTGGCACGAGCCCCCGCAACGTGCCCGTGTCAGCCCCGGGGGCCCGGAGCCCGTGTGCAAGCTGATGCCGGATCTGGATGGCCCCTTCCTCACCCTTTCTTTCCCCGCAGTGTCCTGGCTGGGAACTCGTGCAAGGCCGGAGCAGAGCAGAAATGCAGCGGCAATGCCAGGAACCGCAGCGAACACCCTCCTTCCCCCCCGGCCCTGCAGCCTGCGCGGCTCTGGCTGCGCCGGTTCTCCATCCAGCTGGCCGCGGGTCTCCGCTGCTGGCTGCCGCCCCGCTTTCCCCACGCGCCGCTTCCTTGGAAGGCGAACGCCTGCTGAGCTAATGCTCTGTTTTGAGGGGGCCGGATCCTGCAAAGACCTGAGCGCCTGCAGGGAGACGGGGTGCCAGCGCCCTACTGTGAGGTGCTCGGCCCCTGGCAGGGCCAAGAGCAGGCAGCCTGTCCAGGGAGAGGCATACGTGCGGCCCCAGCCCCGCAAAGTGCTTTGGCACAAGCCAGCTTCTTCTGGCGCTGCGAGGGAAAGTGGCCGAGCTAGCCTGGCGCCGCTGGGGTTTGGGCCGGAGAGCGGGATTGTAGTGGGTTGGGAGCCCTGGGACCCACCCTCAGCTCTGACACTCCCAGGCTGAGTGACCTCGAGCACACCCACCCCTCTTGCTCTGCCACTGTTGTGTGCCTCAGTTTCCCCATCTGAAAAATGGGCGCAGTGATTCCTCTCCCCTGAGCTGGTGCCTGCAGACACTGGGATCAAGGGTACCATTCAAATAAGTGGCCCACCAGCTTCTTCCTCACTTCCGCACCGACAATACACTGTCTTTCTCGGCCCCTATCTGTCCAGACTACAGCCAGGGAGCCTACTTTCATGCCCCAGCCCTGAGACCCATCCTTTCCTGAGCCCATTCTCGAGAGGAAGAAACCGAGGCACGGCAGGAAGCCACTTGCCCAAAGAGAGACAGCTGGACCACGGGCTGCTATTTCAGCTCAGGAGAGCAGACGGGGCTGATACAACCTTGGGCCAAACGTGCACCTTCCCGCCCTGCCAGCCCTGCTGGTGTCCCGGGGCACGTGGCCATGCACATGCCCACACACGTGTGCACACTCTCGGGCACCAAGCTCAGAGGTGCTGAGGGAACCGCGAAGCAGTGCCCCACACATCCTTGCACCCTTGACTCCTGCAGCATCCCAGCCCGGGGTCCCCCCATGACGGTGTCAGAGCAGGTCATAGCCGGGGAAGGGCCTTGGCTGGCTGGAAGCCTTTCCCCTTGGGGCTGGGAGCCTGCTGCGTATACTCCGGACCGAGGCACAGGCGGCAGGATGGAGCTGAGCCCCGGCACGCTCAGAGACACCTGGGGCATGATCCCCTCCACCCCCAGGCTGGCTCGGAGCACAGCAAGGGGCTGTGATGAGGTCTGCAGGGAGGGGGGTGGTTTAACCCTGGCTTTTCCCCTCTCCCATCCCCAAACTCCAGCTGGGGACAAGGCGCTGGGTTTGCAGTAGGTTCGCTCCCTGGCGCTGAGCTGTCTCCAGCCCTGGCTCCGGCTGCTCCTGTGGGGAATCCTGCAGCCACCTACCCCCTCCCCAAGTCTCACCTACCCCCTCCCAGGTCTCATCCTCCCCTGCTAGACTCTGCAGGAGCCCTGCCATGGATGTCAGAGGCGCAGGGGCCTGCCCTTGCCTGCTCTCCACCCACTCCCTCCCAGCTGGGGAGGCAGAAATCTGGGCCACAGATCCCAGCTGCGACCAATTTCCAAGCCCAGCTGCTTTGCCCCCAGTGCACTGGCACACAGTGTCTTTTTTTTTTTTTTTCCAGCATATAAACTTTATTCAGCTTTTTTCCATCCCTGCAAACAACACCGCAGCATGGGGAGGGGAAGGGGGGGAGAGAACTGGCTTAAGCAGTTGAGAGCCATTTATTATTAATTAGCACACCAACCCCTGAGCAGAGCTGTGTGGGCTGGGCATTGCATCGTTCGGGCTGAGGTTCTCATTTATATTACCGAGGCCTCGTTTCCTGGTGGATAAATCGGCTATTTGCACTGCTCCAGCTAGGTGAAGTGGCCCTGTAGTGGGAGTTTGCATAATGGCTTCTTCTTATAATGTCAGGCTGCTTTATAACAGCTGTGTCGCGTGTGCGTGTGCATGTGCGTGTGTATGTGCATGTGCGTGCAGGGGGTGGGGAGGGTTACGTGAGTGAGTTTTTCCACCAACGGCACTTCCCAGTTCCAATTAAACCGACATGTTGCTGGAAAATCTTGTTGTTTTCTACTTTGGGGTTTTGCAACAGAGCCTCTGCCGTGCGCGGGATCCTTCTTCCCTTGGCAGCGAAGCGGGTCGGTTGCCCCATGGGAGACTCGCTGGTAAGATCTAGTGGGGAGATCGCACCCAGCTGCAGAGTCTTATTCTCCTCTCCTTTCCCTGGGTGCAAATCAGGAGTCGCATCAGCTGCAGCGACAGCACGGCCGAGGGGCTGGGAGTCAGATCGGAAGCAAATGCCAAGGCTTCCACGCGCCTCTGTTTCTCTCCCAGCTGCTTTTTTTGTGGTTTTTTGAGGCTTGTGCCAGGGCAGATTGGAAGTGCCAGGTTGGATCAGATCGGCCAGACTTTCCAAAGCCTGGTACCAGATTCACGAGGGGCTCGATAGCTGCAGCCACGAGCAGATTTTCCAATAAAGCTCAGCTTCTTCGACCCCATCTAGATGTGGGGCAGGGTTTCAAGCGTGATCAGCACCAAATGTTCATGGTGCTTCTGCAAGCCAAATTCAGCAAGGGGGCAAGTCAGGGGTTGGAAGGTGGGCACAGGCAGAGCTCGAGAGGGTCTAACTCTGGCCTTCTCTGGAGTAAATCTCACGCGGTTCAACAAGGACAAGTGCAAAGTCCCACACCGAGGAGGGAGCGATCCCCTGCACCGGGGCAGGGTGGGGCGACGGGCTGGGCAGCAGCGCTGCAGAAAAGGACCTGGGGGGACAGGGGACAAGAAGCTGGACAGGAGCCAGCAGTGTGCCCTCAGTGCCAAGCAGGCTAAGGGCATCCTGGGCTGCGTTGGCAGCAGCGTGGCCAGCAGATCCAGGGCAGCGATTCTTCCCTCTATTCAGCACTGGGGAGGCCACATCTGGGGTCCTGTGTCCAGCTGTGGGCCCCCACTGCAGAAAGGATGTGGACACATTGCAGAGAGTCCAGCAGAAAGCAATGAAAATGGTTGGGGGGCTGGGACACAGGACTGGTGAAGAAAGGCTGAGGGAACTGGACTGAGTCTGCAGAAGAGACGACCGAGGGGGACTGAAGAGCAGCCTTCACCTCCCTGCAGGGGGGCTGCAAAGAGGACGGAGCTGGGCTGCTCTGAGTGGTGGCAGATGACAGGAGCAATGGGCTCGAGCTGCAGCAAGGGGAGTTGAAGTTGGATATTAGGAAACACTTTTTCACGGGGAAGGTGGTGAAGCACTGGAGCGGGTTTCCCAGAGCGGTGGTGCAGTCTCCATCCTTGGAGGTTTTGAAGATTCGGCTAGACGAAGCCTTGGGTGGGATGAGATAGTGGGGCACAGCCCTGCTTGGAGCAGGGATTGGACTAGATGTGACCTCCTGAGCTCCCTTCCCCCCTCATTCAGGCTATGAAATGCAGAGCGATGTGACCGGACAGCAGCGCGGCCCAAGGAGCGGGTTCTCTGGCGGGTGAAGGAGCTTATGGGGCCGTAGGGGTTCTCCTACATTTGGATGCTCAGGTGCTCCCTGCCCCACTGACGAGATGATTGAGCGAGGGCAAGAGACAAGGCTGCTTTGGTTGGCACTGCCCACGCTGCTCCATCTCTGCCAGGGCCAGGCGCATTGGATGCTACTTCCACGCCAGCCGACGAGCAGATTCCAGCTTCTGGGATTGATCATGAATGAAATGGGAGCTGACAGCAGCCCGCGAGCCTGCAGCCACTGCTCTTTTCCCTTTATAACTTGTTATTGAATAAGAGGCTATGAGTTCCCTTTGCTCAATATTTGTTCTTGCCTCTCCCCCCAGCCGTGCACTAGGATCCGCCGGCATTGGCACTAAGTGGATTGAGAGGTTTGTCTGGTTTTGCAACAGCTTCCCTAAGTGCCCCTGCGCCAAGGCCGTCGGTTTGTCAGCTCCTCCAGCGAGAAAGCCTGCAGGGCAGGGAGGAGGCCTGCAGAGAGCTTTGCACCCGGAGACCCGTGGCATAAGCCGGGTCCTAATCCTGGCTGCGCCGGGGATTTGCAGTGTGACCTCGAAGGAGCCAAGATCCCGCCTGCTGCAATACGTGCCCGAGGATTGCTAGCCCTCTGGGGCAGGGGCTGTGCCCCACGTCGCGGGGGTGAGCCGGGGGGAAACACGCTTCTGCTGCAGCATCAATGATGACGTTCGTTCCAACGCCCGTGTGTGCCACGAGCGACAAAAGGGCAGCCTCAAACGCAACGTGTCGACGCAAGATACCCATGGCAACTGATAGGGTTGTGCCCTTGGTTGTCACTTGGGCACACCTGTGTGTTGCTGTTGTCATCCGGCCACCCCGGCACATGAGCACACAGGATCGGTGCCTGCTGGCATGGCCGGGCCTCCCTAACGTGCCCGTGTCCTGCGGGCACGATCTTCCCCCGGCGTCGCGGGATGGCTGCCCAGAGCGCTCTGCAACAGATGTGCTCGGGCAGCACAGCTGGCCTGGACTCCCCTGCCCAGCTGACGCACGGCGGACCCAGGCCACGACATCTGGTACCCGGTGGGTACCGCCAGCTGGTGATGGGGATGAGACCGGGGACTGTGGCCGGCCTGGCTCCCGACCCGGGGTGGGGATTTGGTCTGCTAGCACCAACCCGAGTCCCACCGTGACGGCAGAGAGCAACATCTGCAAGAGTTTAGCCAGCCCGGCTCTCTCCAGAAATAGCTTCTGGGTATCGGCTCCCCTGCCAGCAAGTGATGTCATTTGCTTTTATTCCCCTCTTCCTGGCTCGCGCGCTCTCTCCCTCCCGCCCGCCCTGTGCGAGACTCGTTAGCCGTGTTTTCTGCGCCGGGAGTTTTATTGTCTGCGAAACAGCCTGATTCACATGTTCCTTCTTCCCAGGAAGGGCTAATGGGCTGTTGCTGCTGGCGCAAGGCGAGCGGCGGAGACCCGGATGCCACCTCTCTGCGCGAGGCTGGCCTTGCCGGAGCCGGGCCTGGTCCTGGCCCCCCTGCTGCCCCTCCCTTTGCCGTGGGGAGGAGGAGGCCTGAGCCAAGTGTCCCATGGAGAAGGATGGAGGCTGCGGGGCTGGGGGGAAAGTCCCACCGCTGCTTTAATGAGCACAGAGACCTGGGTCCCCTGCCCCTGTCTCTTCCACCTGGCACCCAGGCCCTTTCCCAGCCCTGCTTGCCTCAAGCACACCTGGCCAGGGGATCCTCTAGATCCCACCTGCAGGGTATGGGAGGGGGTGTCTCCATTGCACAAGCGCATCTGAGGGATCCCGGCTGGTAGCAAGGCTGTCTCGTGCTAGGCGCTGCGCGTGTGCCCAGCAAGAGACAGCCCCTGCCCCTGCGTCGCTGGATTCATCCCAGCACCGTAGCAGCCCCCCAGCTCCAGGCACGAACTGCCAGGCCGGGGAACCAGCAGTGAGGACCCGCGAGAATGCAGCAACCTCCCTCCTACGGGGTCTATTTTTAAGTGCTAGCAATGCTGGAATTAGCCCCAGCGGGCGGGCAGAAAGGGAAGGGAAACGCGGGGATATTTCGGCACCTGCGGTTCACCCTCGGCACGGCAGGGAGTCGCAGCCTTGGCCTGCTCCGTTGCTGCTTGGACGCACCCCCTTTCCGCATCCTGCGGACGGGATCCGAAGGGGCCAGTGGCCCCCCACCCAAGGGAGGTTGCTGCGCTGCGAAGCGCCCAGCAACATCCTCCGTGCAGCTGCGGGGCCGTCTCCTCGGCCCGTCCATGCAGCATGGAGCCGGCCAGCTGGCGGGAGCCCCGCCATTCATTCCCCGACTCCAGGAGCCGGTGCCAAAGGCAGTTCCAGAAAAAGCGAGCACATTTAGCAGCAATGTGTCTGCTGAGAGCTTGGCCCAGCCCTCCAGGACTCCCCTCCCTCCTTCGCCATGCTGGGGGAGCCCCGCAGGGCAGCCCGGAGCTGGGGCTGGGGGTGGAAGTCTCAGTCTGCTGGAAGGGGCCCAGGGACGGCAGCGCTTGGGTCCTCCTCTGCCACCTGTACCTGGAGAGAGAAACGGGGAGTGTAGCCTGGGCAATGCTATCCTCTTGGCTTGGTGCGTGGGGAAACCGAGGCAGTGACTGGCCTGGGATGTGGACGTCACTGCTGGCAAATGCTGGCCACGCATTATTTATTATTTATTTAGCAAATGCAAATCCGCAAAGCCAAGCAATAGCCCAGGCTGTGCATTGACGAGCGATCACGGGGCTGGAGGAGCCCAGCCTGCTCCCACCCATGGCCGCTATCGTGGTGGGGGAAGGAACGTGCTGGAGGGCTGGGAGAGCATCTTGCATTGTGCATCTCCAGCTTGCTAGCCCCCAGCATCTCTGCCCCAAGCGCCCGCATGCCCTACCATGGGATAAAGCCCAAATCTCCATTGCTGAGGTCGTTAAGAGGCCCGGCACTATTTGAACCCTGCTCTTGGCGATGCTGATGGCAGCTCTGTTGCATTACTGCAGATACGTGTTGCATGTCTCACCCAGTGGCACACGTGCGAGCCAGGTTTGGTGACCGGGGCTGCCGTTCATATGCAAGTATTTGCTGCAGAGCTACTTTTGTCCCATCGGCTTTGAATGCTGGGTTCCCTTCGGCCCCGTCTGGGGTGGGGGGTCATCCGGGCTGCGCGCTGCTCTCTGCTCGGGCGGCTGCAGCCGGAGGTGTTAACGATGAATTCCTGGGGGTGAATAACCCGCGGTACTCAAGTCACACCGTGATTTAAGGCAGGGTCTCCCAACCATTTTAGACTCCAGGCACCCTTGGAAAATGCCAGCTCTTCGTTTTCACTCTTTTCCTGAGCCCTTTAACAGAGCAGTATTTTCCCGTTGCAAAGACCACAGCTACGGATTTCTCCTGGAAATCTCTGGGTTCTTGTGAATCCTGTTTGCACACCTAGCAGGGCTGACATGGCATGGCCAACCCACAGCACCCTTGAAAGGCCGTCAGGGCAGCCCCAGGCTGAGAATCGCTGCTTTAAGGGGACTTTGGAGAGCGGGATGGCATTTTTTGCCCCCAGCTTTTCCCTTGTGGGAGATCGCAGACCAAGAGGCACCAAACCGCTGCACCCAGGCAGGTCAAAACGTCTTCAATTTTTTTAGGCCAAGTTTTGCCTTTGACAATGGAGCATTTCAGCGCCTCAGTTCAGACAAAATGGGCTTTGATTTTACTTAAAGACATGCACTTGAAAATCAAGCAGGTTGTTTGGCTCCAAAGAAAGAGCCTTTTCTCAGCAAATCTGTTCCCCACGCAGTTGGAAACATCTTTTTATTTTTCCGTGCATGAACAAGCCCAAAATGTGGCTGATTCTCCGGGCGCCGTGTGCCAGCTCTCAGCCACGGTCCTCCGGGCTCTCCCCACCAAACCCATACCTTCCCATCCAGCTTTGCTTCCCGAAGGAGTCACTCCATCCCCACCTCTGAAAGGGAGCTGATCCCCAGAAAGGATTTGGCTATTCTGGTGGCAGATGGACAATGGCGACATCTCTTCTTCATCTTGGAGGCTCCCACCATAACCAGCACCTCCTTGGGCTGGGCCCGGTACCTGGAGACACAAGCCTGTCTTCAGATCTGAGCAGATGGGATACAGGAGACGACGGAGCTAGCGCCCCACAGTCACTCAGAGGCAGAGTTGGAAGAGGGTCCTGGCTCCCTCTCCTCCTTCCCCCTGCACACCTCATGGAAAACGCAGCACTTTCTCCCTTAAATAATTGCTTAATTATTATGGTGGGCCAGTGATTGCAATTATGAGGATTGCTCCCTTCCATGGTAAAAATAGCAAGCTGCCCACCTGATTCCTCCCTCACCTCTGCTGCATCTTTTTAACCTTGGAGAGGGTGAGCTAACATGGCCCCTTGGACCGGGCTAGGGGAGCTCACCTTGTCCCCACCAACAGGGGAGAGGGGTGATGAGGACTTGCATCACTGAGACCATTAAGACCAGTTAAGCCCTGTTATGTCAGTAAGAGCCTGGGGAAGCCCCCGCCGTGAAGACCCTTGAGTCTTTAAAGACCCTTGTCCTTGAAGACGGAGAGCAGGGAGGAGGCGGCGGTGGGCACAGCCAGGGCAGTGGCAAGACCCCCGTCCGATGCAGCGGGGCATCGAGCATTCTCAGCGCAGCAGAGCCAACAGGAGTTGGCAGCGCTCGGCTCTTTGCAGCACACGGCGCAGATGGAGCAGGAGCAGCCTTGGAGAAAGCCGGTCACGTCGGTCTCCCCGATGCACCGAGTTCGCACCCCTGTCCTCAGCCTCCTATCACCATCTGCATGGGATCCTGCCAGCGCCCAGCTCCAGATGGCAATGGGGCCGGCCCCGCTCCTCGCAGCCCCCGCCCAGGCCAGACCGGTCTCCCTCGTGCCCCGCGGGGTCCCGTCGCTCCGCGAGACGCGTGCAGGAGTTTGCGGCCGGGGTCTGACGGGAGCCGTCACCGTCCCTTGGAGCGCGGTGGCTGATTCCCGCGCCTGGGCCTGCGGTCTAATCTGTGACATTTAACATAAATAGTTTTCTATTCCCTGCTGACCTTTAATGGCTTTTATCATCAGCTGTGGTTTCTGGCAGCCGTACAAGACCTCCTGTCTGTTGCCCGTGTCTATTCTGCGCGAATACTCAGGGAGGCCGTTGGTTTTCACAGCGCTCGCTGGGCCCGGGGAGATACCGGCGCTGACACCAGACTGCCAGTCTTGCTCAGAAATATCATTATATGTTTCAATTAGAATTAGCGGGGAAGCCAGTTATTAAGTGCTTAGTTATTATCGTAATGGATACACTCCCCATTAACTGGGGGAAGCAGTGCTCTGCTCTAGCTAATGTCCCATTTTTTATCTGTAATTCTTCCCCTGCATTTCCCCCTCATACTCTGCCAGAAGACTGAGCTCAAGGCAAAAACCTTGACAGACCCTTTGAATCCTGCCTTGGCTCCTGTCTTTCAAGCTTGTAATGGCAAGTAGGTGCCTCCTTGCTCCTGGGGGCTGAGGCAGAGGGTGGAGGATCTTGTCTTCCAGGGTGGGCACCTTGCAGGGCATCCTGCACTACAAGAGGACAAAAAGAGAAAGAAAACGAGCCCCTTGAGCTCTGCTATCTGGGCGCTCGCTGAAGGAGATCCATCCACTTGGGTGTTGGCTGCAGCCCAGTCTGGGCATGGAGACTGCCCAGGAGGGACCTGGAGCTTCCTCGCAGCCCCGCTTCTCTTCTACATGTGATGCTTTAATGCGCATTAGCTGAGGTTAATGCGCATTGAGGGTGCATGTCTACATGTGCGTGCCCTTAATGCGCATTAAAATTGGCAAATTTAGGCAATTTGCGTTTGCAGGTATCAAATTTAGGCAGGGATCATTAAAGTGCATTAACACACATGTAGATGCATTAAAGCACATTTACACTGTGTGTGCAGACTGACTTGAGACTAACTTTAGTCCCAAGTCACTCCACAACTCCACACACACAGTGTTAATGCGCCTTAATGCCTTCCTGTGTAGACGCCTGCTTAATGCGCATTAAGCTAATGCGTATTAAATTCAGGTGTGCTTAAATGCAGGTGTAGCTATGCCCTGTGATGCAAAAATCCAGAGATCTCCCCGCCATTGCAGCCGTGTGTCTGCATCGCTGCTGTTCGGCACAGTAAGCGGTGGGGGAGGCTGCACAGAGGAACTGACTTTGATTCCTTTAATCTTTTGACTTTAGCTGTCACCGAGGCGTGTGTAATTAGGGCGCACGCTGCCTCGCTGGGCTGCGTGCTCCTCTCCCTCCGTCTCTCCTGTTTGCTTTGCCTGGCGCGTGAAGCTGCATCTGTGGAAAGAGCGGGCTGGGGTGATCCGATATTTCGCCCTAATTGGTTTATTTGCTTTCCTTTGTAGCTGTCTTGTTGATACAGGAATCACTTAGGGTGACGCCAAGCATGCTCCATGCCATCCCGGCACCGTGCGCCCAGCACCGAGTGAGAAGACCCCGCTCGACAGGTTTGGGGAGCTGCGGGGGGCAGGCAGGGAGTGCAAAAGTGAGGAAGGGTCAGAGGGCCTCAGGGATGAGGTTTCCCATGTATAATGCAGGGTTTCGTTCCTATTTCCTCCATCCAAAGTGGCCGGGAGAACATGCATGACCTCAGGCCTACACTGAGCATGTACCAGCCGCACATGGGAGCTCATGGGAGCAATACAAACCTGCCCTGGATGCATCCCACCCTGCACAGCCCCACACTGACAAGCACCCGGCCTCTGTCTCCCTGCGTGAGGCCACCCCGCATCCCACCGTCCCGGTGCAGAGGGAAGGGGTCTGCTTGGGGGGTCCTAATGCTCCTGGACAACACTCAGCATCAAGCAGCCATCCTCTATCCCATCCCCATCTTCTTCCCTGCCAGTCCCAATCCTGCCAGTGGCTGTGACCTTTCCCCGCTGCCGGCAGCTGGGCAAGCCTGGTGCATCTCACACCAAATAACGTATGGCAGAGGGCTGTGCTAGACTCTGCTCTGCTCATCGCTGTGTCAGCCAGAGCCGGGCTTATGAATAAATGAAGTGAAAGCAAAGCATCTGGCTAATGGAATAATGACAACTGTGTGCCGACCCCAAAGGGAGAAGGGAACAATTTGAGACATTCAATTATTTAATGGGAGAAGCCTGTTACCCGGCCGGTGCAGGGGAGAGAGGAGCGGATGATGCCGGAGGAGACTCGTGTGCCTTGTGGGTCTCCCCCTGACCATCTGCCCCGGGGCTGGAAAGCACTGGGTGGGCTACTGATGGCAGGTGACGCAAAGCAGACCCCCGGGGCTCAGGGTCAGGAGGGCAGCGGGTCCAGAGCCGGACGGAGAGGTCTCAGCAGATGCATGCAACCCAGGGACCCTGCGACACAACCACCCCCTGCTCCCAGCTGCAGCCCCGCGGGCTCTGGTGGACCCAGGCAAGGCTGCCGGCACGGCGCTGAGCGGGGCCGCCCCGGGATGCTCTCCTCGGGTGGTGGGCAGACCCCTGGCGTGAGCGCCAAGAGCAGGGCTGGGCACCGAGGACTGTCAGCTCTGGTGCCCGTGACGGCGAGGCCAGGAGGAATTCATTTACACGTCGGCAGGATGTCAGCGCGGAGGCAGGTCGAGGTGCAAATGGACTCAACGGGGATTCACTGCCCACTTCGAAACCCCCGTTTTGCTCAGCCGAAGGTCGGGGCAGCTGAGGGCCCGATCCTGACAGCTTGCCAGGACCCGCGCAGACGCTGGGAGAGGCCCCTCAGCATCCAGCAGTCAACAGGACTGGCCTTGCCGGCTTCGGCTGTACCTTGGTCCAACCCAGATCTCCTTGCTCGCAGCTGGAAAGCTGTCCCTTGCTGCCAGGGCTTGCAGGGTGAGCTCAGTGACAGGGCACTGGGTGAGGTGGGCACCAGTCGGATCATGCCTGTGGTGGGCCAGTAGGGGGCGCTTCTGCGTTGAGCCGCCCACCTTTCTGCGCCCGCCCACCTTCCAGACTTTGAATGCCTTCCTAGGGGCGCCTCATGCTCGGCCGACCCCTCTCCCGGAGCACACTCACTAATCTGGGGGTAACGTCGCCGCCACCACCCCGAGAAGGGACTGTCTCGGCCCTGTGTCCTCGGGGAAACACAGGCCTAATAGT
>NW_017728928.1:1445677-1469414 GCF_001723895.1 Crocodylus porosus
TCCAGCTCCCCAGCTAGATGCCCCTCACCCGGGTGGCTGATGCCAGTCCCGTGGGCAGGGGGAGCAGGTTCCCCCCCCCTCAGGACTGCAGCCAGCTCAGGCTACCTAAAGAGACAGGCCGAGGTGTGAATCCTCTCCTGGCCCATCTAATCACATAGTCACAGGGCAGAGATTTTGGGGAGAAACCAAGGTGGCTTTCTGCCACAATGCCTACCTTCCCAGCAGGGGCGCGGGAGAGGTCCGGGGCCACCCCAACCGTCCTGGCTGCCCAGGGATGCTGTGGGGATTGTTCCTTCTAGCCCTGCAGTTCTCTGTGCATATTGAACCTAGAAACCCCCTCTGTGGGGTGTGTATATGGGGGGGGCAGTGATTCTCCATCCCTTTGCAGAGAACAAGGACCCACATCCCATGGTTGCCCCCACCGATCGCTGTTCTGCTTGGTTTCGGCTACTAACGGACAGCTGGAGAGACCCAGCGGGGAAGTGACCCTTGCAGCAAGAGCAGCCTGCTCCTGCGTGCACGTGCGTGCAAGCGTGAATGGCCCCAGCCCCGCGGGGCTGCCCGTCTCACGCCGCGGGCTGTGCCCATCCGATGAGGCCTGGGGACTTATTAACGCCTGCAGCAGCACCAGTGGGGAACGGGGCCCTGTGACACGGAGAGAGAGCCCTGCCCCAAAGACCCCGTGGTTTGAATGGGGGACGTAGCAGATGGGGTGGGGAAACTGAGTCACGGGGCGGGGGACCGAGAGGGTCAGTGGCAGAGCTGGTTTCCTTGCTGTAGACACCCAAGGTCAAGGCTTGCTCACAGCAGGGGAGCTAATGGGGTTATGCCCCCACCTTGCCTGGGTCCGTACCCTGCACCCCAACATCCTGCCGTTGCCATGCGCTGTCCCCCCTCTGCATCAGCACACCCCCGGCACCTGGTGGGAGCCCATGATGACCCGTATGCAAGAGCGGCCCATGGCTCTTGTGGACATGGGGTTTACATTTCCCTCCTTGCCCAGCCCGTGCCAGCAGCCCGGCTGCGCTTCAAACACGGCTCGATTGCATCAAGAAGTAAGCAAGACGCTGGCTGAAGGGGCAGAGGCTGGCACTGAACACCTGAACCTGGTGCCAAGCCTGCGAGAAGAGAGCACCGAAAATCCCACGCTCCTCCAGGTGCCAACATGGGCGCCCACGGTGGCTGGGTGCTCATCGCCTCCCCTCGATGCCAGCTCCGTGCCGCTGTGGGATGCCGGTCGGACTGGCGGGGGGCCCATAAAGATGAGACACGGGATCTCGGGCAGCGACCGGTCGTTTCAGCAGAGTCCAAAAGGGATCAGACACATCCTTGGAGGAAAGGGGCATCAGGCACTATTAAGCATGGCAGCAAGGGGCTTGGCCTCTGAATCAAAACTTCCTGGATTTAAATGCTAGAGTTTGCAAGTGAGGAACAAGGGGGGGAACCCTGCTCAGACCCAGGTCGCTCTCCCTCCACGCTCTGCCCCGCTGGGACCCAGGGGATGGCAGTACTCGTGTTGCATGCCGATGCCAGCTTCGTGGAGCTGAAGTGGAGGGATGGGGCGGCCTGTGGGCACAGACCCTCTCCCCACGGCCCCTGGCTGCCTACACCGGGGATCTGCCATCCAGGTGGGGCCTGCCCATGCCGCCTACCGCTGCCAGCATGCGCATCCTTCCCCTCCCTGCCAAGGCTTTCCTGTGGTTTGCTGGCAAAGAGTTTCCTTCATTCCCACCGCTCTCCAAGGAAGGAGACTCTTTTATTCGCTGAGACAAAGACGCCTTTGTGGCTGCTGCTGTTGGTGCCGATTATCTCTGCTGCCGTCGCTGCGGTCCCCTGTGCCGGATGCCGCGCACGCAGGCAGAGCCGGCGGTGGTCCCTGCCCCGTGCAGCTTACAGGCTCCCTGCAAGAGACACCGGGGCATCGGGCAGCAAGGGACCCCTGGGGCGTTGGGTGCAGTCGGCTGCAATTGCAGATGACAGAGTCCTCTCCCCCGGCAAAGCCACAGGGCACCCTACAGCAAACCTGGCACCTTCAACAGCCAAACCCTGGTGCTCCTGTGCCCCAGGCAGAGCAGAGGAAACCCAGCGGCATGGACAGAGCAGGGAGCACAAGAAGCAATGAAGCCCCATGGTCAGCACGGTGGGGGGTGGTCTCAGCCCGGCAGCCTGGGTGGACTGGACACCCCCTTTGAGTGTTGTCCGGAGGAAAAGTTTCCCGTCTTGGAAGGCGGCAGGTGTTTTTGTCTTGAAGCTGCAACGATGCTTCCCCTGGGGACTCATCCAGCCAACCGTGCACCCAGCGCCCTCCCCACAGCCGGTCGGGTCTCCTTGCACCGGCTCTGGGCTCTGCAGCTGGGCTGAACGGGACTGGCAGGGTCTTGCCAAGGGTTGGGGGCACCGAGCGCTGATTGCCTGTGCATGGCTGGACTCTGCAGCTAGGGACAGACATTACACATAAACCGGTTTAAGTGCTCAGAAGCTGGTTTAACCCTGTGACAGAACATACGCTCGGTGCACATAAGCTGGCTTCGAAATGCCTGAGGCTGGTTTAAGATAAACCCGGTTGAAAACTGAACTGATTTGGGCCGAACCAGTTTCTGCAATGTCTGTCCCAGACCCGGGTGTAGCAGCGACTGGGTCCGGGCCTGCCCTGAGTCCCCTGCGTGCAGCAGGGCGGAAAGCGGGGAAGTTAGCCCCAGGCGGTGTGTGGTTTGGAAAGCTTGCTGCCTCCATCCATCTGGGCACGGCGCAGGCCAGTGTCTGCCTGAGCTGCCAGCCAAGGGAAGCACCAGATCCCGCTTGGCACCCGGGCCCGTGCACGGAGGTTGGGCACCCTGCTCCGAGCCTGGAGCTCAGCCGCAGGGCGCAAGTCTCCATGAGACTGGCGCACGCTGAGAAGGAGGGGCGATGCCCTGCACAGGGGAGGGACGTGGGCTGCAGGGGCCTCGGAGATTACCGCTGGCCTCACCGCCTCCAAAGGATGCATCCGACTCAGGCTCTGAGGATGAAACCACGATGCCAGGGGAGAGGCCCAGATCCAGCGGCCGGCTTGTCCCTGCAGCCGTGCACGGGCCCTTATCGCTCCGTCCAGACGCGTCCAAGAGACGTTTGCTTTGGATCCAGTCGAGGAGGGGGCGGGCAGCCAAGATGGGTCTGCAGCGGTTGCTTTCGCCTCTGCGATCTGCTGAGCTGCTCCCCACCAGAGCCAGCCGCCGCTGGATCCTCGCACGGCGCCGTGGCCTCGGGCCCGGGGCAGCGGGTCAGCGGGGGCCATTTTTCCTCCGTCTCCCAGGGATGCGCCAACCATCTCGTCCGCCCCAGATAACAGATCGCAGCCGCCTAAGCCGAGATTAACTCCATCACCCCGTGCCAGCGTCTTCCAGATGGAGGGGCTGGGGAGAGGGAAGGAGAGAGAAGAAGCCCGCCCAGGACACTGTGTTTCTGCTGCTCAAATATTTCCCTGACATTGCAGCAATCTTGGTTGGGAAAGGAGAAAGGCAGGGAGTGAAAAGCAGCAGGGACTGAAGCCGGTGAGGTCCCGGTGTTTGTAGGACGAGGCAGGAGGACTCGCCCGGGGGGACCCTCGGATGCTGCCAACCCGGAGCAGACCCACGGCCCAGCCTCCTGGGAGATGTTTTGGACCTAGCCATAAAGTCACCGAAAAATGCAGCTCCCGAGCTCTTCTGGCATGGGAGTCATGTTCACAAATCGCTCCTATGGAAGGAAAAAAAAAGGCCCCAGGGCAAAGCCCTGACCTCTGGCTTGCATGGCGCGCCGGAGCTGAGCCGTGTGCGTTTTCGAGACGAAGCGTCTGGCTTTGGCTCGCTCCCTAATGAAATTTTGGAGGGGGTCCTGCTCAATCCGGGGTCAGACCGAACGCTCTCTATTTCTTTCCTTTGCTTCCTGGCCCATCGATGCAGACGTCCATTGCTGACGCAGCCCCGGGGATCGCCATTCCTGCTCCTGCCTCTCGGGGCCGAGCCCTGCATGGGGCAGTCCTGACCGGTGCCAAGGTCTGCCCGGGGCCTGAGGCTGGCTGTGCACGCCCCCCCGGGCACCCTCGCTGCTGGGTGCCGAGCCCCGGAGGGGTGGCACGTGCTGAACAGCAGCCAGGCAGCTGGAGAGGGCTCGGAGCCGGCTGGGGTGCTCTCCCCCTCCCGCCCCCCTGCCACTTCCATCTTGTTTAGCTCTCATTTGTAAATGGGCTGCGGCCCAACACAAAGAAGCAGGAGGAAGTACGCGCCCGTCTCCCTTAAGCTCGTCAGAGCCGGGTTCTTCATTACCTGCACACCTGTTCCCCGGCGCCATATGGCCCGGAGTAAATAGACTGTAATTGTTTATCCAGAGCTGGGACTCGAATGCGGCGAGGAGCCGCTCTTGGAAGAAGTCACCTTCCCTGAAGGGCAGGGTGCCCAGAGAGAAGGGGAGAGGCGTGGGGGCTCTCGGCAGCCCCCTCCCAGCTCTGCTCCTCCCCTGCTGAGCTTCCTTCTGGCGGCTGCAGCTGCATTTTGCATCGAGAAAGCCGTCCCCAGTGCTGGGAGCTGGTTCACCCCAGCAGCACAGGGGGAGGCCCTGGGTTTGGGAGCTTTTTTTATCATGCTCTTCTGGCCATCCATCACCAAGAGGACTAAAGCGAAGCGCCCCCATCGCTATTGCATGTGGCACGCTGCCTGCCTCCATGCTCGCCCGGGCACTGTGGGCCCTGTCCGGGGGATGCTGTGCTGTCATATGTCTCTAGACAAGGGGCTTGGGCCAGATCCATGCTGGGCTGGATCATCGGGGAGCGACAGGAAGCAGTGGCATTTGACTCTGAGTCTGTATTGACCCAACGAGGAGCACTGGACAAACACCCCGACGTGGCATTGGGAGGCACTGTGCCCTCCGCCGGGTCACTGCAGACACCACCGTGCTCCTTGCAAGGGCAGGGCACTGCTGAGCACTTCCCACCCCCGGGGGCTCCAGCTGCATTGCTTATTTTTACCCCTGCACATGCTTATGGGTGCTGTTGCAAACAGCTGCCGCGTTCCACCCCAGCGCTGGCTGCATTTCAGCTGCAAAAAAAAAAAAAAATCCAGGCAATGTCCCAGCCAGGGTTATGCAGACGATTAATCCCCCAGCGTTTGCAGAGCACCCTGTGACTTTCCAGCCAAAGGCCCCGTGTTGTTGTCGCACTCAGCAGCTGGGCCCAGGCGTGTGGCATGATTTTCCTCTCCTTGTACGATCGGTGAGGGTGACCCCGTCCGCACGCTCCAGGAGGGAGGCGGGGGACCCCGCGGGCTGGAGAAGCAGGGCCGCCCCGCTTGTGATTGCGCTGAGACTGGTACGGCAGCATGTCCTGTCGTCTTCGACAGCGAGCGACTGCGTGTGACAGAGAGTCGGTGGCACTTTCAGAGATGATTAATCATCAGCAGAATAAAAGGCATTAATTTCCACCCGGCGCGCTCCCCGGTAGGCTGGGAGCCGCGCGTTACAATCTGTCTGCTGTCAGCTCTCGGCGAGGCTGGCCCCGCCGCCCTGACTTCGTCTGGCTCGTCTTCGCTCCTCTCGGGTTGCTCTGTGTTTCAGTGCCGGAGACTCCCCTTGTTCCCAGGCCCCGGCGCTCACGTCTGCAAGCGCGCGGTGATTTACGGAGGGAGGGCGAGCACCCTGCTCGCTCATCGGAGTTGGCAGCTCGCCTCGCGGAGACGTTGCTCTGCAGAGGACGGGGGGAGGCTCCAGCAGGCCCGCGCCATCTCCTCGTCGGCGCCAAGAGCCCAGGCCGCGCTACGGCATTGCCCCTTCAGTCGAACGGGGTTTTAAACGTCGCCAGGATCTGCCCCCTGCCCACAGGGGTCAGCGGCATCTTGCACCCACCCAGCTGGGGCATCGCTCGCAGCGGGGAGCGGGCTCGCGGCAGGCAGGCCGGCCGGCGCCGCTTGTCCCTGGGGAAAGGGATCTCAGCGGCCGTGCCGTCAGCTCATCCCAGCCTGCCTGGCAGGAGAGGCCCGTACCTCGGTGTCCGTGCCAGGCAGCTCATTTAGTAGCGTTATTTTGTCCCTGTCCTGCACACAAGTCCCTGCCTGACCACGCTCAGACAGGAGATGATTTTTCCCTGCCTTGTAGGGGGCAACGCTGAGAGACGTGCCCGGTGCCCGGCAGATGCTAAGCCCCGTCTCACGCAGAGCCAGGCCTGGCTTCGAGCCCCCCGGCCACCCCTCCCGGAGCCTGGCACCAGCTCGCAGGCTGCTTGACAGGCAGCCGCGCACCCGTGTCCTGCGGCTCCTTCGAACGAGGCGCTTTCTTTCCCCCGGAGGGTTTCTTTGCCTCGGGGACGTGTCTGATAAATCGCGGGGCTGTTTCGACTCGACGTGCCGCAGCTGTTGCGCGAACGGCATCCGATACCCAAGGGCCTGACCCCGGCAGCTGCGTGGCAGCGGGTCCCCTGCGTCTCCCGGCGTGCATCCGTCTCCCCCAGCAGACGAGCCCGATGCTCCCCACCTGTCGCGCAGCGTCGCCTGCGCGGGCTGCGCGTTTCTGCCCGGACAGTCCCATCGCCGGGATGCGCGACCACGGCGCGGGTCTCCTGGGACCGAAGGCAAGCAGCGGGGTGATTTACTGCAAGCTCTCAAGGCAAAACCCTTCGGCATTTACCCAGCATTGCTCGAGTCAACAGCGGAGCGGGGAACGGCAGGGGCAGTGTCAACAAAACCAATGGCTGGCAGCTCTCCGGAGGGCCTGGGAGCAGGCGGCCGAGCCCAGCAGCCGGCTAACGGCACCCCTGGGACGGGCAGGCAGCCCCGGGGTGTCTGTGTGCAAACGCGGGGCCTTGCCCTCAGCTGCCGGGAGTCGTTTCCAGTCGCTGGAAGGAGCTGGCACCAGGTGTGCATGCCTGTGCGTGGGTACACGGGTGCTCTAGGGGTGTAGGGCTGAGTGTGCGTGCACCGATAGATACACTGTGTGTGTACACAGATGCACGAGAGGTGTCGAGCCAAGCGTGTGCACCTATAGACACAATGTGTGTGTGTGTAGATACACGAGGGGTGTGGAGCCGAGCGTGTGTGCACCTATAGACATACTGTGTGTGTACATAGATACACTGTGTACCTGTATACCTATAGATACACTGTGTGTGTACACAGATGCACGAGAGGTGTCACGTCAAGTGTGTGTGCACCTATAGACACAATGTGTCTGTATATAGACACACGAGGAGTGTGGAGCCGAGTGTGTGTGCACCTGCAGATACACTGTGTGTACGCATAGATACATGAAGAGTGTAGAGCCAAGTGTATGTGCCCCGATAGACATACTGTGTGTGTACGTAGATACACGAGGAATGTAAACTCGAGTATGTACACCTATAGATACACTGTGTGTGTACATAGATTCACGGGAGGTGTTGAGCTGAGTGTGTGCGCGTCTATAGATCAACTGTGTGTGTACATAGATGCACAAGGGGTGTAGAGCCAAGTCTATGTACACCTATAGAAACATTATGTCTGTACATAGATATACAAGGGGTGTAAAGCAAGTGTGCGCGCACCTAGATATACTCTGTGTGTGTGTGTGCACAGATACATGACAGATGTGGATCCGATAGACTCTCCCTATCTACACAGCTAGCCTCGAGGCGTACATCCAAGCGTGCGCGTGCATGCAGCTACACGGTGCATGTACACAGACGTACTCTAGGCATGTACCCAAGTGGGTGCGAGTGTATGCACAGGCCCGCACTGTGTGCACACAACAGACACACACACACATACACCCCTACCTAAATAGCTTGATAGCATCTAAATGGGGAAGACAATTGGACGTCAAACCCTATTTGAGTAACACATTTATACCCACTGACTTTTATGGAATTCCTGCTGATTGATTCAAGCCCCATAAAATTTCCCCTGGCAACTTACACACCTTCCCAGCCTGCCTCCTGCCTCCCAGGGTGATACTCTATTGAATAGCGACTTGATTGACTCCTCTGTCTATAATGGGATTTTATCCGGGATCCCTGTTATGAACAGCTTATTTTCGGCTCGCCGTCAGAGCCTCACTCCAGATAAAGCAGGCGGCGTGCACGCTGCCCTGTCAGAAGCTGTATACGGGGCCCATCCATCATGCTGTCAAAGTATCAATCAGGACAGAGACGGGGGAAAGCAAAACCCGGTGATGGGAGTCTGTTTCGTGCGATTCCCCGGGGGAGAGGAGACAGGAGGGAGTTCGGGTTTGCAGTGGCTGTCTGAGCTCGTTTGGGGGAATTTTCCACTCCCGCAAAGGCCTGGAGCCGTGAGCGCTGGGGAAAGGCAAGCGCGCTGAAGTTGGGCACCGGGCGAATTGATGCTCTGCCTGCTACTGCAGCCCCGCAGCTCTGCCATGGCCCCAGCCCCCTGCTCTATCCACTGGGTAATACTACCTGCACAGCAGAAGGCGAGGGGCCAGGCGTATGTGTGTCCTCTCCCTTCCCCGCTGCTCAGGGTGCAGCACCCAGGGGGATCGGGGCCGGCTCTGGGGCTGCTGGGGTCTCCTGCACGGGCAGCTGCAAAGCAGGAGTTGTTCCCAGGGACTTTCTGCTGCTGCCAAGAGGATGGGAGAGGGGGGAGCGGGAGTCTTCCCACTGGCCTCGCTGTGCCCACACGAGCCTCTCGCCTGGACTTGACTACAGGCACACAGCAGCCTGGCAGGGCAGCATCCTCGCTGGGGGCTGAGAGGCCGGGGTAGTGGAGGCACGGGGCCTGGGCGGGCAGCGAGGGCATGCTGGCAACCCCCCGGAGCTGCTAGCACTTGTCTGGGGCTGGGACACCGCAGCTCTGTGATGCTCTTCCTCCCTCCAGCTACCCTGGCCACCTTCCTCAGCATCCCCCTCTTGCTCCCACAGCCAGCCCCCACCCCCCGCCCCGCTGGCTCCCAGCACCTGCTGCCACGAGCTTCCCGGGGAAGCAAGGGGAGGGGAGTCAGGAGCAAATTCTCCTGCAAAAATGCAGCTCCTTCTCCCATCGCTGTGCTCTCCCCCTCTCCTGCCTGCCTGGCATTAATATTCATCAGGCCGCGTCATCCCAGAGGTAGCGCGAGCGCCGACACAATCAGGCCACTTCAGTTATTACTCAGGGACTAATAGGAGTGGCATGAGGAGCCGGCTTACACCCCGCAGCCCCCGGGGCAGGGACGGGTCCTGTCCTGGTGAGGGGCGGCGAGCCCCCCTGGGTGTTTGCACCCTGCCGAGGGGTGCACATAGGATTGGGAGCGAAGTGTGTGCTCCTTGAGAGAGCTCTTGATCCCCAAACCAGTCTCCGGCGGGGTGCGTTAGTCCTTGGGCATCAGCTCGAGAGGGCCGTGCGGGTGCTTGTGGAGCCAGGCCCCTTTACACCAGCCCGAGGGCTGGCCCAGGTGCTCCGCACCCTAGACGAAGCAGGGTGGGTGGGTGGGGGGACCGGCATGCCCTCGGGTGCTCTCTCCCTGGGCCATAATAGATGAGTTACACCCCATAACGTGGTACACGTGCATGGGGTTATGTCCCAAGCATCCCGTGATAACTCAGTGCATGTAGTTTATCCTGCCTTGAATGCAGGCAGGAGTGTTGCAAGAAGGGGTCTCTCCTCAGCGCTGCCCACCAGGCATCAAGGGGAGGTTTTCCCCTGTCCCCTACGCTGAGACCCAACAAACGCCCTGCACGCAGGCCCCGAGGAGATGGCTCGCAAGGCAAAGAGGCTGATGTCCTGAGGGAGCCGCTGTCTCCCGAGCCGGGGTTGGATGTTTCTCAGGCTGGCTGGAGCAATTACTGCTGCAGACGGGACGCGCCGGACTCTCCGGCCTTGCCTTTGTTGAAAAGGGCATTCATTTCAGAGGAGAAAAAAAGGAGCCGCGCGGCAATTAGAGGCCCTCACAGGTCGGCTGGGCCGGCGCGGGGGCAGAGCAGGGACCGGACTCGCCGCGCCGCGCTGACGGGCCTGTCAGCGTGGCCATCGATTGCGGCGCTTCCTGCTCCCCGATGGGGATGTGTCTCGCCCCCCCATGCCGGCAGAGGAGGGGGGTCACACAAGGTGGCAGGGGACGGGATGCAGCAGATACTGAGCAGGGTACAACTGGGAAGGCAAGCAAGGCAGAAACAGCTATTGCCAGGCATGGGAGGGCAGGGGACAACTGTAGGCTGGGACTCTGGGGATGCAGCTCTGCCACAGACTGCCCGGATGGCCTTGGGCAGCTCACTTCACCTTCCTGTCTTTCAGTCTCTGCAGGAGCATTTCCCTCCAGCTCTCTGCCCAGGCTGCCAGGACAAAAAGGGCCGATCCTGGCCATGGTCTTTGTTCCTGTTCTGGGTACAGCTGCCCAGAGCCTCATGCACGACGCCAGCAGGGGCTGGAGATCTCCTCGCCCCGCGCAGCCAGCTGGCAGGCGGCAGAGGCAGCCGGTAGGGTTAGGGGGAGAGCCACGGCCAGAATGCAGAGCAGCGTCTCGGCGGCTGGCATCTCGGGCAGCTGTACCCGGGGAGGAGGAAGGGAGCGTGTGTGCATGCATGTGTGCGTAGCAGGAGGAACAGGCCGTTCCCCCCCCAGGGGCCGGACTGGTCTCCAGAGGCCAAATGGGTGCCAGACCCTGCTCCCCAGACCAGAGGCAATGCGGAGGGACCTCTCGGCATCCCCCGGGCCCCCTCACCCAGCATGCACCCCGCAGTGCGGCACTAGCGGTGCTCTCCAGGAAAGGCAGGCGTGCGCACAGCGCGCTGCATGGAGCGCCTGTGCGCTCTCCCCAGGCTCTATAGATAGCCGGGAACTGGAGAGGCCAGAGAGGAGCACACCGTGAGCGGGGCAGGAAGCTTGCTCAAGGCACACGCATGCACACGCTTCCCCCGAGCCTGGGAGGGGAATGAGGCAGGGGCTCCGGGGCCTGGATGCATGGGCACGGTGCGACGCTTGCTGCGCCTGGGGAGCTGCTGCTGTAGAAACAGTGAACGAGGACTTTGTGCGCTGCAGCAGCTCCTGCACGGCCCAGTCCTGGACATGCAGAGAAGGAGACAGTCCCTGCCCCAAAGAGCCTGCATCGATGAGGAGCCGCAGCCGACCAGGGAAGGTTGGATAGCAGGGAGCACAGCACGGCTTTCGCACGGCTGAGGAAGCCCTGCAGGCCTCCTCCCCCCAGGGAAGCCATCCATGGACTCGTGCAGCTCCGTGACCACGCAGGCAGCATCCCCCCGCCGCCGCAGCGCTGGCAGGGCAGGCCCACGTACCGCGGGGAAGGGGCCCGGGGCTGCTGGACCGGCTCCTACCAGCCACAGCAGAGGCCTGCTCCGACACGCAGCGCAGCATCGCTGCCGGCTGGAGAACGGGTCCTGCAGCAGCGGTCCCCGAATGGGCTCACGCCACCCCCCCGACCCCACAATGCCCCTCGTGGGAAGATGCTTTTTTTTCTTCTCCCCCCTTTTATAAGAAGCGCAGCTCCTGTAATAAAGAATTTAATAACCCGCTGTGCCTGTGTGGATAGAAAACTCATTTGTTTAATAGGCAGCAGTTTGGCTTTGTCATGTTCATTTAGTTTTTAATGACGCACAGTTGTGCCAATATTGATTTTAGCTTATAGGGACTCCAAAAATTTACTATCTGGAATTATCTGAAATGTAACCGGTTTATCTTGCCGTCAGGAAGACGGATCGCTGCCTCGCCTCGCTCGGAGCGCCGGGCCGGGCCGCGCGCGCCGCCTGTGCCGGAGCCCGCGTGACGCCTTGGAGGGACCTTTCCCGCCCTGCAGGCCGTGTGGCTGGGGGCGCCGGGAGCAGGGCCATGGCAGGAGGGATTTTTTGGCTTGCAAAGCACAGTGGGGAAAGCAAAGCAGTCGATGTCCCCGGCCCCCTGCTCCGCGCCGAGCTCGCGCTCTCCGTGCAGTTTTGCCTGCTCTTGTCTCTCCTCCGCATCTTGACTCGGCCCCCGGCAGCCCCGAAGCGCAAGTCTGATGCTGCTCTCTGCCCCGTCAGGTGCAGCCCTTCCAGCGGAGGACGGGAGCTGCTCACGGGCTTGTCCCCAGGCTCTTGCGCTCAGCCGGCTGGAGCCCATGGTCCAGACCGGGCTGGGGTCTCGGGCCTGGGCGGGTTGCAGAAGGGAGCTGAGATGTGGTGGGGAGAATGGGCAGAGGCGCCCGAGACTGCCCAGCAAGTCAGTGTCTGAATCGGGAACAGGACCCGCCGGTCCTGCAGGACTCACAGCGGACGGCCCTTGCTTTCCCAGGAACGAGGACTATGTGCACTGCAGCAACTCCTGCAAGGCCCAGTCCTGGATCGGGACATGCAGAGAAGGAAGCAGTCCTTGCCCCGAAGAGTTGCATTGATGAGGAGCCTCCCAGGGTCACCCAGGGACTGAACCCAGCTCTCCCAGGCCCCACGCTGGGCCTTCAGCCGCTGCCCTGTCGAACCAAGCTGACCCGGGAGCAGGTAGGGAGGGCATCAGCGATGCAAAGTGACAGCAGATCTCCGCTCCGCATCCATCTCTCGGCTCTACCGCACTGGCAGGAGCTCCCGGAGCAAACCGCGGCGCACGGCACTGAATTACGGTAACCGGCCTGGAGTTACCCCAGCCGATAAAAAGCCGCCGTTTCATTTGCTTCTGTTTTTATGAATCAGCATTTCCCGTGTCAATCAACTCCCCCACCCCCCCGCACCCCTGATCCTATTAGCCGTGATACTGTACGGAGTGACAATTGACAGCAAATTGTATTGACAGACTCTTATTGAGCATAATTACTCGACAGGAACCATCCAGAATCCATTAGCCGGAGTGCCCGCGGCAGCGATTCGGTGGGGCTCTCAAAAGAAAGATCAAGGGGCACGGAGGGGTGGGAGCGGCTGGCCTCGCTACAAAACACGAGAGAGTTTCTAAACGCAGTTCTCCTCTGTGCAGCTTCTGAGCCCTCGTCTGACACTGTAAGTCCTCCACGCTGGCCCTCGGCGGGGGAACGTCACCTGCAGCTCATTAAATGTTCGCCAGAGAGGAAACGGACCCGTGGTGTGAGCGGACCAAAGCCCCCGCGTTCGGGTGTGGGCAGCAGCAGGCAGGCGGGCTAGGTGGTGGACAGCGGCCGGGGGGAACGGACCAGTCCCCGGTCCAGGTCTGACAGCATCCTGACACCTGTAGACTTGCATGAGTGCCTAAACCCCCTAGGTGCTGGTCTTAGTCTCACCAGCATTTCTTTGCACCTGGGGCACGCCTGCCCCTTGGCAGCACTGGCTGGTGGGGGCTCCGTAGTGGGAGTCAGTGTATTATTCATCACGCCAGTCTTTAAATCCATTATTCACTATTTCCACTATCACTATCCATTATTTATGGCTTCCTTCAGGAGCTCCCACCATCCGCACCTGTGAGACTGGGGATCGGGAGAACCCGTGACACTGGGACTCGGTATCTTAGGCAACGAGGTTCGGCAATCAGTGGGCCACGTGATGGACCAGACCCTGAATGCCCCCAACTGTGCTCGGCGCTGCTAGTAGAGACGGCCCCTGCCTCTGTGAACAGACCGACAAGGGGAACAGAAGTGCAGAGAGATAAAGAGACTTGCCCGTGGCCCTGCTCCAAGGCAGTGGCGGAGGCAGGACGCAGGGTCACATCTCCCGGGGCAGCTCTCACCCCTCCGCCGTGCAAAGGCTGTGCTGAACCGGCAGCGGTCCCTTTGCACAGCTCACGGGCGTGCATGCTCCCCGGGGACCGAGGCTGGCAGCCGGGGTCGAGAGAAACAGCCCTTCCAGGTTGCATCCAGGTGTCTTTGACGCCACCTTGCCCGGATCAACAGGTGGGCTGGCTGCTTGCAACCCCACCACCCGTGCTGACGGCCCCCAACCCCGCTCTCGGGCTGACAACCCCCTCCGCACCTCGCTGCGCTGTCTCCGCACCGTCAAGGACATGCAGGCCTGGTGCCACTGAGCACGTGTGGCTCTCCCCAGGCTCCTAGCAAGAGGCTGCTCAACTTTTCGGCTCAGCCAGGAGGAGGTGGGGTGGGGTGGGAGTCCGCCGGGCACTGGGGTCAAGGCAGTGAGAACAGCATGCGAGCGCTGCCGGGCAGGTGTGAATGGGACCCGGCGAGGCCAGGAAGGCGACGATGAGGCGGGATGTGCCTGGCGCGCTGCCCTCCTGGGGCCTTGGATAATAGAGTCCGTAGGAGCAGACTGTCGGCATAGGCTGGTGCTGCCTGGTGCAGAAATCGAGGGAAATGGACTCTGAAATCAAGGGGACTGTGATTTCCACCGCTGCAGAGGTGTCCCAGGGAGCGGGGTGTCCTCAGGGCAGAGAATGGAGGGCAGGAGCAGGTGGCAGCTCTCTGCATCGAGCTCGGATGAGCCATTTAGGCCCGCTGACCTGGGGGCTCTCGTGTATTTGGGAAGACTCACTGCTTCGGAGGGAAGGCGAGCCTTAGAGGACGCTGCTCTCTGCCTCGAAAGCCGGGGAATAAGGGTCTGGGTCTGCATCGGGCACTGGATTATTCCAGGGGAAGAAGCTGCCCGGCAGGCCCCAGGATCGGGGCCCTTGGCTCCCAGCAGCTCCAGCTGCCTCCCTGGTGCCGGAGACAGCCTAATAAATGGCGGCTGCTGGAAGTCCTCGCAGAGACAGGGCAGCAGCCCCTAAGGCGCCTTAATCCCCCGGCTTTGCGTTGTTAACTGGGAGATAAGAGGCGGCCGTGGAGAAGAAGCCGGGAGCTCTGCAAGCAGCGCGGCGTGCCTGGGCCGCTCCCCACGCGCACCCACCCGTGCTCCAGCCCCCCACCCCCTGCCCCTTCCTGCTGCCCCACGCACCAGCCCCGGGCACCCCCAGCTTTGCCGGCACCTCGGTTCGAAGCCACCCCCCCGCGCCCTTCTGCCAGCGCTGTCTGATCTGCCTCACAGGCCCCGATCCTGCGGCCGGCAAAGGGTGGCAGAGCAAGCGGGGAGCTGCTCTCCACTGCGGCGGTGACCTCTGGCATGGGGTCTGGGCCCACGGGGGTCAGGGCTGAGACCCGGCCAACTCACTGCGTGCAAGCAGCCGAAGCCGGTGACCGTATGGGTGGAGGGCTCTTCGATACCTGCCTGCCCATGAATTACAAGCCCCTGAGCTATCTGCGTTTCCCCCGCATCAGATCTCATCCCGGGCCTCCGGAGTTAGCCGCCGGGCCCAGCGGGAGCCGGGAGCGAGCTCTGATCCCTGCCGGAGCGAATCCGGCTGTCGGGGGTCGATCCCCCGTCACCCTCGAGGTGTCTGTGCCACGGCAGCTGGCCACTCCTGGGAGCTCCCCGCAGCTTTCTGACCAGAGCGGGTCTCAGCCCGACACGCGCAGTGACCCGCGGGGCACCCGGGCCGCGCGGGGGACGAGCCGAGCGTGGATCTGCCCGAAGAGGGCCCAGGCCTCGCGGCTGACGCGCGCCCTGCCCGGGGCTGCACGTGGCCTCCGAGCCCCTCTGCTCCGTGCCAGCTGGGAGCAAAGCGACGCGCCCCTAAAGGTGGCAGATGCCCCGGGCAGGCCCCGTGCAGGGGCAGCAGGGGCCTGGGGTAGCACGGGAGAAGGGGGACGCGCTCTGCTCTGGCAGCCCCACCATCCCCATCCTGGCTGCTGCCACAGGGATGCTCCGGGGTCGCCTGGGCAACAGGATGTGCAGACTGATTGGTGCTGACAGCCTATGCGAGGGAGCCCCCACCCCCCAAGAGGCGGGCCCTAGTGCTGCCCGCCCCCTCGTCTCTCCTGGCCCAGGTGTGCTCCTTGGGAGGGGGCGTCAGCCCGCCCAGCACCAGAGGCTTGGCCCCGTATGCTGGGGAGCCCCGGCGGGTACAAGAAACCGGGGTGCAGGACGCTGGGCAGAGGGCCCAGATGGCGCCTCTGCCCCTTGGCGGGGTCCCGGGGCTGGGGAGGCGCCAGAGGTCCCGGTGGGCACGACCTGGAGGTAGGCTGGCATCTCCTTCTCGCTGCAGCGGGGGGTCCAGGTGCCCCCTGCACTAGGGCTGGGGGAGCTGGGGCAGCACCTGTCCCTGGCTCCTAACCCTGGCTCGGGGAGAGGCTGGTGGGCTAGCGAACCCCCTGCTCTGCACGCAGCTGCCAGCTCCGTGCGCTCCCGCAGACGCCTGGCACCGCACGCGGCGCGGGCTGGGGCCCGGGCCCGGGTGCGATGCTGGAAGGGGTAGGAGAGGCTTCGCGGGGCCTCCTGACATGGCCGGGCTCGGGGCCTGCGCAGGGAGGAAGGGTTTAAGCGGGTGCGGGCCTGCAGAGAGAAGGCAGCACTTCACCCCGAGCGGGGCTCTTCTTTCTGGCAGGGCGCTGGAGCAACGCCGAGGCGGGCGCTCCCACCGCAAGCGCCTGTTGCACTCATGCAACTGCGAAAAGCTCATCTTCGGTCGGCGCTGCTGGGCTGTGCGCCAGCCCCTCCGCAGGCTGGGGGTGGGCCGCGTCCAGAGCCGGGGGGGGCGTCTTTAAGGGGGGCTGGAAAAATATGGTTTTATAATAACAAAGCCGGGGAGGCTATAAAAAGCCGGCGTGCTGTTGGCAGGCATCCCGGGGAGAGGCGGGGGAGCCTACGGCCTCCGCTTGAACCGTTTCCTCTGGCTGCTGGGCCTCGGTACAGCGGGGGGGCCGTGTCCGAGCCTCTCGCCAACCCCGCCAGAGGGTCTGGGGCCATCGAGAAACGGAGCTGCGGCGTCCGGCCTCGGCGCTGGGGGGCCGTTTCCCTTTCTCACCCCGGCACCTGGAAGCGCGAAATTCGGCGAGCGCCGGGGGAGCGGCTCGCTCTGTCCGCGTGGCAGATGTGAAAAAACGAAGAGAAGGGGAAAGAGACCAAAACTGCTTCTTTCTGGTTTTTTCTCCCCCCACCCTGGCTTGCAAGCGAACGCTGCGATCTGGCGGGCCGGGCGCCTGCGGGGCCGGCTGCGCTGCACCCTCGCTGCAGGCGTTCAGGCAGGGTTTCCAGCCCAGGCGACGTGCCCACGGTCGGCCGGCGGCAAGGACGCGAACGCAACCGGCCTCGGGAGAAGCGCGCGGTGGCTCCCGCAGCGCCGCAAGCGAAGCTCCGGGCGGCGAGGGCCGGTCGTCTGCCATCCCGAGCTTCCCCCCTTTTTTTCCGCTCGGGTCTGGACAAATTCGCGCCAGGCCGGAGCAGTATTTTTATTACAGTCATAACAGCCCTACGGCTGCGCGGCTCGTAATCCTGGAGCTGCCGCTGGTTGTTTGCGTTAACAAGGGCGCGTTTCAAATGCCTCCACTCTCCCCTAACAACTGCCTGGGAGGAAATGTTCCAAAAAAGGGATTTTTTTTTGCGTGTGACAGACCTCCCCTAATTGGAAACAAGACTGTGAAGTCGGAAGGTAGCGGTAATAGCATTTCACTCAAACAGATAATGCCTTCCGCCACACCAGCCCCTTTCATCCGCCAGGAGCTGCGCAAACACGGTTCCCCGCCCTGCTGCCGTGGCGGCTCTCGCCCGCTCCGGTGCCCGCGTGGCGTGGGGTGGGACGCGCGTGCCCCGGGGCAAGGTGGAGCAGCCTGGCACAGCTGCCGCTGAGTCACTGCCCAGCCCCACAGGGCTGCTTTTCGGAGCGGCATCTCCCAGCTTGAGCAATGCCCGGTGTCCCGCGGGTGGAACGGGCTTTGAGGAGCACCGGCCTGAGGCTTGGCCCTGTCTGTGCCCTGCAGAGGGCTGGGGGGATACGGGGCAGCACCTGGCACAATGCTGGCATCAAAGCTCAATGTCTCCTATCTCTGCTTTGCAAGGGGGTCCGTGGGGCCACGCTTCTGCCCTCGGAGCGGCCGGCTGTGGTCGTGAGCATCCCCTGGCTGGGGATCTGCCCCGAAAGCTCAGTTGCATCCATCTCCGAAGCAAACGGCATGCACTTGAGCTGCGTTTCAGTGCCAGGCATGACTCCTCTTTGCAGAGGCTGCTGGAGGAGCACTGGGTACGTGGGGCAGTCCCTGGGGGAAACTGAGGAACGCCCAACACCCCTCTGCACTGGGGTGTCAGACCCCAGCCTAGCACCCAGGATCCCACTGCTGCGTACATCGCCACGCTACCTGGGATGCAGAAGCAGCCTGGCTGGACAGGCCCAGGCAGCCCTGCTAGGGGCAGCATCTCCGGGGAGGGGTCCCCGGGGCAGGCTAGTGTCTTGCATGCCCCCAAATGCTGGTTCCCAGAGGGCTGGCGGGTTTGGGTGCAGGAGACGCAGTGCCGCCTGGTCACACGGGGGTCCTGCCAGCGTGTGTATTTCGGTCCCAAAAGGGGCAGGGAGGCGGGTTTGGCATTTGCTAGGGCAATCTTGCCCCCCTCCAGCTGGCTGTCTGCACAGCCGGGGCCCGCAGAAGCGAGCCCTGGGGCACGGGCTACCATGGGAGGTACGTGTGTGCACGCAGGAGAGGCTTGACCTGGCAAGCGGGGCGCATCCAAGGTCGCCGCTCACCTGCAGAGACGTGGGATCAATCTTGATAAGCACTGAGCGGGGGATCGATAGCTCTATAGTTAGACACGTCCTGCTGCCTTTGGCAAGCACCCGGCTGCTCGTGGAAGCGCTGGCCTCCTCGCACGTCGGGCGGGGGGGACGGATGTGAGTGGGAGGAGAGTCCAGGCTGACATTGGCTGTCCTTGATCTATCGCGTGTGTGAAGCTGGGGGTGATCCTGGACCCCAGCTGCCCCCCGGAGATCGGTGCATTGCTCCTATGCCCCCCCGGCTTCCTGGTGATTCATCCTTGGGGCCGACTCCATAAGACATCCGGCCCAGGAGAGCCAGGGTTTTGTGCGCAACCCCGTGCCAGCTGCTTTTGGGACACGGAGGCACCCACCCTGTGACTGAAGGTGTAGCGCAGCAGGCCCTGCCAGCGCTCTCCAGGGGCTCTGTGCCCCAGGTCCTAGCTCAAGGAGCTTTGCAAAACCCCAGCTGGGGACACTGGAAGTGCCCTCATGCCTCTCCAATTCAAAGGCACAGCTTTTCTGGGCCGCCGGTTTGTCTTGTAGGCCAGGCCTCTGCCCTGCCAGCACCAGTCTCTGCCCCCCGGTTGGGCTTGAGGAAGTTTGCAGGGAGGAGAAGCCAGGAGCCGCAGGGATTGAGCACAAAGGGATTCAGGCTCCAAAAATGCCATTGTGCGCCAGGACGTGGCAGCCGGGCTGGGCTGGAGCAACATGTGCTCGGACCCCCCCCCGCTCCTGGCATCATTCCTGCCATGCATCCTGCCCGGGATCGTTCCTGTCATGCCACCCAGCCCCAACACCATTCCTGCCATGCATCCTGCCCAGGACCATTCCTGCCCCGTGCATCGAGCCCCAGCGTCATTCCTGCCGTGCCACCCAGCCCCGGCATCGTACGTGCCCCTGCTCCCACCCTGCCACCTCCGCAGCCGCTGCTGGAGATGCTCTTCCCACGTGGAGCCGGTGGCTTGCTGATGCTCGTCTTCCCCGGCGCACAGCCTCCTCTCTCCCAGCCCTGCGAACTGGCAGCGGCAGTAGGCTATTATCTCCTAAGAGGGTCTGCCCTGAGTGCCGTGCGAGCGAGTGGCATGTCAACCCCGCTCATTAGAGATCAGAAAGCAGGGACCCAGCTGCTGCCCCCTGCCCCTGAGGGCCCTATTTGTTAATGAGCTGCTTCCTGTGACCCCGGGACCCCGGCTGGCTCCTGCTGGAGGCTGGCGGGAGACCAGCGGGTTTTCCAGGAAGGCTCCTCTGGTCTCACGCTGGTCTCCCCCCGCTCCCCACCCGCTTCCTCCCGGGCACGTTCGCTCAAGTCACTGGAAACAGATGAAACCGCCGAGCTCCCCGGCCCTCGCGCCGATGACTGCAGAGTCGAGTTATTCACAGATCAGCCTCATTTCAGGCTTGAAGGTAGATCTTAATTGGCGCGCCGCTCGCCAGGTGTCTGGCTGGGGCAGGAGGCAGCTGTGAGTCAGAGGGAAGGGAAGCGTGCGATCCGGGAGCGGTTCGGGGTTTTTGTGTTACGGGAGCCAGGAAATATCTAATGTCAGCTCCGCTCCCGGCTCCCCTTCAGGTAGCCGGGCAAACGGATGCTCTCCGCCGCGGCATTCGCCACCGTGGGAAGAGCAAAGGCCTGGCGGTGGCTGGGGGCCTGGCCTCCCATCCCTTGTCCCTCTGTAGCTTCCGGAGCTCCCCCAAAAGTCGGGGCGGCGGGTGCCGACTCGGTGCCGACCAGTCGCTGCTCCCAAGCGGCCCGGGGGAGGAGGGGAAGTGAAGTGCATCGACGGTCCCCTTGCCGCTGGGAGACTTCTGGGTGCGGCAGACATAGGCAATGCACCTCCTGGGATGAGGCCCGAGAGGGGAAGGCTGCACATGGGCAGGCACGCGCCCGGGCTGCGGGGGCACGAGGCCGATCCCCCCAGCTTAGGGCACCGCTGCGTGTGCCGTCACGCGCAGGTCCTTCCCCGCAGCGAAGTATCGCCCCAAGAAGGGCCCACGCCACCGTTCACCCTTCTGCAATGGGGAAACTGAGTCCCGGGCAGGCTGCCGTGCTCTTCGGGGGCGGGAGTTGGGTCGGGGCCTCTCGTTACGGTAGCGCCCAGAGACCCTGGCAGACACCGAGGGCCTCGTTCTTGCAAGCGCGCAGCCTTGCCCCGAAACGCTTGCAGCTCCAGGGAGGGGAAGGAGTGGGGTGCATGCACGGCGCGGCCAGGTCTCGATGCCACCGAACCTCATTGCCCCCAAAACATGAAGTTCCCTGCTCTCTGCCACGGCTGCAGAGGGACTCTCGGCCCGAGGGAGATGCCAGGAGCCTGAGGGCAGATGGGGAAGGTGGCGGTGGCTGGAAAACCACCTTGTGACTAAGGCCATCTGACTTCTGCCCGCTGGGTATGTGAGGCTGGCCGTGCCCGCTGCGATACCCCGAGAGGCCCTGTGGAGCGGGGGAAGCATGCCGAGAGCTTAGGGCTGCGGCGAGTGCCCCTGGAAGAGCCAGGACAGCTCTTCCTTCGTTAGGAGACTGTGCCTGGCTTTGTAGCTCTCCGTGACGCGCTCTGCCTTCGTGCAGCGGCGGGGGCGGGGGGGCTCGCAGGCATCATCTCCTCACCCTACAGATGCCCCGGCCTTCCTCTGCCCGGTGCAGGAGCTCCCCAGATCCCCCTGCCTCCCTGGGCCTCCGGCTGGTGCTGCCCTAATCCATCTCTGCTGCAAAAGGCATCCCAGCACTGGGGATATTTCCAACCGAGCAATGAATAAATGAAGGAGCCAGAGTGATTTCAGCTTAACCGGACTTGACTTTTGCCCCCCGGGGGCTCTGAGATCAAAGCGCGCTGCCGAGGGCCTTGGCAAATGGCGCCGGGAGCTCTTTGGGAAGGCGTTTCCCATGCCCGGGCCCTGCTCGGCTTGGCTTTGTGCAGGGCAAAGAGCGACAATATCCCTTTCTCTCCCCCAGACCGACTTGGACTGGCAGAAACAGGGCCGGTCGGCGAGGGGCAGTGCACGGAGCAACAGGCTCCAGCGGGGTCATTTCCACCCCCGGGAACCCAATGGCAAGTAAATGGCACTGCTGGGCGCTGAGTGCTCCTGGCTGACCTTGGAGCCCTGCATGGTACCGAACAAACCGGGAAAGGAGCTTGGGGTGCTGATGCCCGGGCAGCGTTTTCCCTGGACATCGGACACCGTCGTGGTGCAGTGAAGCATCCCATGGGTGGCACCACTCAAGTTCTCCTTGGTCCTGTCTCTTAACCTCTTGAGGGGAAAGGATGGAAGTTGGAGGTGGACACCTCTTCCCATCGCCCCATTGCCCTCCGCCAAGGCAGACCCCGAAGGGCTCGGTGCGGAAGGCGTTTCCGTTGCAGACGGAGCCTTTTTCTCTGCCGGAACTGGCCTCGGCCTCCAAGCAGATGTAATTCAAGCCCGGGGAAGTATTTTTGGGTTTGCCTTTGATGTGCCCTCTTCAAGCAAGAGGCCAAATAACAGCGTTGAGACCTGCAAATAGCTCCTCGTCAGCCGGTCCACCACATCCCACAGGCTGGTATTATGGGTTACGTGACAGCTACCCCGTCATTAGACTGGGCTGCTTTTCTTTCCACCCCCCACGCCCAGGAAGGCCTTGCATTGCCAACCAAACTGCCTTTGTGCGTTTGCTCCCAGGAGCCTCAGCGTGGGATCCAGCGGGATCTTATGGGGCGAGAGAAGAGTAAATGGATCCCTTTTACATACTTGACCGGGGCCGGAGTCTTTTTCTGTGGCTTCACAGAGAGGATTTTTAGAGGCAGGGGAAACTCTGGAAAACCCACATATGCCAGAGGCTCCTGGAAACACCCACATCTTCCCGGTGCGGGGCTGTTCCCATTTAACCCAGGTGCAACTGTTGCATGCTGTGGGTGTGCGCATATGCACGCGACGTGCTGCGATATCAGCTACACCAAACATCATTAGTAAGGGGCAGAGCTGAAGGGTGGCGGTGGCGTTTCGGGGTCACCCAAGACAAGGAGAGGGTGACTTGGCAGAGCTGATGTGGGAAGGGAGAAGAGTGTGTGCCTCTATCCGCCTGCTAGCAGATAACAGTCTGCCACTGCTGCCAGCCATGAAGAATTAGCTCGCATAGTTCGCATAGCTCGCATAGTTCAGGCCCATCGCCCTGCGGAGAGCTGGTGGGCACGGCACGGCTAACGAGACCCCTGCCCCGAAGGCCTGGCATTCTCTCCCTGCTTCCCGGAGCTGTTTCCACGTTCGTGGGACTGGGGGGAGGCAAAGGCCTGGCTCGGTAACTCCAGGCTCGGTCTTTCCTGCTGTTCAAAGTACAGACTCCATCGCTCCGACATCTGACCGCTGCTTCCAGGGTCACGGAGGAGGGCGCGTGCTCAGCAGCACGAAGCCTTTGCCACGAAACCCTAAAGCGGCCACGGGGGTGCCGGCAGACACGGACAACAAAGGGCTGGCTCCTCGGTGGGGGGTGTCTTGCAATAAATCCCATGGTCACTAGGGGCAGGCGGTGGATTCTGAGCCCGGGAGGTTTCTCCGGGCCCCGGCCTTGCAAAGCAGAGGCGCGTGATCCAGACCGTGGGCGGGCAGAGGGTGAGGCATGGGCGTGTGCGGCCCCCCAGAGAGATCGGAGCCCCTCTTGGTCCTGTCCTCTCTGCTAAGGAGCCCCTGGGGAAGTCGATGAGCTGGGCGGGGGGGCGCGTGGTGTCAGGCCCAGGCAGCCCCACGAGATGCGCCACTGGCACTCCTTTCTGTACCATTTATTATTCCTCACCGTTAAAATTTTACACACGCGTTCCAACTTTTACTACCCGGGCGGCTCGTAAACCTTATTTTAAAGGATTCTCTCCGTGTGCGCATCCCCCGGGGAAATTCAGTTTGCTCGTTTCTTCCTGGATATGCCCTGCTTGGAGCAGGAGGCAGGACTAGATGAGCTGCTCAACCCTCGTGGTCTAGGATGGTCTGTGCTGCCACCTCTTCTGTCTCGCTTTCCCTCTCCTTGGGATCCGGCTGTTTGGTTCAAGATCCCCCGTGGTTTTCTTGCTCTAGCCCAGGACTCACCGCGGCGCCTGGGCAGCCCCCCTCGTTCCTCCGCACAGCCCCCGGCCCGGCGGCACAGTTGTTCCCTGGGGCACAGAGGACGCCGAAGCGTGTGGATGAAGTGACTCACCTAAGGTCACACAAGAAAATCTGTGCCAGAGAAAGGAATTCTCTCCGGGTTTCCCCGGCGAGCTGGCTAGGCACCGGGCTGTCCTTCCCTTCGGCCGCCAGGCCGAGACCCACGCCGGGCCTCTCTAGTCCCATCTGATGGGCAGCTCCGCTATTGCAGGGCCAGGCATGTGCTGCTTCTCCAGTCCAGGCAGCAAGCGGGGTTTATGCAAAAGGGGTTC
>NW_017728928.1:1470718-1492608 GCF_001723895.1 Crocodylus porosus
CGTTCCTGCACCCTGCTTCCCCCGGCGTCCTGCCCCGCCACCCTGCCCGGGGTCGTTCCTGCCCCCTGCCCCAGCATTATTCTTGCCAGGCATCCTGCCCCATGCCATTCTGCCCCGGCGCCATTCCTGCCCCGTGCATCCTGCCAGGGAGCATTCCTGCTGTGCATCCTACCCCATGCCATCCCCTCCCAGCGTCATTCCTGCCATGCACCCAGCCCTGGCATCCGTCCTGCCCCGTCCCATCCTGCCTCCAGCATGATTCCTGCCATGCCCCCAACCCCAGCATTTCTTGCCATGCCATCCTGCCCTGGCATCTTCCCTGCCATGCGCCCTGTGCCGGCCCCCCGGCAGGATGGCACCCCGTGTCCCCGGAGTTAGGAGGCTGCGCGGGGTCTCTGGCTGGTTACAGGTGGGCAGGTTCCTAGCCCCGGCTTTGCTTGCTGCCTCTGCCGCGCCGTGTTGCGGGGGGAGCTGCCCCCTTCCCCAGCAGTCCCAGGCCTGCCCCAGTCCCTGGCACCCTTCAGCCCCCTTCCCTGCCGGAGAAAGAAATCGCCTGGCTTTTGCAGGCATCAGCGGTGACCTGGAAAGGGGTAATTCTCCTCCGTGGGAAGCAGGCTCTCCAGCCCAAGCCTTGTGTTCGGAGGTTTTTTGGAGGGGGGATGTGAATAACATGGGATTAAAAAAGGGAAAGAAAATGAAGCCATCGGGAAAAGATGTCCCTGAGAGCCGGTGTTTTTCCAGCCTGGACCCGAAGAAGCCTCTTGCTTTGCATTAAGGAAGGGGCTTTCACTATTAACCACCCCCCACTCCCCTTTTTCCACCCCCCTTCCCACCAGAGCTCCCTGCTTCCGAAGTTTTTTATCCAGCGCCCTTCTGGAAGCTGCCCTAATATTTGGTTAGTTATCCAAACAGCTGCTTTCAATGCCTGGAGCCGCTTTTACAGTGCTTGTATCTCTCCCCGGCACCTTACTCCCTCTCTCCTGTATATCTCCAGACCTGTCAAGATTAACAATACAGCGAGGAGAGATTTATTTGGGGAAGGCAGGAGCACTTGGCCAGCCAAAAGCTTATTACGGTTCTCGGGGAAGGGGGTGGGAAGAGAGGAGCAACGCCGCGGCCCCGGCGCTGAACTTTATTTATTCCTGCCCAGGGTGTGGGCAGAGGTGCCGGCTGGGCAATAGCCTCGCGCTCGGTTTGGAGAGAAGCATCTGCCCCAAATTTGCACTCCCAGATACAGGCTGTCTTCCAGGGACCCCGGAGATGCGGGCAGAGGGGAGGGGAGCGCAGCTATAAATACATATGATGGGGCAGGTGGGCTTGGCAGTAAAATGCTGCATAATCTCTCCAGGTAGGTGGATAGTAAATGCCTCTGCATCGCTTTTTTTAGGCGGTTGGATTCCTGGCTCCTCGCGCGTTGCTTTTTGCTAAGATTAACCCTGTGGGTGTGCGCGCGCGTGTGCGTTTGTGCGCGGGCTTGTGTGTGGATTTGCCCTGGCTGAAGTTTTCCAGCCCCTCCAGGCAGAGAGCCGGTGTCGGGACTTGCCCACCGGTTGCTGGAAAAGCCGCACGCTGTGACTGTGCAAATGCCAGATGCCGGGGTGGGTCCCAGCCCGCCGGCCTGCGCTTCCGGCCTGCCTTCCTTCCCCGTGCCTGTGCGGGCTGGGGTTGGACTCGGCGCTGGAACGGCGGCGTGGTAGGTTGCGGTAACGTGAGTAAATTAGAGCTGCGGTTTAACGGGGATTCAAGGCAGCGCAGAGTGAGCTAATGCTGCGGGGCAGCGCGAGACCCTGCGATAAGCTAATCGCCTCCGGGATGCTTATGTGCTGTGCGGACTATTTTCGGCTGCCTTTATTATCTGAATGAGATGTATAAATAGTTGCCTGTTTCTCTGAGGTGCGGCGTTGCGGTCGTGGCTGCTGGGACTCCGCGAAGGCCGCGCGGCGGGGTCCTGGGGCAGAAGGAGGCGCTGCCCTTGCAGGCTTTAATTAGTGCCGAGACCCAAGATGCGCAGCTGCTCTCTGCTGAACCACGCAGAGCTGGGGGGGGATGGAGGGGCGGTCTCCTGGGCTCCCCTCCGGCCTGGCACAACTTTATTTGGTGCAGCCACGCCTGCAAAATGCTTCGAAATCATAGCGGCGAGGTCCCCCTGCTTGCTGGGTGAGGGCCGCGTGGGGCCTGGGGATGAGCAGCCCGGGCCCGGGGGTCTGGCGTGGGCCAGGCGTGCAGAGCAGACGTGCTTGTGTTTCTGCAGGTCTTGTGCACAGGGACCAGGCAGGCTGGGGGGGCTTGGCCTTGGCACCGGCTCCCGACACCTCGCGGGCGGGCCGGCGATGGAGGAGCATGGAGCCCTCCCCACGACCAGTTTCCTGGGCATCACGTCATTTCCCTCTGAATTTACAGCCGCCGGGCTCGGCAGCGAGCTCAGCCAAAGCCCTCGCCGCGCTCCCCTTCCCCTGCCTCCCCGGCGCTATAATTCCTCAGTAATTAAGTTCAGAGCATAACGTATAAACCGGCAGTATATTCTGCAGGAAGTCCCCGTGTCAGAGACTGTGAAGGTCTCTTTGATTGATTCACTCTCCCTCGGAGTTTCTCTTCTCCTTGCCTTTGGAGCTGTGTCTCGCGGGTCCCCGCGGCGCCGTTTGTTCTCTGGCTTTGGGACGGTTCCCGGCGCGGTGAACTTTCCTGGTGTTTGCATTGAGGCCGAGTGTGAAATCTGGCTTCTTGGGAAGGCTTTTCTCTCTCGGTGAAAGGGGTTTTGGGGGCAGGAGGAGGGCACCGCTCGCTGCGTGAGGCCTCGGGCTTTGCAGCCCTCGTGCGCTGCTGCAAGGGTGAGCTGCCGGAGCACGGCAGCTGCTCGTCCTCCCGCGGGGCATCACGCGGCTGCGATGCCAGGGAGGCGCGCTCGGTGGGGGTCCGAGGTGCCGGCCTGGTGCGGGGTCGGGGGGGAGTGCAGCCATCCCAAGGGACCAAACCCGTGCCCTGCATCTCCAGCCTCTCGCGAAGGGCCTGGGCCTCTTCACCGGCGCGTGGGTCCGTCGTGGTCTCACCGTCCCTGGGGCCAAGAGGCTGGGTTGAAGTACAGGCCTCCTGGGCGCAGGTGGGCGATGTTGCGGACGCGGGAAGGGCTCGCGGACCAGCGGGAGGTGGAGCTGGGAGGGGACGTAGAGGCAGCTCCCTCCATCGTGCACGGGGCCGGAGGCCCGGGGCACGCGGGGGGCGAGTGTCGCTGCACCTGCTCTGCATTTCCGGAGGTCTTTGGTGCTCCGGGAAGAGGCGTTGGGCCTGTCCGAAGCGCCGGAGCAAACCCCAGGACGGAGCTGGGTGGAGCAGGCCCTCGAGTTTGGGAAGCCCCGCGCGCCGCGGCACATGCCTATGGAGAGCCGAGCTGAGCGGGGCGCTTTTGCACCCGCGCTATTGATTCAGTCGGCTACGGGAAGGCGGATCGATCGGGAGAGCGGAGCAGAGAACGGGGGGAAGACGGAGGGAGAAAGCGGGGAGCAGCCGCCGAGGTGCAGGGGGGCGATGGCAGGGACGAGGAAAACCCGGGCAGTGCCGCCCGCCACTGTCACCGCTCCCGTAAAGAGGAGTGAAAAGTTTTGTTACCTGCCGCCACGAAAAGCGAGAGCCGCCCCGGCTCCGGGGAGAGGAGGAGTGAAGGTTTAATTACAGGCTGGCTCTAGCATGTAATTATTAATTACCCACGGCGAAAAATAACTTATTGATTAGGGCCTCTTGCTAATTACCCGGAGCAGAATGCGGCACGTGGTGCGAAGCTAATCAGTCAGGGATCTGAGGGCCCAAGCCTGCAAATCCAGGTGCTGGGGGGGTTGCGACAGCAGCTGCACGGCCCCCCTCTGCCCCAGGCCCGGATGGGGTGCAGGGGTCCCCTCTGCCCCTGGGGCCTGCTCCGAGTTGCACCGAGGCCCTGACCCTGCCGTCGGGGCCCCCAGCTGCGCTGCAAGGTGGTCTCCTCGGTGGCCAGGGCCAGCCCCCCCCCGAGCCGGCGGGGAAATCTCTCCTCCAGCTTCTCTAATGGGATTGGGAGGCTGCAGTCAGCCTGGCCAGGGGCTTAAGGGCCCAGACAGGCTCGACAGGGGTGGCAGACGGGCTCCCCCGGCCAAAGAGCCTTATTACAGGCGGTGCTGAGTGACCTGCTGGCTACCCTTGCAAAGCCGGGCGTTTGGGCGCCTAAACCTCCCCACCCGAGCCCGCGCGCAGGGCCTGGGCTGCCATGCGGCCACGCAGGCTGGGCTGGGGGGTGCGGGTGGGACAGGCTTGCAGTTGCTGCAGCCAGGAGGTCCCAGGGCCGGAGGGAAGGGTGAGCTGGAGGAACTCGGCGGGCACCGCCTGGCCCGCGGGCCGGGGGACCTCGCCGTGCTGGCTCGCTGCCGAGGCAGAGCTCCTGCCCGCGCCAGCGTCTTTATTTAAGGTCGGCTGGTGCATTAGTCGCTGCCGTGCGCGCGGCGGCTCAGGAAGGAGAGTGGCTTTTAGAGAGGGAGGAGGTGGGGGAGAACGGGAAGATTAAAATGTGATGCTCCTTGGGAAGCCATTAGTGGCCTGGAACAGCAATGAAATTTTGATGATATGATAATCGTAAGCGGAGGAAATATTATTTGCTGTAATGCAGCCCGTTAATGACTCTTGCGGGCAGCGCTGGCACGTGCGTGGGGCCTGTGCAGAGCTGCTCGGGGTGGGCACGGGCGCCCACGGGCCTGCTTCGAGCTGTGGCGTGAGGCGGCCGGGGTGGGAGCGAGTGCAGGGAGCTGCAGGCGCTGGGGGATGCTGCGGAGGAAATGCAGCCTGGTACTTGGGGCGAGTGCTAGGGGCCGTCTGGCTACGCCGGGGCAGTCCCTGGGGCCGGCCACGCTCGCCCCCCCGTCGCCCTTGAGGAGGGGTGCGTGCATGGTGCAGCCTTCTCGCCTGCCCTACCAGCCGGGCTGCCTCGCGGGCTGGGATTTGTGATGCCCAAGTGCCGTGGCGCGGTCCCCCAGCTGTGATCTGTTTGCAAGCCGGGTCCCCGAAACACAGCCCCTCTGGGCTGCCTCTGCCAGGCAGGACGCTCCGGCGGCGCGGTCCGGCTGGTCCTGCTCCGGGCCGTCCCTCGTTCAGCCACTGCACGGAGACGGGAGACCTTCCGCTCCCGGTGCCTTTCCCGCTGTTTCTCCAAAATGGACCGGCCGCTGAGCAGCCTGCTGTTCTGCTCTGGGGATGCTGCGAAGCACAAGCCCCCCGGGGAGGTGGCTGCGACCACGTGTCGGGGCCGGGAGTCCTCAGCCGGCCTCGCCTGGGGTCTTGCCGCGTGCTTCACATCGAGGGCTGGTCAGTCTGGCCCCTTTGCTCCGGAGCGCCCGCGGACACCTTTGCTGAGCACTGGCTGGGAGCCTCCTCGTCTTGCAGACGCCCCACGTGCCAGCCCGGATCTGGAGGCACGCGATCTGCACATCCTGCAGCCCCCGGCCCCTCGTCTTGCAAACGCCCCGGCGGAGCGGGGCGCTGCGGCGGGTGGCGGGAAGCCCCCTCGTTAGCTCCTCTCCGCGCTCATTATCGAGTAGCGCGTCGCCGGTGGAAAGCGGTCAGCGCCGGGACCGTGACAACTGTCAGCGCTGACGTGATTGCTCTAATGAAGAGAAACCAGCCGCCAAGCTGCCCGGGGCGCCGGGCCGGACCCCCTGCCTGGAGCTCCTGCGGAGGAGAGGCCCCGAAGGGAGACCCCGGGAGAGCTGCTCCGGTGCTGCCGGAGCCGGACACTTGCTCCAGCCTGGCACTGCCCAGGCTCCGGGGATGCCCAGGCAGGCCGGCCGGCCGCCAGCTAGCTGCAGGGATGAAGGCAGTTGGGCCTTCGCAGCCATGTGCATCCCCCGGCCCGTGCCCGTGCCAAGGGGCTGGGAGAGCTGCCTTGTGTGGGTGTTGTGGGCCCGGGGTCCCGGAAGGATCCGGCCCCGGCGCACCTGTCCGCTAGGGCAGCCCCTACCCCCACCAGCCTCTCCCCAGGGACCGGGGGAATGTGCATCCTCCCCGAGCCTGATGGAGTTGCCTGGGAACCGTAACCGGAGCCGGGGAGCGGGGCGGGGGCTGGGGCGAAGGGCAAGGGGCTCCGTGGCAGCTGCAGCTGGGCCGCGTTCCCCTGCTCCCCCCTCCTCGCTTTGCCTTCTGTGCAAATGGCCGGCGCTGCGGGAGGGGAGCGGGGTGCCAGGAAAGCACCTCGCTACCCCAGCTGCACTGGGAGGGGAGCACGCTCGCCCCCGGCATGGGCGCGGAGCCTCCTGCACGGGGGCAGCGGTGGGAGCTGGAGGAGGCTGTCCCTGGGGCTCCTGGGGCCTGCCCCAGAGCCTTGCTAGGAAGCTTCCTGGGGTCTCGCCTCCCTGCAGGCATCCCAGGAATGCGACAGCCCCGCGTCCAGCCTCTCTGGATCTGCAAGTCAGGGCCAGGAGCTAAGCCCCAGCTGGCGGAGGGGGAGGAGGCCGCTGGGAAGCAGGGGTAGGGCTGGGGGGTGCACGTGGCGCGGAGGACCAGATTAGGAGGCCCTTGGCTGGCAGCGAGGGGGTTCGCTTCCCCCCGGCGGAGCTGAAGCCGCAGGGCTCCTCCTGCATGAATCACGGCATTGGCACGAGAGCCTTTCTGGAAGGGGCAAGGCCCTTGTTAGTCCTCCCCCTCCGCCCCAGTGACTCTTCTTCTCCATCTTGAAACCTTGGAGACTCAGGAGCCCCCTCCTGGGACGCCAGGAGACCGGGGAGCCCTCTCACATGTGCAGCGGCGGGGAAACTGAGGCACGGAGTGGTGCGGGAGGGGCGGCTCGCCCGCAGCCGGGGCCAGGCGTTCCCACCGCGAGGTCTGAGCCCGTGCGCCCGCTCGGCGCTCGAGCCTCATAAATCACCGCCAGCCTTTCGGTGGAAATGCCAAGGTCCTCGCAGGAGGGGGAAGGGAACCTTGACGGCTCCGACCATTAGCGGCAGGAAGTCATTGATCTAATTTTAGCTGCAAGAGCTAATTGCTTTTTTTGCGCGGCACAGTGAGGTGACTACCTGAGAGCATCCTCCTGCCTCTAACCTTGAGAGCGCCCGCCCGGAGGAGCGTGGGGCTGGCAGAGCCACGCCGGCCCCGTCCTGGGACCCTCCCACGCCCCTGCCCTGCGCCGAAGAGGTGCCCACTGCCTATAGGAGAAGGGGGGCAGGGGGGAGCGTGCTGCCCGGGTGCGAGCAGAGCAGGGCGCTGGGACCCGCAGTGCAGGCATCTGAGGCCGGTGCGTGGATCCTGGGACCGGGGCATCGCTGGAGCAAGCGGGATTTTTGGCTCCTTGGAGTTTGCACTTGGGAGCCTCCGTGATCAGCATCTCTCCTTGCATCGCCTGCAGCACCTTGCTTGGAGCTGGCAGGGATGGGGGGCTGGCTGCCCACCTCCGTGGACGCCGGGCCCATGGTGAAGCGTGTCGATGCCCGGGTTTCTTGCATGCGGATGGCGCTGCGTGCCTGCTCCGGCGTGGCGGGAGTCTGAGGTGCAGGAGGAAGCGCTGAGCCCGGCTGGTGCTTGCACGGGGGATGTCACCGGGCACTGGGATGTCTGATCCTTTCCTAAAGCCCAGGCAGCTTGGACGGGGACGGCCTGCTCTGCCCGCTCTTCCCTCCAGCCGTGGGAAGGAGCCCCAGAGCTCTGCACCTGTTGTCTTGCATGGACCCATGCCACCGGCCCCCGCAAGGCTGCTACGCCCCGGCCTCAGGCGCGAGAGGAGCAGCCGTCGGGCATGGAGACGGGCATCGTGAGGCCAGGGTGGTGGTAGCACTACCGAGGCTGGTGACGAGCTGCATCCCGGCCTGTCCTAGCTGCCCTTGAATTCAGCAGCCGGGAAGTGCAGGAGAGAGGCCCGCGGGACCACCGGCGGGTGCCGGCACCAGCGGGCATGCGAGAGGCTCTCATCCTGGGATCTGCACCACGAGAGAGCCTGGCCTTTCTGCTAGGGATTTCTGCCTCCGTGTTTTGCCGGGTGCGGGAGGGTCGTGTCTCATCCCAGATCCCTCCCCGCGGCTGCAGGCGCTCGGGGGGAGGCTGCAAACCCAGAGCCGGGTTTAATCTCCTCTCAGTGCCGGGCATTAACTGCTCCTTTTTATGGTTGCCGGTTCGATCGCCTCGTTCGCGGCTCCCCTTCCTGGAACTGGCCGCCTCCTGCCCGAGAGGGATCGATCGGCAGCGCGGGGCTGCATCCGGCTGCGGCTGACCCCCCCTGCGCTCGGCTGCCCGTACCCGCCGCGGCCGTCCCCCCGGGCCGCTTGCCGCAGCCCGGGCCCTGCCTCGCAAGCATCCTGGCATGCCTCTCCCGGCAGCCCCAGCCTCCGGTGGAAGGGCGTGGGCGGGAAGAGCTGATGGCAGGCTGCAGACGTCCCCTACCCTCGCCGGAGGGGACGCCCCGGGGGCCTGTGCCTGCGGCAGGGTGGGCAGCACGCTGACGTACCCCCAGCAGCCGAGACCAGGAGAGGGGTGACCCGGTGTGGCATGTGCAGACCCTCCGGGGGGGGGGGGGCACTTCTAGCTCTGCCACCGACTTCCCCCTGTGGCCCTGTCAGTGCTTCTTAACCCCGCAGCGCGTGGTTCCTGCAGCCGTGAGGCGCACGGCAGCCAGGCCGGGCTGCTTGGGAGGATTAACGAGGTGCCTGGGAAGTGTTCAGAGCTGTGCACGGCAGCTGAGTGTTTCTATTCATGCCTGCCCTTGACTTCGCGGAGCCTCCCACGTGTCTCTCCCCGGCCCTGCGTCGCTGCCTCCGTGCCCGGGAGCGATGCAGCGGGGCCCGTTGCCAGATCCCTTCTTTGGCCCGCTCCCCGCAGCCTGTGCCCAGCTCCACATGGGCACCGTGCCGCTGGGGGGCTGTGCTGACCCATGAAACCTGCCCCTCTCCATGCAAGCAGCCCTCGGAGGACCCGACTCCTTGTTCCAGGGGCTTTTATGTCTGAGGGGATGGCTGTGCCTGTACCGGGGTCCCCCCGAGCCTGCGTGCCGTCGCCCTGGGGCAGTGCTTGCGGGGTGGACGACGGCGCAGCCTGCAAAGCCCCCACGGCCTGCGACTTGCCCTGTTGCTCCTATCCCCGACCCAGGGACTCAGTGATGGCCGGATCCCAGGGATTTCGGAGCGAGCTGCTCGCTGCCAGGCCGGGTGAATAGCGCCAGGGCTGGGCCTGGCCTCCCGGGCGGAGGTGGAAACAATAGCTCGGGTTTCGGCAGCCCACGTCCCCGAATGCCTGCGAAGAGCTGACGCAGCGGCGCGGGGGAGTCTGATGGGATTAGGCTGCACGGGGCACGGGCTGCACCCGGGACGTGCTGCCGAGGACCTCTGCCAGGTCCGCATCTCCCCCCGGAGCCGGACACCCCCTCCCAGCTTCCCCTAAGTCTTGGATTCGTGCTGGATATTTGCAATTCCCGGGCGGGCTGGGGGGGTGGCAGGAGCCCCCCACAGCCCTCGCCCTGCCTGGGAGCAGGCCCCAGATGCAACGCGGAGCTGTGGGGGCTCGGTTACTTCAGCAGTGCCGCGGCGAGGGGTTAACTTCAGGAGGGGACCTGTAGCACGTGTTGATTTTTGTAAGTGGTAGTGGAGGAGAGATGGGGAGGGGGCAGGTGGCAGCCCCCGGTGCCGCGCCGGGTTGGTTTACAGCTGTGGCGCTGCGGAGGTGTGTGGGGAGGGTGCTGCGGCGGGCGAAATGAATTGCTGTTTATTTGGATAATGAGTTCTCGATGCATTCGCGCGCTAATAGCATCAACTCATTAGGCAGCATGTTTAATTCAGAGCTCGGCTGCTGGGAGATTCCCTCCCCAGGGGCCGACGGGAAGGAGCAGCGCTTCCACCTGGGGTGGACCGAGGGGCTGGGGCATCTGCCCTTGGCCATGGGACGAAGGCCGAGGAAAAACGGGATGTCTCGGGGTCCCTTCCGTAAGGTCTGGCTGCAGCGGGGTCGGCTTGGGCAGAGGGAGTTTCCCATGCCAGGAACATCCCCGTTGCCTCTCCTGAGCAGACGGAGCATGCACGGGCTCAGGACGTGAGGATGGAGATACCTCCTTCCTTGCGCAGGTGCTGGGGGGGCTAGCGCCGGGTGAGCCCCTGTGGAAAGCATGCGTGCCCCCTCTTCGCTCGTGTTCCCCCCTGCTTCACCCGCAGCTGAGCTCACGGGTCAGGGCTGGGGTCTCTGGTATTTCCTGTGGGTAGCCAGAGAGGCCAGTTTCTTAGTCACAGGAGAGCTGGGCCTACGGGAAGGGGAAATGCATGTTAGCCGGCATCTTCCGGCAGCCCCACGTGGCAGAGTCCTGGCGCTGAGAACCTGGTCTGCAGACCTGCCCTGTGCTGCCAGGGGGCAGGGAGAAGCTCCCTTTCTCCCAGACCACCCCAATCACCTCTGCTCCCACCCCAGTGCGGGGCACGGCCCAGCCACGGTGCTGGGAGCAGCCAGATCCCTGCAAGCGCCTCCCCTGCGTCCCTCCCATCCATGAAGCAGAGATTACAGGGCACCGCTCTGCCCGCCCGGAGGCTGAGCCAGGCAGGGAGATGCCCTCTCTGTGTCGCTGAGTTCAGTAATTTTATTAATCCGGGGGTGAGGGAGCTGGTAAGCCCACGTCTCGCTGCATTTGGCTGGCAGATGCACAGCAGAGATGTGCGAGCCTGCGGGGGCTGGACCCACCCTGGAGCCCGTCCCATCCCTGCCCTGAGGTTGGGGAGTGGCCTGGCCGTGTGCCCCTCTGGCAGCGGGCAGCATGGAGGGCAACAGCCCTACCCAGAAGGCAGTAGGTGGCTCCCACGATGCAGGCGGTGCAGTGCCCGGGTGGGAGCAGCCTGCACCTTCAGCGCGATTTGCAAAGCGCGTGAGGTTCTTAAGGTCTGCGAGGGAGCAGATCGCTTCCCAAGGATGGCGAGCCCCCGGCGCAGCGCAGCTCCATCACGCAGGCTTTGCATCAAGCTGGCGCTTGTGTGGAAGGCCTGGCGGGAGCTTGCCAGCGCCTGGTGGGGTCGTAGCGGGAATGGCGCCGTGTTCCTGGGAGAAGCAGAGTGGCTGTGGGTCCTTGGTAAAGCAGAGGCTCAGCCGCTGCTATATGCATGTGCTGGAGGACTTCTTTTTGGTTGGGGTCCCATCAGTGTCTGGGCAGCGGCACCACGCAGCTGCTGCTGGCCACGTGGTGACGCACGTTTTGCTGGAGGAGCTCTTGCAAGCAGCAGCAGTTGACACCTGTCCTGGTTTCACCCCCCTGACCCGAGCGGAGCAAGGCCGAGTTGCCCCTTGGCTCTGCTTTCCTGCAGGCACCAGAGCAGAGGGGGCACTTGAACCCAGACCCTTGCATTGCAGGTTTGCACCCGCCTGGCGGTAGCTGGCTCTGAGGGGCACCGTTTGGTACCCGCCAGAGTCCCTTGCGGCACATACGAGGTCTCATTTGCTTTCTTGTTTCCGCGCAGAGCTGGATCTGGTGCTGGAGGCTCCCCCTCTGCCCTGCCAGGAAGCAGTGCTTGCTGCATGCCCTGCCTGGCGTTTCTCCCCGTCTCTGCCCCGTTCAGGGCCCGAGGCGTGATGGGGGATGCGCTGAGCAGGCACTGGAGCAACGTCCGTGTTGCAGCAACCACCCGTGGTGTCAATCCCAGAGCAGGGGGCCGGCTCCCCTGGTTCTCTCCTCCCCAGTGGGTGTCGGGGCTGATGGATGGGGAGGGAGCCCCCCAGGCTTGCCAAAAACGTGGGTTAGCAGCAGCAGCAGGCGATGGGGGAGAGGCGGCCAGGGTGCGCTGTGCCAGCTGGCAGGTGGCAGATGAAGGTGTCGTGGCGCTGGGGTCTGGGCGCCCCGTCCCTCGTCCGCCCGGGAGCAGGTCTTTGTGCGCTGTTGCTGGCCAGATCCAGGCCAGGGTGGGGCGGGTCTGAGCCCCTCCAAGCAGGGGCTGGGCCGTGGGGTCCCTTCTCGATTCAAACTGGGGGGAGGTGGGAGGCGAAGCCCCCTCCTGAGTACTGAGCTCCACGCAGGTGACCCCTCTGCAGGCCCTACTTTTGCAAATGTGGGCATGGATGGGCACACACACGCACACATATGGACATGGACGGACACACACACGGGCACATGTGGACGTGAATGGACATGGGCGCACATGCACCTACACGCATGGGCATGGATGGACACGTGCACAGACACACATGGACATGGATGTGAATGGACATAGGCACACGTGCACCTACACACATGGGCATGGATGGACACACACTGGGACATTTGGACATGGGCACACTTGGGCACACACTGACACACATGAGATGGACCCACACCCACACACGGACATGGACACGAACACGTGTGGACATGGATGGACACACACACCAGTACACACACATATGGACACAAACAGACACACACCTGGACACATGTTCACATGCACATGGACATAGATGCACACGCATGGACATGGACAGGGTGAACACATGGTCAGGGACACACACGGACATGCACACCCCTCTCCCCTCCAGGATGCTTGTAGCAGAGCCTGTGCAACACCCCTCAGACTTGGTGCCAACAGAGAACTCTGTGGCCATAGTGGGCGGGCACACAAAGGCCCCGTGTGTGTGCACGCGTGTGCGCCACGTGTTCTCCGTCAGCTTTTCCGGCGCCATGGCAGCCTGGGCCGGCGGTTCGTGCTGGGTGTGGGGGCTTGCCGCCCACAGAGAGGCTCCCCCTGGCCTGTGCACACATGCTCGCTCTGTTCCCTGCTTGTGTCAACAGCCCACCGCGCTGAATGGGCCTCTGTTCGGCAGCCAGTGCTGGCGCTGCTGGGGCCTGGCTCTCTCCAGCCGGCTCCTCCCTGCCTCTTGGCAGGGACAGCGGCTCGCCCCACCTCGGAAAAACCAAGCGTCGTGTGCCAGGCAAAGGGCCCTGGGCTTCCGCCCTCCGACACAGGTGCCCTTGTCTCCCTGGGCATGTCCCTTAACCCTTCCGGATCTGTGCCCTACCTCTGGCGAGCCCGACTCGGAGTCTCCAGGCGGGGAAGCCCAGCACCCTCCCCCGGCCCGACTCCCGCTGCTCTCGCACCCGGCTCCCCCGCGCTCGCTCGGCCCCGCGCACCGCCTGCCCCCGGCGCGCCTCGTCCACGGAGAGGCGGGTGGCAGAAGGGAAGCTCGTTAGGAAAGCATCCTGCTTTTAATTAACAAATTAAAATCCTCGTTAACAATCCAGCCTCGGGGCGGTTGGAGGCCGGGAGAAGCTGGAGCGTTTGTTATGGAAACAGCGGTTCATTAACAAAAAAATGAAATGGAACAAACTGGGGCGCGAAGTCGGGCGACCGGCAGCTCCCAGCCGCGGGGCCATGCCGGCTGGGCACGGCCGTGGGGGTGGCACTGCCCGGCTCCTGCCTTGGGGGCTTGGGCGGCCCCTGGGAACCGCGAGCCAGGGGCTGGGGAACCAGGGCACCCACTCAGCTGCGCTGGATCGGGATCGGGATCGTGGCCTGGTCCCTGCTGGCAGCTGGCGTTGGGCTGGTGTTCCTGCCTCTTGCCGGAAAAAGCCCGGCGTGCAGACACGCCCTCCCGGCTGGCAGGACCCGGGCCGCGTCCCCCCTGCTTGGGGCTGTCGTGGGTGCACACGTGGCTCCTGTAGGCATGTTGCACGCGTGGCGCCCAGCTCTCCTGGCCCGGAGGTCGCCCAGTCCCAGGCCGAGCTGGTGCATCCCTTGCTGGGTGCTCAAGGGCCCCGAAAGGCCAGTCGAGGGCGGGGGGGGGGATCAAGAGCTTGATCCTAGCTCCCCTCAAGCCCCGGAGCTCGGTGTGTCCCCCAGCGCCGTCGGCTCTGCCTAGCACCATTGCTCTGCTCCCGGCCGAGCCCTGTGCCCACCAGACGTTGGGTGGGCTTGCAGAGAGGGGGCGATTTGGGGGGGGCGTGATGGAGCCAGGTGCCGGATGCACATCGGCATCGGCTCCAGTGCCTCCTGCCCTTGCTAGACCCTAACCCCTGGTTTTCACTGCTGGGGTGGCAAGGTCAAACCCCCGTGCGTTGCAGCCTGGCCCCCACGGCCCTGTGCCCCCCGAGGGCTGCCTGGAGCACATGGAAAGGGACCTGGGTGGTGGTGGGGAGAGGACCAGGTCACGCTTGGCCTTGGCTGGGACCACATAGAGGGCTGTGTGCAGGGCCTGGCCTTGCATGCACCCCCCTCCCCAGTGCTTGTAGGCAACCCCCCCTTCTCACAGGGGGTCAGGAGGGCAGCGCTAGGGGGTCCCTGGCAGCCTGCAGCTGCCCCCCACCTTGCACCCTGCCCGCTCCCCACCCTGCAAAGCAGGAAAACCTGATAGCGGTGGGCTGGGGGTGGCAGAGCAGAGACGGGGGGCCCTGCCTGGAGCCCCAGCAGCCGCCTGGAGCAGGCGACGGGCCGGGCTTGGGGGCTGTGGCTCCGGGCAGAGATGGTACTTCGGGGGACCTCCCTGACCTCCTTGTCAGGCGCATCTTGCCTCCGTGGTTGCCATGACAACCCTGCATCCTGCAACCCGCTCCCCCCCGCTCCCCAAAACTCCCGCGTTTCCCCGGAGCGCATCTCTTGCGTGTTCCCGCCGGCCGGCTGCACCCGCAGGGCTCGGTGCCCCGGGCGAGGCCCAGGGACCCTGCCAGGGCCCCGGGGAGCCCAGGCTGAGCTTCCACGACGCCGGGGTTCGGCACGTGCCTCGAGGAGCCTGCCTTCAACGGGGGCACGTGGCCATCTCCTAGGAGGGCTGGCCCATACCATCAGCCCTGAACTCCTGGGGGTGAGGGATCAATTGCCTGACTGGGGAGGGGGCCGTGGCGGTGCCCGTCCCGCCCCCAGCCGCCTGGGCTGGGACTTCGCCCAAGCCTGGGCTCGGGGGCTGCTCCCCGAGAGCCACGCGCCACTCCCCCACCCCCCGGGCCCGGGGAAAGCTGCTTTCCTGGCTCGTCCTGTAAATCACAGCTGATGGTGTTATCCTCCTGGACCGGCTTCAAGGCCATAAAGCACCTTGGCGGGGCCCACCTGCCTGGGGGAGATGGATGAGCTGTGGCACAGGCAGCAGCTCGCATGCCCACAGGGAGTTCCTGCTGGGCCGTGGGGATCTCTGGAGCCAGCCCTGTGCCGCAGCGGGGCAGGGGAAGCTGCTTTCCCCCTCCGGGCATCCGTTCTTCCCTTGCCTCCAACGCCAGCCCGAGCAAGTGAGCAGCGACGCCATCGCGGGCGCGTGGATGCATCGTTGCTCTCTCCCTTGTGGATGTGGGACCCTGCTATCATAGACCTTCTACCGCCTAGAGCTAGCGGGGACTCCCCGCTGGCATTAGGGCAAGGACTGATGTTTGCAGAGCGAGAGCTGACACCGATCCCCGCGCACAGCTGAGCTGGCCGGCGGGCTCTGGCGCGTGGCGGCTCTGCCGCGCCGGGGCTGTGCCATGGCCCCGAGCCGCGCCACCCCAGCGGCAGCTGCACGCCGGCAGCATGGCGGAGGCCCCACGCTGGGCTCCGGTGTAACGTGGCACCGATACCCAGGACTCGCCGCAGAGGCGAACGTGCCACGGGTGCGTTGGCAGCAGCGCCTTGCCCAGGGGCTCGGGGCCGGCCGTCCGTCTCTGCCAGTCCTGTCCCCGGAGGTGGCAGGGCCCCGCGCGCTGCTTAGCAGCCGCTTCAGGTCTGTCTGCACACCTCTCGTCTCTAATCTGGTTAACACCCCCTGCAATCGAATTACGCCGTGTGCGAAACCCCAGATCTGATCGGAGCCGGGCGTGTGACTGGGCGCAGGGCCGGCAGACCTCGGCGCCATGTGCTACTGCCCCGGGCGTCGGGGACCCGGCTTCCCCCTCCTGCAGGGACGTGGGAGATTGGGGTCAGTTGCCAGCTTGGCCCCAGGCTCTTGGCATGGCCTTTGCATCCCCCAGCTGGGACCTTCCTCTTCGGCTTCACCTGTGGGCTCCTCGGGGCAGGGCCTGCCTGGTGCTGTGCCCCGCTGTGGTGCCCAGACGTGCGACTTGCTGCTGCATTCGCCAGCCCCTTGTCTGCTCTCCGGAGGATGTGGCCGCTCTGCCCTTAAAGGTTCATTGTTGTCCACTCCTGGACCAGCCGGACGCATTTGTTCGGGCACGTGTGTGCGTGTACATGGCACATGTATGTGCATGTGTAAATAGGTGTGTCGCCGTGCGTGCATGCCTGGCTGGGCTTGCCCTCCGGAGATCCTGAGCCTCACATGCACGTGTGCTGTGGACAGAGGGCACTCCGCTGGTGTCTGCATCAGGATTTTCTCCCATCAGCTCGCTTTCTGTGTCCTCCGGACTGGCCAAGCAGTGCCTGCCCGCAGCCACAGCATCGTGCACCCAGATTGATTTAAAACCCATGCAGCGTCTCCTGCCTGGGAGACCGGAGGCCGGAGCGGCTCCAGAAAGGGGACTCACTGCACTTCATCCTGGCTTTCTCCTTCGGTGTCCCATCCAGTAACACTTCCATCCCATACAGACCCAGACACTTGAAAGCCATGCCATGCCCCAAGCGAAGTGGGTCAGGCAGCACGCCCAGCTCAGACCGTGCATGTCAGGGTAGGGCAGAGGGTCCTGGGCCCCCCGCTTGCCCAGCGGGGGCCGTGCCCTTGCTGCAGGGACCCCCTGCCTTGCAACCTTGGCAAAGCCGCAGGCTCCCACGCTGTGATAAATCTCCATTTGATGGGGCTCAGCGTGTGCTTGTCAGGCTCGAGATGGATCCATTTCAGCCGGCAAGGTAAGCCCGCCGGGCGCTGGCACCGGCAGATGGCTGCGGGGCCTGCCGGAGCTGCTCCGGTGTAATGGAGCCAGCAGCAGAGACCGGAGGCCAGGCGGCTGTCTCGGAGCCCATCCCTCCCGCCGGCTTGGATTTATTCCTTGATTTGGCTGCAGAGAAGGAAGCGGGGGGCGCATTGTGCAGGGCCTGTTTGCGCTGTGACCTTGACGCGTTGCGATGCCCGGGGCAGGTATGAACCGCAGCCGGAGGGCGCCCCGGGAGCCTCTGTCCTGCCAGTTGCCGCCACGAACTGGGCAGCGCTGCCAATCGCCTCTATTTGCCCTTGGGCAGCCGGGCATCCCTGCCACCCCTCCTGGCACGGGGAGCAGCCCCTGCGCCTTTAAAGCAAGGGACCGGCTCTGACCTGGCTCGTTCAAGCCGCAGCAAGCAGGAGAGAGCTGGGGGGGGGAACGGGTTTATTTTTAAAAGCTGCGTGGTCCCCGTGCTGGGAGCGCGGCATTGTTCTGCCTCCTCCCGCGCCCTCTTCACGCCACTCTGCAATCGCTCGGCGCAGACCTCTCCCGTATCCTGGCAGCTCCGAGCCGAGGGCCCCCACCCCGGCGGCCTCGCTCCCGCGAGCTGATTGCGAGCTCCCAGGCACGCTTTGGCCGTGACCTCGGTGCTTAGCAAGGGAGCCCCCGCCGAAGCCAGCCGCGCTCGCGTCGCGTCAGCCGGCCCGGTGGAAACGTCGCAGACGCCGCTCCGGCGTCCGGGCGGGGGCAGGCGGCAGCGCGGAAGAAGCGTCCCCGCGCCGGCGCTGGTTTGGCGCGCGGCCTCGTCCTGCTGCTCGCAGCTGGCGGCACAGGGAAGCCGGCGTTGTCTGTGTAGGCCAGGCTGGGGTCCGAAGGGGACGGTTGTGGCATCCAGTTCCCGGCTGTCGCTCCGTGACCGCGGCGCATCGGGTGCCTAAACCCCTTTGTCTCACAGTGCTGCAAGGGGCTTTGGTTGGCCTCGCTAAGTGCTTTTTTGTCTCTGTGCCACGGGGAGCGTGGCCTGGGGTTGTAAAGCGGCCTTCCCCCAGCATCTTCGTGAAAGGATGTGCTGGGCTGCGAGCCGGGCCAGCCCTGGCACCCTTTGCCTGTGCGTGGGGTGCATGCGCAGAGGTGGGGCGTGCCAGGCTCCGTGCCTCCGGTCGCATCTTCCTGCCAGGCGGCTGATGCCCCTGGGCTTGTTGGCGTTGCCTTTCACCCTTTCACGGGCAGGGACGGAGCGGACAGGCTCCTCCTGGCTCAGGCTCTCAGCCAGTTATGCCCGTGCGACACCACACCTATTTACCCATGCACACACCCGTGCCACGTACACGCGTACTCAACTCAGCCAGGCTCCCTTGCTCGCTGCACCGTGGTCCGTTGCACCTCGGTCCATGGGGTGGAGTGGGGAAGGGGTCCAAGAGTGAGCAGAGCCCCCCAAACCACTGGGGCACGGGGGCGGGGAGAGCAGCCGCTTTGGGGATGTTTTTGGGAGGAAGCCGATTGACAAGCGGGCTGGGAACCAAGTGGGGAGAAGGTGTGTGCATGTAGGGGGTGGGGGGCATCGGGAAGGAGGGCACCAAGCCTAGCGGAGCATTGGAAATTAAATTTCACGGCCCGGTGGGCTGAGATACCAACTCCCGCGCCTTGCGTCGGGAGCTCGGAGAGGAGATAAGATTTGATTAAGAAGGCCGCTATTAATTTATGCCAAGTACACTCATGATAACAGAGAGGTTGCTTTTAATTAATAGCCAGAAGGAGTTTCCGAGCTCTCGGGCTCGGCGGGGGGAGAGCGGTGGGTGGGGGAAGGAAAGGGAAGAGAATGGAACAAAGTAAGTTGCAAAGATGAATGGACGCGGCTGCAATCGTCTGCCTTTTTTGTTCGCCCCAAAACCTCGGGAGCAGGAGCTGGGGCCGCATTTGCTGAAGGGTGGTTTGCGAAGGTGCCGCTGGCCCCTTGCCGGGGGAGCGGTGTGGGCGCACCCCGCAGGGCTCGGTCCCGGGTGAAGGCAGCAGTGGCATCAACAAACCCCACTGGAGATCAGGGGCCCTGGGTGCTCGGAGCTGTACGTGTGCAGAGGGGAAGGCCGGATGCGGCGGTCGCCTGGCGGTCTCTGTGCCGGTGCTGCGGTGCCGCTGACTCCCCTCCGCTCCTGCCGGCTGCACGGCTGCTGCCTGCAGCGCCCCGGGGTTTTGGGGGGGCTGAGCAGGTTGTGGTGGCGGGGCATGCCCGAGACCAGGCCTTGCCAGCCAGAGCCCTGCAGGGAGCTTTGTGTTGCCAGGTGCTCCTGCCGCGCGCCCTTTGCATGGGGCTGGGAAACAGCAACCGTCCAAAATGCATACATGTACATGCACGCGTGTGCTCGCATGCACATACGTGCTCCGCCAGCCAGAGCCGGGGCAGGCAGCCACGGGGGTTGGGGCAGTGGAAGCTGGCTTATTGATGAGCCCGTTAGCTCCGGCACGGGCAGCAGGAAACGGCTGGCCCAGCAGCGCCCACATGCCTGGGCGAGCCTGCAGCAGGGGACTGGGCAGACTGGGGCAGCTCCGTCGCCGATCAGCTGCCCTTCTCGGGGTGCAGCGACCCCCCAAAGCCGTCCCCAGCCAGCTCTGCCCGACACCCCCCCTCCAGCCAGGCAGACCCTCCGTGCAAACCCCTCTCTCCCACCAAGCCTGGCACGTGGGGCTGGCGCCGGGCCCGGGGTGGGTGGGGGATGCTGGAGCGGTGTGGGCTGCGCGGCGGCTGTGGGACGCGCTGGGCTGGTTCCAGTGGGATCAATCAAGGCAACGCGAACGGCGCGAGCGCCTCGGCCCCGTCCCAGCGCTGCGGGGAGCTGCCGAGAGACGCGCTAATGAGGGCCCTCGACGCGGGGCTGGCGAGGGGAGGAGGGCGCCAGTCCCGCCCCTGCCAGGCCTTTCCAGACGCCAGGCTCTGCCCGCGATGCTGCAGCTGGAGCTGCTCTTAAAGCGTTTACGGTGCGTTTTAATGTCATTCCCAGACGTCGAATTACTGCTTACGGGCGGCGATGCTCTGCAGGGCCGAGCCGTGCCATGCCGGAGCTGCCCGCGGGCGCTTGGGGAGACGGGCAGCCGCGCGGCTGGGTTGCCTGTGCCGAGCTGCGTCCGTCCTGGCCTCGGCTGCCAAGCACGCGGGGGGCTCTGCCCTTCCGCCGGCTCGTGCGCTGCGATAAAGATGCTAACGCAAGCGAGCCCGGGGGGCAGGTGGGGAGGGCGGCGCTGAAGGTCACGGCGGGGTTTACGGCTCAGCCGGGTGAACTTGAACTCGCTGCAAGAGAAGCCACAGGGCTGGGTCCGGCGGGGAGGCGGTGGGTCTGGGTTCCTGGGGGCCGTTTGCTCTCGCCAGCTCTTAGCCTGGCAGAGCTGGCTGCTCCGTGCAGGCCTGGAGCCTTCGCCCCTCCTGCCCTCCATCTCTGGCCCATGCCAGCCCTGAGCTGGGGGGTAGGAAGCACCTCCTGACTCTGAGCCGTTGCCAGCTGGGTGTGGGGGCGACCCTTGCCCTGCAGCCCCTGAGCTGGGCCTGATCCTGGAGGATGCCAGCCAGTCTGCAGGCAGCAGAGGGTCCCCCAGCAGACACCTGGCCTCAGTTCCCCCTTTGCAAACAGCACACGAACCCCAAGAGAAGCCCCCCTCGGCCCAGGCCGCCATGGTCTCTGCGTGCCCAGCTCCTGAGTGCACCAGGACGGCTGGCGTCCCCAGCCGATCCAGGAAGGCCAGAGGCTTCCTTGTGCCAGTTAACCCTGGAGAGGGGTCCTGCCCCTTCTCTCCCCCACCCCACGTGCATTAGCTGCCGCTCCAGACTTCAGCCCTGCTCCCTTCTCCTGCAAAGGGGGAGCAGCCCCCCGTGCCCCTTCCCTGGCCCTGCACGTGGCCATGCAAAAGGATGCCGGTATCCTCATTGCAACCCCCCCGCAAAGCCAGCCTGCAGGTTGCTTGATCCCGTGTGTATCCCCCACCGCCGAGCGCCGGCTCTGCGTAAAGCCTGGTCCCGGCGGGCCCGGGCGCCAGCACTGCCGCCCTCCTGCCTTTCATGTTCCCGTTTGCACAAGACGCAGAGAAATGAGATGAGCGCTTTCCCTCCAGCCACGGCTCCGTCTTCAGCAAATATTTGCCGAGGTGAGAGCGTGGCCTGGGGCGTTTCGCGCGAGCGCGCCGGGTGGGGGGGAGAGGAAGGCATCGGGGACAAACCCTTGCTTCCCTTCCCAGCCCAGTTTCACTCGGTGCCCTGACTGGGCTTGGCAGGTCGTGGTGTCTGGCACCATCCCTCCAAGCCTCAAGGCCGTGGCTCCTGCCCGCCGTGGCTCGCTGGCCACAGAAGCCCTCTGGGCACACATCGCTCAGGCCAGCCAGGCACAGCACGATGCTGCCGAACCGCGGGATTTGGGGGTCAAGCTCTGGGGCCACTAGCCACTGTCGATGCGGCTGCGGTGGTGTGAGACGCATCCAGCCCAAAACAGGCAACGGGGGCTGCGCGGGGGAGCTTGGGGGCATCGGGGAGGTGGGGTTGGGTGCCACGCGGGGGTGGGAAGCTCCGACGAGGCGCTTTGAATTTCCCAGGAAAGAGCTTTTGGGGGATTTTTTTTTCCTTCTCCCCCCTTCCCCTCCTTTCTTTTCCTCTCCCTCCCTCCGTCTTTCCCCAAGTTTGAGGCCGACAGCAAATCACTGCGGAAGACTCAATAAATCAATAGGAGACACATGTCTAAAATAACCCAGTTAGGGTTGCGGGGCAGCGCGCCAGCCCTGACACCGCCGTGACAAATGAGGCCGGAGCGGCTGGGAACAGCCGTCGCGGCAGATGGGCACGGGCGCGGGGAGCCCGGGAGTGGAGGTCATTCGTGCGGCGAGCGGGCTGGGGCTCAGGCATCAGCCATGCCGGGCGGGGGGCCGCTCCAAGGGCTGGGGGGACCCCCCAGGGCCCCGTGTAGGGGTGGTGGGCGCCGTCATGGGAGTAGCTGGTACGGCATGCCCCGCAGGGCCGCGGGCCTTTTAATTGGAGCAATTACTTTTCCCAACAGGCGCTGAAAAATTCATGCCTCTTAACCGCTCGACAAGCCGTCCGCTGCGCACGGCTCCGGCGGCCCCGGGGCAAGGACGCAGCTGGACGGGCTCCAGGCCCCCGCTTTTGTGCGCGCCTTATCTCCCCGTGCTGCCGGAGCTGCCCGGGTCTCTGGGCACC
>NW_017728928.1:1492708-1516398 GCF_001723895.1 Crocodylus porosus
TGGGTGGGCTTGGATGGATGTCCTCCCAGTCACCCACCCCTGCCATGTCCTGGCTCCTGTGTGCAGTCCCGTGGCTTGCAGTCCCGTGGCTTGCCGTGGGGAGCTTTGGGATCACCTGCCTACATGGGGCAGGTTCTTCCTGACCCCTGGCCATTGCTGGTGGGCTCCTGCCCTGAAACACGAGGGTGTGCATCTCTGGGTCGTGCTTGTAGCCTTCTGCCCGGCCGCTCTCCCCCAGAGAAGGGGGTGGTGCAGCATCTAGGATGCTGCCAGGTGGCCTCAGTTTTTCCCATCTGTGAAATGGGTCAGACAGCGCCTTCTGAGACACGGATGGCATGGAGCAATGCAGGGCCGGCCACGTGCAGGCACGGAGACAGGGAGCCTGCAGGCTATTGGGTCATCTCATAGTGAGCGGTGCGGACCCCGGGCGCTCCAGCGGGAGGGAAGGGAGCAACGGGGCCGGCCGGCTTCTCCCTTTGCTGGGAGGGGGAAAATGCGTGTACATGAGCCCCGTTGCACCCGCACTCGTGACCGTGGCTGCTGTATTGACATGGGCCCAGTTGGGGCCTAGTGAAATGAGGGTTATAACCCTCTGTCTCCCAGGCAGGTCCGTGCGTGTGCAAGCTCACACCAGCTCCCCCTACCCCACACACACTTGCACACACACACATATGCACACACATACACACGCACGCACACGCTGCCTGTTTATCCAGATGCACGCCGCCTCTCCTCCAAGCTGCCTCGGCGCTGGGGAATCGCGCCTCGAATACGTTACACAAATGAATAATAAAAACAAAGGAAAATTACCCTCTTTATTGAAACTCGTTTTATGAATAAAACAATTATTCTGGTAATTGAAAAAATGTGTCGTTAAATTAAATGCAGTGGTTCCTATTAAAATTTTAGTGGGTTTCTTTCCTTCCCTGCCTCTCTCTCTCTCGCTCTCCGTCTCCCCTGCCTGTGCTGGCGGCTAAAGGCGGGTAATTATAGCGGAGGGCTGCGCTGGCTCTTTATTGTTTTTTAATCTCTCTCCGTGCCGCGCGGCTCCGGCGGTACTTGGATGCCGGGAAGATTGAGCACCGCGACCCCCGGACCGGGAGGGAGAGTTGGGGGTGGCAGGAGGCCAGAGGAGCAGCCTGGCCAGGACACGCTGACCCTGGGGAGCGGCTCAGGGCGGTCTGGGAGGTGCAGGGGGTCAGGGATTTTCATGCCCTGTCCTCTCCCCAGCACAGCGGTGGGGCTGGGATAGCAGGGAGGGGGGGTCCCCGGCTGGGCTGACCCCCACCCCCACTGCCAGCAGCGACTGCTGGACGGCCAGGCGGATGGCACCAGTTTTTGGCAGGGGTGGGTCCTGCCCTGCCATCTTGGGTGCGTTCACCGCCGCCCTTGCATATCTTCATGGAGCCGCGGGGTTGGGGACGGGGGGCTCGTGGCTCCTTCCTGACTTCATTTCCTAGCTTGCCCGGGTGCTTGGGAGCGAGACTCGCCCCCGGCTGTGCAGCCTTGCGTCCCAAGGAGAGCGTGTCCCAGGGCTGTAGCAAGCTGGCCCGCCTGGAGCGTCCCCGCCCCGTAACGCGGTTGGACAGTTGTGTTCAGGGATGCGGGTCACGTTGCAGCTGGGGAAACTGAGGCAGGGGCACAGGCTGGCAGTCCCATACTGGGAGGCAGCGGCGCAGTAAAGATGAGGCCCCCCCAGGCCTTTGAATCTCAGGCCAGATCATTAAGCTGGGGCAGCCCCGTCCCCACCCCAGCCCCTTCCCATCGCTCGCTCTCAGCTGCACCCAGCGCACGGCGTCAGGATGACCCAGAGGAGGCAACTGCCCAGGCTGCTCGTTGCACCCGCCCCGGGCCCACCCTGCTGCGTGTCACCCCACGGCACGGGGCAGGATGTGGCCCCGCTGACCCCCACCCCTTGCGTAGGTGGTTGGTCGTGCCGGAGGCACCGTGACGGCTGAGGGCTGTGCCATGCACAGGCTCAAAATCGGACCGGATATCGTTAGCCTTGACCTTCCTTCCTTGGATTTTGGAAGCTCTCTGATGACAAGGAGCTGATCCTCGGGGCTCAGCCGCTGGCAGGAGCGACCCAGCTTGCAGGGCTTGTCTTGGCGGTGGGCCCCTGGGGCTAGACCGAGGCACTAAGCCGTGACTGGGAGGGGGTCAGCAGAGTCCCGCTGCCCAGATTTCATAGACATTCGGGCTGGAAGGGACCTCGCAAGAGCATCGGGTCCAGCCCCCCGCCTGAAGGGCAGGACGTCGGCTGGGGTCAGATCATCCAAACGCTTCTTGACCGTGTCCAGAGTAGGTGCTTGCGCCGTTTCTATGGGGAGCCAGACGCGGATGGTAAAGAAGTTTTTCCTTATGTCCAATCTAAACCGGTCTTCCAGCAGCTTGTGATCGTTAGACCGTGTCTTCTCTTGGGGTGCCGTGGTGAACAGGCGCTCCCCCAGACCCTGATGCACCCCCCGATGTACTTACAGGCAGCCTGCGCTTCTCCAGGCTGAAGAGTCCCGTGGCTCTCAGCCTCTCTTCATACGACTTGTCCTCTGATCACGCGCGCGGCTCCTCTGCGCTCTCTCGAGCTTCTCCGTGTCCTTCCTGAATTGTGGAGCCCAGGATTGGATGCACTACTCCAGCTGCAGCCTCACCAAGGCCGAGTAAAGCAGGAGGATGACTTCTTGGGTCTTGCTTGAGATGCATGGGTAGATGCAAGACCCAGCTTTATTTGCTTTGCTGGCTGTGGCATCGCATTGGTGGCTCACGTACATCTCGTGGTCTGTCACGACCCCGAGTCTCGTTCAGCTGTGGTGCTAGTGAGCGTAGCGCCGCCGAGCCTATAAAGGCGATGTGGGTTTTTTCTCCCGAGATGAAGCACCTTGCCTTTCTCCGTGTTGAATGTCATCAAGTTTTGACCCGCCCTTCTTGCAAGCCTGTCCAGGTCGGCCTGAATCGCCAGCCTGTCCTCTAGTGTGACCGCGCTTCTCCATAATTTGGTGTCGTCGGTGAACTTAGCCAGTCCGCTTCTGACACCAGAATCCAGATCCTTCATAAATACGGTACTGGTCTTTAAAACAGAGAGAGGGAAACTGAGGCAGGTGGCGGGGAGCCTGCTCCCACGGTCGTGCAGGGCTGGTACGGAGGTGTCCTGACGATGCAGCAGCACGAAGCTCGTTAAGCCTCCAGGAGCTGGCACAGCCACTGCCTGCGGTGCCCTGTGCCGGGTGGGGGGGCAGTGCCACGCTGAGGTCCTGGGGAAACTGAGGCACAAAGGGTCCTGGTGTCCCCCACCCACCCTAGAGCCTGGCTGCTATCCTGCTGTCTGCGCGGGGTGGGTGTCCTGCTCCCGCGGGGGGAACGGGCCACCATGGGGGGCCAGGCAGCGCAGGGATGGAGGAGCCTGGCTTGGGCAGGCTGCGGCCCAGCCCCATGGGGCTGCCACTGTCCTGGGGTCCCGTGAGAGGATGTGTGACACACACGCACCGCTCCTACACACGCACAGCCCCCTACCCACATGCACTCACACCCATCCCACGCACATGACCCCCCACCCACCAGCACACACGCTGTGCACCTCCACCCCTATGCGGACACATGCACCGCCCCCCACACGCACCCAGCCCCCGACAAGCGCACATGTACCCCCACGCCCACCCCATGCATGACCACATACCCGCACACCCTGCACGCGCCCTCAGAGTCCCCTACATGCACACGCCCACATCTTGCACATGCACCCACACACACAAGCAGAATTCCTTTTTCACACACATGCACAGACACATACCTTGAGTGCGCACACACACGCATACACTCCCCTTCCATCCCCCCCACACACGCATGCACACACCCATGCCGTCTTGCTGGCCTGCATTGATGTTGCAGGTCTGGCAGTGTCCTGGGCACTGGTTGTGGGGTGCGGGGCTGCCCGGGGCAGAGCATCTGGGCCGAGCGGGGTGCGGGCAGCGCCGGTGAAGCTAACCGTGGCCGTGGTGGTGCTTCTGACCCTATTGCAAGGCTGTGCTTCGCCCTCTGGCCCTGGAGCCCTTTGCCCTGGCCCAGCAGCAAAACCCGGGGAAGAACCCAGGAGTCCGGCCCTTGAGGCCGCTCCCTTTCTGCGTCGGCTGTGGGGGACTGGGCTTGCTAAGTTTGCCCATCTCAAATGGAAGCTGCTTTTCAGCCGGTGCCTGCTAACGCGTTTGGGATTGGCCTTTGACCTTGAAGGGAGCTGCCGAGAGCTCCCAGCCCCGGGGTGGACCAGGCTGAAGCATCTCCTGCAGCTGCTGTAGCCCAAAGGGGCTTTGGGAGCATCTGCACAGCGCTGCGTGCCACTGCTGGGTCGGCCGATGTCTGTGCAGAGCTGGGTGCCCACTCTCGGGGACCCACCCCGTCCCCCAACTCAGCCTGCATCTGCATCTCTCAACCGGGGCATCACCTGTGCCGTCTGGCTCGGGGTCTGCCCTACAGCTGCCCAAGTCCCTGGGGCTCGCCGCACAGCTGGCACCACCCTGCTGACCAGCTCAGCTCAGCCCAGCCCCAGACCAGTGCCCCAGGATGGGACCAGCTGTGGGGCATAGCTCCTGTAGGCCGTTCTGCTCGTCGGGTGGTGCGGGAAACTGAGGCACGGAGGGATCGGGACCTGCCTGTTAGGTCTGGATGCATCAGCAGCAAAAGCAGGACCAGAGCCCAGGAGTCAGGGCGGGGATGGGTGGAGGGAGAAGCGGGCTGTGGCGGAGAGCTCCCCTGGGCGTGTGTCTAGGGCAGGGGGGTCATGCTCCATCCTTCCTGCTTCTTACCTGCTTTGCACATGCCCGGCGCTGCACAGAGGCCTGTAGGGCTCAGCAGAGATCCCGGCCCCATCGTGCTAGGCTCTGTACAAAGCCGCCCTGTCCCAGCAAGCTCACAGACAAGGCAGGAGGGGAAACTGAGGCCCAGAGGGACTTGCTCACATTTGCAACAGAGTCTCCCGGGGCCTAGCCCTCAGGGACCCCTTCAGGTCCTTTCCCTTCTGCTCCCATGCAGGAGGAGCCCCTGCACCGGTGCTGCCCGTGGTGTCCTGGCAAGCAGCTCCTTAGACCGGTTCCTACCCCTACCGCTGCTGCTTTCACCCCTCTGCCCCCCCTTGCAAGCAGCCTGGTTGCCAGCAGCTGACAGCCCTCTGTTCCTGGAGGCTTAGTGCCTCCCCGCCCCTTCCATCAAGAGGGATTTCATCCCCATTAGTCACCCCCCCGGTCCCTTGGTGGCACTCAGAGCAGTGCCGCGGCTCGAACGAGCCCCCTCCTCTAATGCGCGGAGCGTAGTGCCCGATGCCCGGTATGTAAATGAAGTGCCAGGACAAAGATGCTGATCCCGTTAGATGGCAGGGCTGAGCGCCTGGGCCGCCTGCAGGATTATGCTGGGAGGAAACGGGGGGGTCCTGACCACAGGGCCCCAGCGGCTGGGGAAGCTCAGCCACGGTGGGCGGGGGGGGGTCGGGCCCCGGCAGCTTGGAGGTGGCTGCAGGAAGTCTTCCCCCTACCTTGCCTGTGTCTCCGTCTCTGCTTCTTGGTGCAATGAGTTCAGCAGGTCTCGGTCCAGGCCTTCCTGCAGGGAGCTGGCACAGAGCTGCGGGCCTGGATCCCTGGCCCCGCACGGCTGGAGCTGAGGGTCAAAGTCCAGCCGGGGGTGCGTGCGCTCAGGGGACCCCCGACCCCATCCCAGACCCCCAGGCGCTGCCAGCCACTGTGCAGATGTCAGAGGCAGGCCCTTACTTGCCGCCTGTGTTTGGAAAGTGATGAATTTCTGCACCGGCTAATTACTCTGTAATTAGCAAGTGGAGTGTAAACAATCACAACAGATGGGGGAGAGGAGGAATTAGCAATAATGACCCTTCACTTGTGGGGCTGTGACTGGCATCCACGGAAAGTGCCATCGCCGCCAGCTCCTCCCTACCATGGCTGGGTGGGGGGACACGCTGGTTTCCCACGGCCCCCCGTGCATGCGTGTGTGCAGAGCCTCCCTGCGTGCGTGCAAGAAGTGACCGTGGTCTCCTGGGCACGTTCTGCCTCCATGTCCAGCTCTGTGCCGACTCCGCGCCTGTCCGTCCTGCTGGGGGGATGGTGCTACCTGAGGCGTCCACCTGCATGCATGTGCACGGTCGTGTGCATGGGTGCGTGCACGAGCATGCACAGGGATGTGTATGTGTGTGGCTTTCCAGGGCTTTTAGCAGTCCCTGTGGACCAGCCATGCAGCCCTGGGCTCTCTGTGAGCGGAGACGACCTGCAGATGTGGCCCAGGTGCACAGCCATGGGTGTGCAATGCCAATGTGTAACCCGCATGAGCTCTCCCAGTCCCTCCCAGCCACTGGGGCTCTTATCCTGGGCCCTGCCCAGCCCAGCAGCGTGTGGGGGGGGAGAGGGGGGCATCTCATGCTGCCAGGGCCTCCCAGTGCCAATCTAAACGTGCCCAGTCCTCTTGCAAAGCAAGCCTCCCCATCCCCGCTTCCTTCAAATCAAGACCATTGCCCTCCTCACCCTGGGCAGATCCAGCCTAGCCTGGATCGATTGGAGGTCGGCGGATTAAAGCCGTTCCCAGAACCATGTGGAAATCTCAGGGGCCAGAGCTTGCCTCCACCCCAGCTTGGGAGATCAATGCACCATGCACCAATCCCAGAAAGGATCCTGGGGGATTTCTCTCTCTCCCAAGCTGGCCTGTATTTATCTCCCTCCTCCTCTTGGTGGTGGCCCGCGTTTCACTGCCTAGCACCTTGCTGCTGTGCTTACTACCCGCCACCCAGGGTGTTTGTGCTCCCCGGGGCCCCGTGATGACGGACGCTGGAGAAGCTGGTTCCAGCCTCGTTGTGTTGGAGAGTAGGGGCATGGGGGTGAAGGGATGTGCCTGAGGCCTGTGGCAGAAAGCCACCTTGTTTCTCCCCAAAATCTCTGCCCTGTGACACTGTGACTAAAATCTCTGAGCTGCAACCATTTGATTAGATGGGCCAGCACGGAGGGGACCGCACCCTCGGCCTGTCTCTTTAGGTAACCTGAGCTGGCTGCAGTCCTGAGGGAGGGGGAACCTGCTCCCCCTGCCCACGGGACTGGCATCAGCCACCCGGGTGAGGGGCATCTACCTGGGGAGCTGGAGTCTGCCCGGTAACAGGTGATGTATTTCAAATTGGTTGGCCGACAGCCAACCGGGGCTGACCTCCACTGGACCAGGTGAATGAGGTCACGGGGGCTATATAGGTTGGTGGGGAGGGAGGCTCGCTCTCTTCGGCCATGAGGTGAAGCAGCAGTAAAGCAGGGGAGACAGAGGAGGCTTACCATCGGGACCTAGCTCTCTCTCTCTCCCCCAGACTCCAGAGGGGAAACTCAGCCAGCCTCTGGAAGATGCTTGTGAGTAAGCTACTCAATCGGATTAGATCTCTAGCTGGCAGTAACACAGATGCGTGATCAAAAGGCTACCTCAGCCACACTGTTTGCTCTCTAGGATTCCTAAGATATTGCTCAACCCTGTACCCTAGTTTCCCCTACCCTTGTAAGCAATAAAGCTCTCCTTTTTGACTGGTGTGGGAGACTTATTGAGGGGTAGGTCTAACTTATGCCTAAGAGACCCCTTAGGTCTGCGGACTAGGGAAGACTTTGCTTTTTGCCCCCTTGACTTGGAAGTGCCCCAAGTGCCTGTACCGGGTCGAGTACCCGTCGGACTATTAGGCCTGTGTTTCCCCAAGGACACAGGGCCGAGACAGTCCCTTCTCAGGGTGGCGGCGACGGCGTTACCCCCAGGCTAGCGAGTGTGCTCCGGGAGAGGGGTCGGCCGGACATAAGGTGCCCCTAGGGAGGCATTTGGAGTCTGGAAGGTGGGCGGGCGCAGGGAGGTGGGTGGCTCAACGCAGGAGCGCCCCCTACTGGCCTGCCACAAGGCCATGCAAGGAGTCAGTGGCAGAGCTGGGAAAGGAACCCAGGAGTCCTGAGCTATGAGCTGGCGCTTGATGCGGGTCAGAGCACATTTCTGATCCAGCCCTTTCAAATCAGGGGGTGCTCCGCCATGCTCAGGATCTGGACCCCCTGTGCTGAGCTTCCTCCTGCCCCATGGAAGGGGGTCTGCCATGGGCTCTGCCGCAGCGGGTTAGCTCCCCTCCCATCTCCCGAGCTTGTGTGCACCTGCTGCATCCAACCCCGCTGCTACCCCCTACCTGGGCACCCCCCTGCGCATTTCCATAGCAATGGGCAAGGTGATGACAGCTCCAGGTGGTGACATCCTCCAGCATGGCGATGCCCTTGTCATGCAAATGAGCTGTATGCCCCAGGGAGGAGATGATCCCTCCAGTGTTTGTGTGCAGCCAGCAGTGATCAAAATGCAGCCAGCTCTGGGGTGGAGAGGTCCAACAGCTTAATACAACACGCACAGCACTGGCAAGGCAAGGGGGACCCCTGCCCGCCAGCCTTGGGCATCTCCCAGGAGACTCAGAAGCGCTGCATGAGTTATATGGGGAGGTATCTGCCGAGCTGCTGTGTCGCACCCCAGAAGCCGCTGCATTTCGATGCTGAGCAAACACCCCTGTGCGGCATATCCATGTGGCTCCTGTGCCACTCCCCAGAGCTGGCTGCACTGCACTGCACGAGGGATTTACACATGTCCCAGGTCTCCCTTGGCCTCTGAGCACAGCCGAGATGAGTCTCCAGACCTCCCGGTGCCACACAGTAGGTTGGGGGGTTGGGTGAAGGCGCTCGGTTTTGCTCAGTCCCATCCCGGCTGCATACAGCGCTCTCCGCTCTGTAGCGGGTTTTGGTGCCACTGCCACTATTTGGAGGGGGGTGCTCCGGATGTGCCAGGATGGGGCTCCACAGTGCTGGGGAGGGGAGTTAAGGTGCAGCCTGGTGCTGAGCGGGGATGGGGCGGTTGCGGGGGTGACACCTGTCACCTACACCCTGTCACTGCAAGTGTGAGCAAGTGCAAGAGCACTTCCCTGCCCGAGCAGAATCCTCACCAGGTGTCCTAGCCTCTGTACTGCTGGCTGACCGGGATGCCCCGGGAGCAGAGGCTGAGTGCTTAGATGGGAGGCTGCAGGGTCTAGCACGCCGGTGCCGTGTGCTTTAGGGTCGCTCCTGGCCGCCTTCCTGCCAGGAAGGTCTTGGGCTCACATGAATTTAGTTCGCCGCCATGCACTTGCACAGCTCCTCTCAGCCCCCTGCCAGCTGGCGCACGCGCGTGTGCACACCTGCATGCACACAAACGTATGCACACACATAAGCCTCCTGGCCCTTCCCAAGCCCTTCCTCTTCCACAGCACAAGTCTCCCCAGATCAAATGCTAAAGGGAAGCAGGACCCCCCCCCCAGCAATGACCTCCCCAGTATGCTCCCTGCTGCTGCCCTGCCTGGGCCCCCCTGCCCCACGGCACAATTTCCCTCGCCTTTTCACCCCTTGGCAGGGAAGAGTGGATGAAACGGTGGCAGCCAGGAGGGGAGGGGTGTTGCCATAGCAGACACCGGGGGTCCCTGCACCAGGTCCTGCACCAGGCTGTTCACACTTGCTGCAGCTGCTTGCACCGATGCAAAGCCTGCGCCAAGCGAGCCAGGCAGGCAAGGCTCCAGGCCGGGGGGATCCTGGATGGGGGACGCTCCAGGGACTCCCTATAACCCTGGGGACCTGCCCCTGTCCTCCCCAGCCTGTCTGGTCCCCTCCCTGATGAAGCCTTGGGGGAAGTGCTACCAGCTCCCAGCACCTTGCAAGGGGCCTTATCTCAGGGACAGGGCAGCAATGCAGACAAGAGGACATGTGTAGCCTCCTCTCCCTGCTTGGCTGGGGCGGGTGAAGGGCAGGGACAGGCATTTTCTCCTTCTCTCGTTCACTTTTTAATCTCCTTTCCCCCCCCCACCCTTCTGCAAAAATGCAAGGGAGGGAAGAAAACGAGGATTTTGCAGCACCGGGACTCTGGGAGTGGAGCAGGGCTGCGGGGAGCGAGGCCAGCAAAGGTTGTCCAGGGCAGGCCGGCGGACACGGCACCGATGACTTGGCGGCAGAGCCGGGGAGACCCCCGCCACGTCCGACGAGCCGGTGCCGCGTGCTTTAGGGTCGCTCCTGGCCGCCGACAGCTGCAGCTTCTTTTGGAGGGGAGGGGGGCCTGGGCCCTGCCCCGCGGGGTAAAGCACCAGCTCCGTTTCAGAGCGAGGAGGAAACTGAGGCACTGGTTAGTGTGGACTTAAACTTTCCGGCTCACCCCGGGTGCCGGCACTTGGCCTGGCGTGGATCTGCCGGCAGAACCGATTGCCGCTCCGGCGCGGGCCGAGTCGCCGGTAGAGCACGGCTTTTCTCTGAACCGGGTCGGGGGCCGAGATGGGTGCTAGCGCCCCGGGTGGAGCATCGTTTTCCCCAGGCGAGGCCACGCAGCCCCAGCCCTGGGCTGTATTAAAGCTGCCAGTCCTGGGTCTGTTCAGCTCCCAGGGGCCCGGCGAGGCGATGAATAGAAATGCCTACCTCCGAGCAAATTACCCGGAGTGGGGGCGTGGAGCCGCTGAGAGCCTTTCAGCGCACGGCGTGGGTTTCGCACCCCTCCCCGCGCCGTGCCGGGTGAAGTGGCTCTTGTGCGCGTACGCGAATGGGTCCCGCGCCAAGGCGCTCTTTATCGCTCCGGCTGGGAGCGCCGATGTTTTCAAGCCGAGCGAGAGCAAAGGCAGGAATCTGATGCAGAATAATAATAATAATAAAAAAAGAAGCAAATCCAGGCCTGATTCAAAGCCCACTTGAAAGCTGCCGGGGAACAGCCTCGCGCCTTTGAAGCGAAAGGGTTCCCATTTGTCGAGCGGCAAATGGACCCGCCTGCTTCGATCGAGACTTTTACTTAGCAAAGAGCTCCGCTGCTTCGTCCTGGCTCGCTGCCCGCCGGCCCCCTCTCTGCTCCCCCGGGTACGAGCCCAGTGCCATCTGAAATGCTACAAAGACAGCGGGGAACAAAGGGAAGAAAGCTGCTGAGATAAGCCCTCGGTGCACCAGTGCCTGCAAAACGGCTTGAGAGGGGGGGAGGCTGGGAGCCGGGTGATCTCCGGGGGACGGGCGGGCTCCCGCGGGGCGCTGTGGGCGACCGGGCTGGTGCAAGCTGGTGTGAAGGCAGGATTGCAGATCCTAATCCAGTCGGATCCCAGAAGTCACGGGGAAGGACCTTGGCTTGCTGAGGTCTCTGCTGTGTGCAGCGCTGCGGGGTCCAGCCCATGGGTCTCCCACCCACCCCTGGACAGGAGCTGGTCCCTGCTGGCAGGGTCTCTGCAGAAACCACGCAGCGCCGGCGCTGGTGTCTAGCAGGGCGCGTGGCTGAGGGCTGCCGTGTCCAAATGGCGCGGCCTGGAAGTGCTCGGCTGGTAGCAGGGGAGAGTTGCGGCCCCAGAGGTTGCTGCAAAGCAGCTAAAAATAGGACGCTTGCCCCATCTCACCCTTCCCTTCGTGCAGGCCCAGGGACTGTCGGCAGCAGCCGGGGAGAGGGGAAGGGGTGTCCGGGTGGGAGGGCGGTGCAAGCGCTGGGGGTATTGGGCCAAAAGGCAATGCCGGGGAGGTGCGGATGCAAGACGCAGGTCCAGAATGGGGCTCTGTGCCTCGCTCGCCCCCTCACCCCTGCCCCGGTGCTTGCCTTGCAGATGACGTGTCGCCCTACTTCAAGACGGAGCCGGCGCGGAGCCAGGTGCACCTGGAGGGCAACCGCCTGGTGCTGACCTGCATGGCCGAGGGCAGCTGGCCCCTGGAGTTCAAGTGGCTGCACAACGGCCGGGAGCTGACCAAGTTCTCGCTGGAGTACAGGTGAGCCCGGGCACGTGCCCGTCTCCGCCTTGGCCCTCGAAGAGGCTCCGGACAGACCCCGGCTCCAGCTCTCCCCGCTCCGTGCCGCCGGCTGCCATCGGTGAGCCCGGCGCCAGCCCCGGTCCCCTCTGCCCCCGAGGCAGAGACGGGGCGCTGGAGCAGGGGGATGAGCAGGGCACGTGCCCGTGCCCAAGGGTCTCCAGTCCCTCGTGGCGCCGGCACCGGGACCCGGGTCTGGACGGAGCGCGCCGGCCCGCGGCCTCATCAGTCATTCAGCCCCACGCGAGCCGCTCCCGTGAAAGCAGCCCTCACCTCCGAGGGCTCCTCGTTGCTGTGGCAACGCCTCGTCAACCAGGCAGCAAGCGGGATGTGCCCCCCCGGATGGTGACGCCGGGGCCATTTGCACCCGGGAGGGCTCCCTGACTTTGCGGGGCCGTGGGGCTGGACCCTGGAGCTGCTGGCTCCCCCGGTCCGTGCCCGGGCTCTGTTCCTTCGGCTGAGCTTGCAAGATCCCACCCCGCATCTTGGGATGCCACTGCCCCTCCCCGGGTTGCTGATGCCCGCGCCCTGGCACAGCTGGTTGCATGGGGTCAGCACTCAGGGAGACAGTGAGACGGGGCGCGAGTGTACCTGATCCTGGGGTACGACCTGGGCCCTGCCCGCCGCGGTGCTTGGAGCCAGCCGGGGACCAGGAGCCCAAAACCACCAGTTGAGAGCTCCCCATTGAACGACGGGGACTCCGGGGACGGACCTTCCTGAGCCCTGCAACCCGCCAGCAGTGCCAGCCTTGGTGCAAGGGCCGAGTTTGCCACCTGCCTCCTCCCAGGGCTGGATGTGACCTGCTGGGGGTCCGGCCCATTTCCCAGACAGGGGCACAGACCTCGTTACGTGCTGGGATATGTGCAGTTCCTGCCTGCGTCTGATCCGCGGGCAGGGCTGGAGGGCCCCGTGCAGCCCCGGCTCCCCCAGCCCGGCAGAGACGCTCAGTGTCGGCGTGGGAAGAATGCAAAATGTCAACCATTAAATTGGATTGTGGGAACGCCGGCGAGAAGGGGGCGGGGGCGTGCAAAAGTGCAGAGCCCGGGGAGTGGAGCCACCTCCGAAGCAACGTGCTACCTGCTGCTGCGAGTACGAGGGGGAAGGGGGGAGCCTGGAGCACCCGCGGCTGCTGCAGCCTCCAAAGTGCATGGAGCAGGCTCGCTGCAGGCAGCGATGCCCACCGGCTAGCCCAGGAGAGCGTGGGTCTGGTTCCCCTCTCTGGGAGCAGGGATGTCCTGGTGCTAAGTCTGGATTGAGATGCCCAGGGCACTGGGTGGTGAGGGAATCAGGCTTAGGACCTAGACACCTGAGTCCTTTTTCCAGCTCTGCCACTGACTTGCTGCCCAGCCTTGGTCAAGCACCTTCCGATTGTGTGCCTCAGTTTCCCCATCTGCAAAACAAGGACAGTGACCCCGTTTTGGAAGTGCTGTGGCTGCAGGGTGCCGCACCGTCGTGTCTGCTTGCCGGTGACGCCCAGAGCTGACTCCTGGCCGGGGAGGGTGGAGGGAAGAGAGAAAAGAAACCTGTGGGGAGCGGAGACCCAAGCAAACCGAGGGCTGACGTGCAGCTACCGCAGCCCACAGCTGCTGTGCAGAGCATCGCCCGCCTGCCGTCTCCAGCCCAGCCTGCAGCGTCACCTGGATCCATCCTGGCCGGAGCTGCCCGTCCCCGGGTCCCCTTGGAGAGGGCTCGGACGGCATATCCGGAGCCCGACGGCTGCTGAGGAGGAAGGTGGAGTGCCGGAATTAGTTATGATGGGCACAAATTGAATTTTAATAAAGATGTAGGTGGCACAGAGCCAGGTGGCTATGGCAGTGGGAAGGTGGTAATTAAAAGTTAACGAGTTTAGTGACGGGCTAACCCTTGGAGAAGGGCTGGCGAGAGGCAAGTGGCAGCCTCCGAGGCTGGGCGCAGGAGTGGAGATTGGGCAGCGGAGCCGTGTGTTTCGGTGGAGGTCTATGGACAGGCTGGTCGCATGGAGATATGCGCCTGATCCTCGCTCCCGCGGGCACCGATGGGCTGGCATGGGTCAGCACCGCCTGCCCCGTGCTCCCAGGGGGCTCGTGGGAGCGGAGAGCGGGGCTCCGAGGCAGGTTGCAGGATCTTGTCTGCAAGTGCAATGTGGAGGTGCCTCGGTGCAAGGAGGCTCCGGGATCCCTGCGCAGAACAGCCCCACGCCCTCCAGCAGCTTTGCTGGGTCAAGTCAGGGCAGGCCTCTAGGCCTCGCTGTCTTCCTTCGCAGGTAGCGAGGATGCCGGCAGGGCCCAGGTGCTGGTGCTTGCAATGGGAAGAACTGGAGAAGCGGGGGAAGCGTGCATGGGTGCCTGCGCCCTGGAGCAGACGCCCATGAAGCGTGCAGGGCCGTGGCACAGGCTGCAGCTGCAACAACCTGCCTCCCTCCGTCTTCCTCCTGCACCATCCGGCTCAGACGTGGCTCTGCCTCTCTGAAAGGGCACCAGCTCCCAGGACTCCCAGCTCGTGCAACTTCCCGCCGCGCGTCTCTCCGGCACCCTCATCCCCGGCATTGCAGCATGCAGGTCAGGCGCTCGGATGCCTGAACGAAAGCCTCCGCGGCCAGGAGCCTCTCCGCAGGCTGAGGATGTTTATTTCTCTCGCACAAAAAATTTACCATGCAGATGAGCCGGGGCTGGTAATTCATCGCCGGAGAGCGTCCTGTTCCAGGCCTGCTGCCGCCCCGAATCGCGCTGCTCATCCGTTACCCGCGGACGGACCCGCTCGGCCTGGACAACGCAGGCTCGTCTCGCTCTCCCACCCCATCTGGCTCGGGGATCTCTCGGGCACCTTGAGGATTTCCCTCCTCCTCTCCGGGAGCCCATCAGCCCCTCTGCTAGCAGCTCAGAGGCTGGGAAAATTTAATTAGATCTTAGACTCGCATATGAGCTTCTCCAGATGCTCCCACCTGCCCCAAATCTCTGCATGACTAATCCTCCGTTTTGGGTTTCATCCCCAGCCTGAATGTCTGCAGCTGCCTTTGCTGGTGCAACGTGCTCGTTTGGTGCCCTCCCGTGAAAGCCCCTGTGCAAGGCCATTGCCAGCCCAGAGATTGGGGCGTGCGTCCTTCATCTCCTGTGTCTCCGAGTTGTGTCCCCGGGGCTGGCGTGGAGCTCGGAGCCGCCCCAGGCACCTGCCGTTTCTTTCCTAGAAGGAAGGCTGCATCCGCCAGCCCCGAGGGCAGCATCCTGTAGCCACAGGAAAGCTTTCTGGATGATGAAGCAATCAGGACTCATGGCGGAGGTGATATCTTTTATTAGACCAACTCGATTTTTGCAAAAAATTTTGAAACGGCGGCAGAGGTGAGAAGCAGGCGACCAACGCAAGTCCTGGCTGAACCCCCCCAGGGAATAGCAGCGTGGAGCAGAAGGCTTGCGACCGCCCCGGCTGTGCTGATGGTAGCCGAGGGGGTCTGGGATGAGCGGTGCATGGGCCTGGGCTCTGCACCGGGACCTTTGCTGGCACAGGGTGGCCAGAGGCGAGTTGTGCGTGCTTGGGGCTGTACAGTAACCCAGCTCTGCACCTTTCTGGTTGATGTACAGGTCAAGGGCACGTGCTCCCGGAGTTTGGAGCGAGAAGACAAGCAGGTAGCACCCCCAAGCACAAATACCCGGCTTGTTGCTCCAGCCTCCCTCCCCACGGCCCAGCTCAGCTGCTCCCTCCCACCCCTACTCCGCAGGAAGCCGGCAGATTAATGCCCGTGCATCAATTATTCAAGGGCTTATTGTCCTAGCAGGACTGCTTGAGCCACGATTTACAAGGCTGCCGGAGCTCTCGCAATTCCCCGGGCCGCGCGAAAGCGCTGCCTCGGCACGCGGGACGGCTCCGGCCACATGTGTCACAACGCCGGCGTCTCCAGGCGGGAGCTAATTGAGATTCAATCAGGCCGTTAACGTGAGTTGATGAAGCACCAGGGGGGTTGTTAAGGACATATTGAGCGCATCCCGCTGTGGATGGCACGTTGCGCGTGTAGGTACCGGGACGCACGCGTGTGTCAGATGCCGGGGGCTGTTAAACCCTCGCTAAGTGTGTTTTAATGCTCACTTGACATTTCATTATCACACAATAACTATTCAAATACATGTCCCCCTCTAGAATTAATTAGTCATTAGACAGGAATGTAAATCAAAGGGGCTGCGCCAAGGCTTTTAGCTCCCAAATCCATTCCAGCTGCTGCTGCCGCGGTGGTTTGCATCCGAAGTGCCGCACGGACTTTGCGCTTGCAGGGCCTGGAGCTGCAGCGACCTGGCGGCACCGACGAGGCATCCCCGCCCACGGGCACCGGGACCTTTGCGGGGACATCTCGAGCCATCGAGGTCTGGGCACCTCCGCATCCGACGTGCTGCCAGGGGCAGTTTCTGCAGCACGAGGGGCAGCTGCGTTCACAGGGAGGGGAGGGAAGTTGCTCCCTGGCCCCTTTTCCAGCAAGCCAAGGCAATGTTTCTCCTTGGGCTGCTTGGGGGGCGTTTTCTCTCCCTGCCCTGGTGCCCAGGCAGGAAAGGAAAGCGCCTGCCGCTGACGTTGATCTGCGTCCGTAGGATGTAAAAGACTGTGATAGAGCCTGGGGACGCAGCACGGTGACAGCTTAGGGGGCGCAAGGACACCCGGGACCCTTCCAGCCCATTATCTGTCCTTGAAGGACATGTGGAGGCTTCGTGAAGCCGTCACCCAGGCAGGGCTGGCTGGGGCAAGGTGCTGTGCATGCCTTGCTCTCACTCAGCCATTGCCCTGCTCTGTAAAGCCGACCGGCTCAGGCAGGCCAGGCTCAGCCCCCTCCAGATGAGTCAGAAAAGTGTCCCCCAAGTTTCCAGGTAGTTTCCTGACGCCTGCAAGGCAGTCGCCCGGGCCCTGGAGCCTGGCCTTGGCTGTGCCCTGTTTGCTGGCTGGGGTGGCCCTGCTTTCTCATGGCAAAGCCCAGGCCCAGCACTCGGAGGGACCCGCAAGAGCCCATCGCCCGGGCGGGCAGCGCGGCGGGGACGGGGGTGAGCGCAGCTCCTGCCATCGCCCATGCCACTTGCTGGTTTGCAAGCCCTTGCCTCGGCCCTCCCTTCTCCATCCCCCCTCTCTCCCGAGGCGGCCACGTCCCCGTGTCAGGTGCGGGCGTGAAATCAGTTACGATCCTTTTAATGCCAAGCGCGATCGGGAAGGGAATCAAATTAAACCCAGCTTGGATAAAAGCCTCCACGGGCGCCAGGCAGCGGAGAACAAAGTCCCTCCTCTCCTTTGGTTAATCACTGCGGGCCAGGCTGCGCTGGATAATTGATTTCCTTTCTCGGGGCTGTTTCCATCCATTCAGGTGCGTGCCAAAGCCCGGCGCTGTGATGTTCGCGCGGTCTCCGGTGGCGCGGAGATGCGGCCCGTTCACTGGGCCAGCGAGGGGGTCTCGCGTCACCGGCTTGCTTGAGTCTCTTCATCCCCTTCCCCGCGGCCGGGGGAGACTTGTCGGCCTTGTGCCTTGTGTTTTGCGGAGAGGGAAGATGGTGCCCGGCGCCGGGGTGGAGGAGACGTTGGACTGAGATGAGGGGCTGGTGTTGGCCTGAATGCCCAGGAGGGTTTGGGCACCGGATGCGGGCGCTGGGTTGTGTATAGCCCCGGTGAGGGAGGTTGCGCGCAGGCTGCGGGCATGGGGCTCTGCCGGCATCGCGTGTCTGTGCGTGTTTCAGACCATGATACACAGATGCACGCACGCCTCCCCATGCACACTCGCAGCCCGTGCGCACGTATACGCCTCCGCATGCACGTGGCATGCTGGAGCCCGAGCTGGCAACGAGAGGAAGGGACCCAAGCATCCTGGACTCGGTGGCACGAACTCAGGTCACTGCCGTTGGCGGGGATGGAGTGGGGTTAAGGGGTTAGGAGCCGAAACCCTTGCCGGGAGGACGTGCCAGGTAGACTGCCCGGGTGTGGGGAGCTATTGAGGGGGAGCTGCGGTGCTAGGAGGTATCCAGGTGCCTGCTCCCAGCACCGTGGTGCACGCTGACCGCCTGCTCTGCCCTTCCCCGGGCACGGAGCCCGCTGCGAGCCCCTCCTCTGCCTGCTTCTCTCTCCCGATCCCCCTTTCCACGTGCTAGTCCTGGGGTTGGTGCCCTGTCGCGTGCACCGGTGGGTGCCGGGTTTCTCCCCAGGTCCCAGCTCCACGCCAGGGAGCCACGGCCTCTTCCCATTAGAGCCCAGCTAGGGGAGGATGGGGTGTGCGACCGACGGAGGAGGGGGGTAGCGTGCGTGCAGCTGCATCTTTGCACGCGTGCCCGGGCACACAGTGTGCGTGACGGAAGGAGCACAGGGGTGGGGGGGAGAAGGGCACGCACGTGGAGGCACACGCCTGTGGAAGGGCGCGTGCTCGGGCCCCAGCGCGGGGCTATGCCAGGCCCGGTGTGCATGCACGGGCGTGCGTGTGGTGGTGGCGTGGCAGCAGCGTGGTGATTTATTGAGGAGGACGCGGCAAGGAGAGCCTGCCCGTTCCTCCCGGTGTCCCCGTCAGCCCCTGACAGCTCGGCGGCATGGAAATGTCTTATTTAAAGCCCAGAAGGATCATTCTGGAGATCAGACCTGACGCTCAAGGACTCGCTCCTGGGCTGAGCCACGGACACTGCTCCGGCTGCGCTCCCTGCCGCCCACCCCTGCCCACAGCTCGTGATCTCGGGCCCGGCTTGCCCGAAGCGGGCTGGGGGTATGGCAGGGATGGTGCCAGCCCAGCAGCCCCGGGGCAGAGAGCAGGGGGAGAGATGGGGCGGATTTGGGCTCCGCTCTCAGCCCTGCCGCGGGATGGATGCGGCCAGGGTGCCGCGAGCTCAGGGACGGACACGCGGGGCCTGGCACCGTGGCGGGCGAGTCCGCGGGCGAGCCGCGGGGGAGGGCCAGGCAGGCAGGATGCTGCCAGCCGCAGGGAGGCTGCCCTTGACCTTGAGTAACCCTCCCCGTGGCTCCCCAGTGCTGACACCTAGCGGCCGGCCGGGAGCCTGGCGTGGCCGTGGGGTGTTGGGCACCCGGTGGGAGGAGCGGGCAGCAGGAGGGGGTGCCCTTCCCCCCCCCCCCCCTCCGCCGGGCATCTGCCGGGCGCCCAGGGAAGGGTATCCGACTTGCCCCACGCGCGGCAGTCAGCCCCGGTGCCTCGAGCCCGGCCGCGCCAGCGTCTCTCATCGCCGCTGTGTCTCTCTGCCCCCCGCCAGGTACATGATCACGTCGCTGGACCGCACCCACGCCGGCTTCTACCGCTGCATCGTCCGCAACCGCATGGGGGCCCTGCTGCAGCGGCAGACGGAGGTGCAGGTGGCCTGTAAGTGATGCCTGCTGGGGGGTCCGCCGCGCCCCCGGGTTGCTCCCACCCCGGCTCGGGCTGGATGCAGGAGGCGTCTCCTCCACCGCGGCTCCCGAAGGAAACACTGTCTGCAGTCGTTCCGGGGAGCGAGCGCCTGCGTCCAGCCGCGGGGAGGCAGCTCGGGCGCCCGGTGCCGCCGTCCCCGGCTCCCGCCGCGCTGGCAGCCCGAGGCCTGGCCGGCCCTGCAGCCTTCCCCGTGCTCGCGAGGGGCTGGCGTGAGCTGAGCTCGCTCAGACTGGGGCCCTTCCCAGCACCGTCTGCCCTGGGGTGCAGCCCCCGGCTCCGCACCTCCTCAGGCCCGTCGCCGTGCCCTCGGGGCTTGATCCTGCCCTGGAAAGCAGGGAGGAGGATGCCGCAGTCATGCCCCAGCCCGGCTGCGATGTACAGCGCCGAGCGGATCACCCGCTCGTGCCCGTTTTCCGGAGGGTTTAGTGCAAGCCTGGACGGGGCGGAGGGAAACGCCCTTTGTCGCTCGGCGCGTCCCGGGGGGGCGACGCTGCCGGGGCTGAACGCGCCGGCGCTCCTCTCCCCTCGCGCGCGGGTGGCGGGGGCAGGCGTGAGTCCTCTGGGAAGGAGAAGGGACAGCCAGGCTGACAGGCCCGGGGGGCCGTGCTGAGCCTCCGCGCGGAGGGGGCGCAGGCACAGTCCTCTCCCCAGGGCGCCCCCAGCGCAGGCTGCATCCAAGCCAGCCCAGTGGAAATGCAGCCGGGGGCTCTGTCTTGCTCCGGGCCGGCCTTGAACACGGCCAGAGCCGCGGGGCCGTGCGTCCGACGTGCCTCCGGGGGCGCAGAGGCCTCGCTCCCCTCCCCGCATCAGCAGCCCCACGGTGGGGTCCTGCAGAGGTGCCGGCACACCCCGTTCCTGAAGAGCGATGACAAATCAGGAAGCTAATGGGAAATTAATAAGGCAGCTGCGCTAACAACTAATGATAATGGCAAAGTCGTTAAAAAAAGATTCTTTACATGTTTTTAATTACCGCAATTAAGGGAAGTCAATAAAAATCCCCCCCCAACGCCCCCACCTACCCTGGTTTCTCCTCAGTTATTTATTTTTAGCAGCTATAAATTGCCAGCGCGCGGGCGGAGGGCGGCTCTGGCCTCGGGCATCGCACGAGGGTGCTGTCGGACCCCCCCCCCACGGCATCCCCCGTGGGAGGGCAGGACGGAGCGTGCGTCTCTGAGGATGCCCGGGCGGGGCGGGGCTGCACCCCAGCCCTCCGAGCCTGACCCTCCGCGAGGCACTGCGGCCCCGCGGCCCGTGCGGGCCCAGCCCCGGAGACATTGCACCGGAGCGTGGACGGGCGCTGCGAAGAGGTGGGAGCCACCCGGGCCCCCTGCCCTTTCCAGAGCAGCTGCGTGGGGTGCAGGGCAGCGGTGCCCAGGCCCGCCGCATCTCCCTTTGCCTTGCAGACATGGGCAGCTTCGAGGACGGCGAGGCGCGACAGAGCGTGTCGCACGGCGAGGCGGCCGTCATCCGTGCCCCCCACATCGCCAGCTTCCCCCAGCCCCAGGTCACCTGGTTTCGCGACGGCCGGAAAATCCCCCCCAGCAGTCGCATGTGAGTACGTCCCGGCGATGCCTCTCCTCTTCCCTGCCTTGCCCCCTTTTCCCCCGGGGATTTCCTCGGAGGTTTCCCCAGACACCTCGAGGCGATCTGCCCTGTATCCCCCTCTCTTTGCTGGTGGGATCCAACCTGCCGACAAGCCTGCGAATGCTCCCCCACACCGCCCGCGCGCTCCCAGCCCGGGCGCGCGGGGCTGGTCCCATTAAGTGCCAGCTCCATCAACCTTATCGCAGCAATTACAGCAGATTAATATTCATGGCAGAGTTAAAAGGGGTCCCTGGAAGCGAATTGGCTGGTGTCTGCGCGAGGGAGATACGGATCTGATGAATGCTATCGGGCTGGCAGCGCCGGCCGGGGTGGCAGGCGGCGCGGGCTGCTGTCGTACCGGGGAAAGAGAGCTCCCTGCCCCCTTCGCCCCCCGACCGACCGCGGCGGGATCAGCAGCCCCTTGTCAACCTGCTGATGCCTCAGCCGTGGCACGGGCACGTTCGCTGTGTTTCTAGCCCCTAATTAAATTATCACGCAGCACGATGCACAGTCTTCTCGGGGAGGGGATGAGCGCAGGCAATGGTAAGCAAAGGAGGAGAGTGGAGGGAGGCTCAGGACCCTTTCCTGCACCCACCGTGTGCCCCGTGCCCTCCGTCCGGCCACTGCCCAGCCACCGTCTCGCTTCTGGGCCTAGAGACACCCTGCTCTGGCCCTGGGGATGCCAAATAGGGCAGGATGCCGTAAGACCAGCATCGCAGCCCCGGTGCACGCTGTCTGCACGAGGCTGGATGGGGGGAGAGGGCACGGCGGGCAGCTGCCTGAGTCTGCAGAGAGCCTGAAACAGGCACTCCAGGATGCCTCGAACTCCAGGGTAGCGGTCAGGCCCTGAATGGCTCAAAGCCGCTCCGGAGAGATTTCAGGGGCTTGTGAAAAGTGATGAAGTGTGACCCGCGCGGGGTGGGCCCAGGCCCCCGGCCCCGCTGGAAGCAGAGCCCTTTATCCGCGAGGACGTGTTCCCAGCCCGCCGCGCTCTCCGAATCGGAGACGGCGCCGGGAACTCGCCTGGATTTGTCCTTGTTAAACTAACATTAAGGGTGTTTAACAGATGTCTCGGGCGCATCGCGTTAACATCCAGAGATAGACTTGACAAACTAATGGCTTTGTTTATCATCGAGAAAATGAATAAAGGATAGACAAGAAAAAAACAGCCCAGGGAGGGAGATGGATGCGAGGAGAGCGCCCGGCCCAGGCGGGCTGCCGTCATCTGCCGGGGGAAAACGGCTCCGTCCCCCCGCGCAGCCCGACCCCTCCATAGCGAGACGCTCGGCGCCGGCGCCGCGGTCACGCGTGAGCCCCCGGGAGAGGTGGCGCGTGGCGTGTGTGCCGACACGCCTGCGGGTCATGAGGGTCTCTCGCTACGTGCCCATGCTAGATGCATGTGCACGCACGCGTGCTGCCTCCAGTGCACGCAGCTGCTGCCGTGCCCGGATTCGGCACGCAGGTGCACATGTGATGGATGCAGAGGGAATGAGGAAGCAGCAAACGGTTGTGAGTTCAGAGGAGAAACGGGGATTTCTCTGCAGTGGGTCTCTTCCCGGGAACGGTGTGTCTGCGCGCTCTTGCTCCGCATTACCGCGTGTAAAAGCACACGCGCGCACATCGATCACGAGACAGCTGGCACGCCGGCCCTCGCTGGCAGCTAGAGTGAGCATTCAACTTCTGGTGCTCGAGCGGCCAGAAGAACCACGCTCCCCTCCCGTGGGTTGCGCACACAGCGTGCATGGACACGGTTTCTGCACCCATTGCCCACGCGTGTAGCAACACATGGCAGCCCCCGGCATGCACTCCCACAGGCCCACGCGTGCCCAGGAGCTGCCGGCTTCACCGGTGCCGGTGCCAGCCTGCTGCAATTGAGCTGGCAACCCGCGTCGTGCGGGGAATGGAGCGCGTCTCCTTTCTATTTGCAAAGCAGGATTGAGGAGATAAAGCTCTTTATCTCGTATTTAACGGTAAAATATATTCCCCCAACCATTTCACGCTGCCAGCAGATTAGATCATTCTATATAAAAAAAAAAACCCCCAGAGAAACCCTATTAATCTGCAGATGCCCGGCATGTCCCCCCACCTCCCCCCCAAACTCTTAGTCCTGGGGATAATTTAGAGCCGGCGAGGTAAATGCTGGAGATGCTGCTCTTCGCCCGAGATTAAGGGCTTTGTTGCCACGTTAATTTGTAGCCTCCCGCACCACTGCCGCTGCGATTTACCCCCATCGTGAAACGCACCCAGTGAGGGTGTAAAACACCCCAGGGACGCTGATGTGCCCACGCTGACGCTGTCTCCTGCTTTCTCCCCCCACGCCAGAGCCATCACGCTGGACAACACCCTGGTCATCCTGTCGACGGTGGCACCCGACGCGGGGCGGTACTACGTGCAAGCCGTGAACGACAAGAACGGAGACAATAAGACCAGCCAGCCCATCGCGCTCACCGTGGAAAGTGAGTGCACGGCGGGCGGGTGCAATGCCCGACTGCCCTGGAGCTGTGGCGTGCACCCTTCCAGGGGTGCGCGGCAGCCTCTGCCACCCACCCGTGTCCTTACAGTGGGGACGCCCGGGGGTACGAAGCAGCCCGTGGGTGCCACGGGCCAGCAGTAGCGTGGAGCTACCCCCGTCCTGCCTGCGCCATCGTGCATCTGGCGTCCTGGCCCCCGCTTCTCGGCGCTCCGCTTGGCTCAGGCCCAGATTTAATTTGCAGTAAATCTCTGCGGAGGCTCTGGCTTCTGCTGACTTCACAGTTCAGCCTCCTCAAATTTATTTAGGCACTTTGGGCCCAGCCGCAGGCACTCATTATCTCGCGCCATGGCCCCCGCTTCACCCGCCCCTGCCACCTGGCTCTGTCCTTGCCCACAATCGATAGGGCCCACGAAGGGCACCCCTCAGCAGCCCCGGCAAGGAGCACTGCTGCATTTCTTAGCCCGGGTCCCAAGCCGGCAGGTCATGCCCCCTC
>NW_017728928.1:1516498-1520659 GCF_001723895.1 Crocodylus porosus
ACCCATTGCCCACGCGTGTAGCAACACATGGCAGCCCCCGGCATGCACTCCCACAGGCCCACGCGTGCCCAGGAGCTGCCGGCTTCACCGGTGCCGGCGCCAGCCTGCTGCAATTGAGCTGGCAACCCGCGTCGTGCGGGGAATGGAGCGCGTCTCCTTTCTATTTGCAAAGCAGGATTGAGGAGATAAAGCTCTTTATCTCGTATTTAACGGTAAAATATATTCCCCCAACCATTTCACGCTGCCAGCAGATTAGATCATTCTATATAAAAAAAAAAACCCCCAGAGAAACCCTATTAATCTGCAGATGCCCGGCATGTCCCCCCACCTCCCCCCCAAACTCTTAGTCCTGGGGATAATTTAGAGCCGGCGAGGTAAATGCTGGAGATGCTGCTCTTCGCCCGAGATTAAGGGCTTTGTTGCCACGTTAATTTGTAGCCTCCCGCACCACTGCCGCTGCGATTTACCCCCATCGTGAAACGCACCCAGTGAGGGTGTAAAACACCCCAGGGACGCTGATGTGCCCACGCTGACGCTGTCTCCTGCTTTCTCCCCCCACGCCAGAGCCATCACGCTGGACAACACCCTGGTCATCCTGTCGACGGTGGCACCCGACGCGGGGCGGTACTACGTGCAAGCCGTGAACGACAAGAACGGAGACAATAAGACCAGCCAGCCCATCGCGCTCACCGTGGAAAGTGAGTGCACGGCGGGCGGGTGCAATGCCCGACTGCCCTGGAGCTGTGGCGTGCACCCTTCCAGGGGTGCGCGGCAGCCTCTGCCACCCACCCGTGTCCTTACAGTGGGGACGCCCGGGGGTACGAAGCAGCCCGTGGGTGCCACGGGCCAGCAGTAGCGTGGAGCTACCCCCGTCCTGCCTGCGCCATCGTGCATCTGGCGTCCTGGCCCCCGCTTCTCGGCGCTCCGCTTGGCTCAGGCCCAGATTTAATTTGCAGTAAATCTCTGCGGAGGCTCTGGCTTCTGCTGACTTCACAGTTCAGCCTCCTCAAATTTATTTAGGCACTTTGGGCCCAGCCGCAGGCACTCATTATCTCGCGCCATGGCCCCCGCTTCACCCGCCCCTGCCACCTGGCTCTGTCCTTGCCCACAATCGATAGGGCCCACGAAGGGCACCCCTCAGCAGCCCCGGCAAGGAGCACTGCTGCATTTCTTAGCCCGGGTCCCAAGCCGGCAGGTCATGCCCCCTCGCTCCTCGCCTGCTGTGGGGTATCCAGCATGGCTTGGCGGCGTCGCTTCCTTCCCAGGAGCTGGGCAGACCACGGGTACCCCCAGATGAAGCCAGGGGTGCTCCTAATTCAGGCTGCAAAGAGGCTTGGCTCTGGCCCTCCTTCTCCCGGCTTTATGCCTCTCCCGTCCCTGCCCCGCTCGTCCCCGAGCTCCATGAATCTGTTGTTCGGTAGCTCGGCGTCCCCGCGCGCCATAAACAACGCCGGGGCCGTGTTTATGGATTCAGCTATATCAGCAGCTTTCAAGCCGATCACTTTTTTACAGTGCCTACATGAGGGTTTTTTATTGTTGCAATTATTTTGCTTTATATAGTCCCCCGCCTTTCCTGGCTGTACCAGGCTGCCGCCTGCCTGCTCGGCTTCCCCCCCGCCCCGGCCCTGGAAGGAGCTGGGGGGTGTGGGGTGCAGCCGGCAAAGTGCGGCCGTCCTGCTTTTGGCTGGAAGTCGGGGAGGGGAAGTCAGCCAGGGGCCCTGGGCACGGCGGAGGTCCTGGCTGGGTGGCAGGGAGGCCTCTGCAAGGCAGGCTGGGGTGGATTGAGCTCTCCTGGGGTCACAAGACTCCAGATGTGGCCTCCCCAGTGCAAAACAGAGGGGAAAAATCACTTCCCTCGGTCTGGCAGCGCTCCTACCAATGCAGCCGGGGATGCCCTTAGCCTTCTTGGCTGCCACGTTTCTCTCCCTAGATGTCGGCGGCCCGGCAGATCCCATCGCCCCCACCATCATCATCCCGCCCCGCAACACCAGCGTGGTGGCCGGCACCTCGGAGGTGACCATGGAGTGCGTGGCCAATGCCAGGTGGGTGCCCGCAGCCCGGGGACTGGCACGGGCCACGTTGGGGAAGGGGGAGAAGCCACCGCCGGGCCTGCCGGGGATGGGGCAGGCTCCGCGCTCTGACCCCTGCTCCGCGCCAGGCCGCTGATCAAGCTGCACATCGTGTGGAAGAAGGACGGGGCGGCGGTGTCCGGCAGCATCAGCGACTACAACCGGCGCCTCACCATCCTCAACCCCGCGCTGAGCGACAGCGGCTACTACGAGTGCGAGGCCGTGCTGCGCAGCAGCAGCGTGCCCTCCGTCTCCCGCGGCGCCTACCTCTCCGTGCTGGGTAAGGAGGCTGGGCGCGAGCGTAACGAGCGCGCGGAGGTCTCAGCCCGGTCGCCCGGGCACAAAGCCCTCTCGCCCCGATCCGCCGCGGGCATCTCGGGGCCCACTTCCGGGCTTCCCCTTGCAGAGCCGCCACAGTTCGTCAAGGAGCCGGAGAAGCACGTGACGGCCGAGATGGAGACGGTGGTGGTCATCCCCTGCCAGGCCAGAGGTGGGTGCTGTCCCCGCCCTGCCTGCTGCCCAGCGCCGCCTCTGCCCGCGGCTCACGTGTCCCTTGGGGGGGGTTGCAGGCGTCCCGCCACCCGCCATGGCCTGGTACAAGGACGCGGCCCCCATCCACCTGGAGAAGCTGTCGCGCTTCCGGCTGCAGCCCGACGGGAGCCTGCAGATCAGCGGGCTGGTCCCCGATGACACGGGCATGTTCCAGTGCTTCGCCCACAACGACGCCGGCGAGGTCCAGACCTCCACGTACCTGGCCGTGACCAGTAGGTTCCAGCCCTCCCATGGCCCCCGCCCCGGGGGGGCTGGGAGAGCAAGCCTGGTGTGGGGAGGAAGGGGGCACCTCCTGCTCCTTTGCCCGGGTGCAGCTGGGCAGGGGCTGGCCTTCAGACCCCCGCCATGTCTGCCCGGGCAGGCATTGCCCCCAACATCACGCGGGGGCCGCAGGACAGCACGGTGATCGACGGCATGTCCGCAATCCTCACCTGCGAGACCTCGGGGGCGCCGCGCCCCGCCATCACCTGGCAGAAAGGTACGGGCGGGGGGCCAAAGGGAGCGGGACGCGGGGGCACAGGCTGGGGCCCAGCTGACGGCTCCCCTCCGCCCCCGTGCCCGCAGGCGAGCGGATCCTGGCCAGCGGGTCGGTGCAGCTGCCACGCTTCACCCTGCTGGAGTCGGGCAGCCTGCTCATCAGCCCCACGCACATCGCCGACGTCGGCAGCTACACCTGCCTGGCCACCAATTCCCGCGGCGTGGACGAGGCCTCGGCCGACCTCGTCGTCTGGGGTAAGGCGCCGCCTGCTCCCCGGCCCGCAGCCCTGGGCGCGTGAGCCCCGGTGACCCACCGCATGTCTGTCCGCCCCGCAGCCCGGACGCGCATCACAGCCCCGCCGCAGGACCAGAGCGTCATCAAGGGCACCAAGGCCTCCCTGAGCTGCGGCGTGACCCACGACCCCAGTGTGACCATCAGGTATGGAGCCTGGCCCTGCCCCAAAGGGTGGCAGGCGGGGGGGCACGTGCCCCTTCCTCCGGAGCAGGGCGAAGGACATCTGGGTCCCCGGTGAAGAGCCCCTTCCCACAGGAGCTCCCTCAGCCGTCCATGGTTGCATGCACACGTGTGCACACGCAGGCACACACCCCTGAGCCTTGGCAAATCAAGCCTGCACTGCCACCTGGTGCCCAACCCAGGCATGGCACTGCCCACACCCATGAGTCGCACACACACGGGCGTGCGTGTATGCACACACACATCCACGGGGAGGGGAGTTGGGTGGAGTGGTTGCAGCAGCATATAGGGAGCCCAGACCCCTGGGCTCTCTCCCCTTTTGGGGAGGGGGACAGCATCCAATGGACACTTGTCAGGGGGGCAGGGCTCCCGGGTTCCAGCTCTGCCCCGTCCCCACGCAGGCACATCTGGGAGAAGGACGGGGCGCCCATCAGCGTGGACAGTGTCCCGCGGGTCCGGCTGGATGGAGACGGCACCCTGCACATCTCCCAGACCTGGTCGGGCGACATCGGCACCTACACCTGCAAGGTCGTCTCCGTCGGGGGCAACGACTCCCGCAGCGCCCACCTCCGCGTCCGGTAAGGGCGC
>NW_017728928.1:1521594-1545305 GCF_001723895.1 Crocodylus porosus
TACAACAGCGCCGGCCTGGGCGTCTACAGCATGAAGGTGACCGAGTGGACGCTGCAGGGAGGTAGGCAGGGCCGGGGGGCACGGCTGGGCGGGGTCCCCATGGCCCCCATCCCGCTGGGGGTTGCAGGTACGGTTCTTGAGTCGGCCCTGTGGCTGCCCTCGTCTCCCGCAGTGCCTACCGTGCCCCCCGGGAACGTGCAAGCCGAGGCCACCAACTCCACCACCGTCCGCTTCACCTGGAACCCGCCCAGCCCCCAGTTCATCAACGGCATCAACCAGGGGTACAAGGTAAGGGCAGCCTGGCCCCACGCATCCCCCTCCCGCCGTCAGCTCCGCCAGACGCCAGCTCAACTTTGCTCTGGTTAAAAAGGAGCTGTGGCTTCAATGGACTGGCGCCTGGCTAGTAGAATAATATTTACCAAGATTTAACGCGTCCACGGGAGCCGATGCTCCATAATTAATTCCAAATCGTAATTAATTCCAATTTACATTAATTAAATTGAATTAAAAACATTAAACTTGTTTCTTAATCCACTCAAAAGAAGTTCAGGGATGTAATTGCCACGGAACAAGATAACCAGAGTAAGTAGGATATTTAACATTCTTATTAAATGTCACTTAGTATTTTTGATTAGTATTTTTAGGGCCTAATTAGATACTAATTAACTTGCTATAGGCGATCCTGCACAATGCCAATTAATGCCCAAACATCTTTCTAAATGGAGTGCAGAGCCCGCGATTATGCATTGTTATCAGCGGGAGTTAATCACAAGGCGTGTGCTGTATATTGTTTCGTATGGATAAATACCCGTGCTTATTAAAACGCATTGAGCGTTTCTCTCCCTCGTTAATTGATATTTAATCAACTTTGAATAAATGAGAGGCTCCGAATGAAAGCTTTTAATTTGGAGATGCTATCAAGGACTTCCATTTGCTTTGAGAGAAGCATGGGGAGGACGCCCCATCCCCGGAGGGGATCCACGGTCCCTCGGGGACAGTCGGCCTGGCAGGTCCGTGGGGTGCCTCGGAGGTGAGCGGGCACGCGTCTGCTGAGCTTGCAAAGCAAAGTTATTAGCAGTGCCGAGGCCAGGAGCTCTCCAGGGCAGGGATCAGCTGCATTCGTGCAGCGCCGTGCACGGCAGGATCCTCCCAGGATCCACCCCCGCAATGCCACGAGAAGGATCGTTTTGGATGCCCGCTTTACATTTTGCCCTCCGTGCTCAGGAGCTCAGGACCTCGCCCCCGCCGGGTGCTGGGGGTGCGGAGGCCGTGATGCTCGTGTCCTCCCGCAGCTGATCGCGTGGGAGCCAGAGCAGGAGGAGGAGGCGACGGTGGTGACGGTGCGGCCCAACTTCCAGGACAGCATCCACGTGGGCTACGTGGTGGGGCTGAAGAAGTTCGCCGAGTATTTCACCTCGGTGCTGTGCTTCACCACGCCAGGCGACGGCCCGCGCAGCCCGCCTCAGCTGGTGCGCACGCACGAGGATGGTACGTGGAGCCCCGTGGTCCTCGCGAGTCCCCGGGTCTCCCCGGGAGCCCGGTCCATTCCCCCAGCCGCCAGGGATGGGGGCCACACATCCCGCTCAGGCCCCTGGTTCAGCAGAGGGGATGCTGGCCTGGCTCCAGGTCCCCGCAGCAGGCTCGGTGCTAACTCCTGGGGTTTTTTGGGCAGTGCCTGGCCCCGTGGGGCACCTCAGCTTCAGCGACATCCTGGACACGTCCCTGAAGGTCAGCTGGCAGGAGCCCGTGGAGAAGAACGGCATCCTGACGGGTGAGGAGGCCGAGAGCCGAAATCCCCCCAAGCCCCTCATCTGGACCCAGTGCTCCGGTGTGGGGAGGGGGCAGTGCGGTGCTGCCGCGTGCCTGCAATATGCAACCCGGTCCTGTCTGCTCGGCCGGGGACATTCCCGCTGCAGGGTCTCTGCGTGGCACCGCATGGGTTGCAAGCCACGTGACGGCCCTCGGAGGCTGGCGTGGCCGTGGACAGAGGCGTGACTGTGCCGGTGTTCCCCAGGCTACCGCATCTCCTGGGAGGAGTACAACCGCACCAACACGCGGGTGACGCACTACCTGCCCAACGTCACCCTGGAGTACCGTGTCACCGGCCTCACCGCCCTCACCACCTACACCATCGAGGTGGCCGCCATGACGTCCAAGGGACAAGGGCAGGTGTCTTCCTCCACCATCTCCTCCGGGGTCCCTCCAGGTAGGCCCCTGACCCTCTCCGGGTGCCCTTGCGCTGTGTCCAGGGCTGTATTAGCCCACCACCCTGGCTTGCTTGAGGGCTGCGTTAGTCCAACCCAGTCATTTCCTTGCCATGTTTTTTCCAAGCCCCTTGATGTCCACAGTGGCAGCAAAGACACCGCTCCACCCAACACCGTGTCAGTCCTCTGCCCCCTGTGCTGTTATACTCAGGCAGGGAAACTCCCCAGAGCTGGGCGCCTTTTCTGTCCTGTATCACCTATGGGACAGCAAAGCCGAACGCGGCGCCTGGTCTCTGCAGCCAGCACCCAGCCCTATCGCTTTTGTTCCCCTCCTTGCCCCTTTGCAGAGCTGCCCGGTGCACCCACCAACCTGGGCATCTCCAACATCAGCCCGCGCTCCGTGACCTTGCAGTTCAGGCCCGGCTATGACGGGAAGACATCCATCTCCCGCTGGCAGGTGGAAGCACAGGTAACAGGGCTGAAAGCTGCCCTTGGAGGGGGTCTGAGCCCTGGGTTTTGGGTGCGGGCGGTCTCTGTTTCAGCCACCCAGGGGTGGGAGGACGATGGCAACCCACGGAGGCTGAGCATCGCCCCGTCTCCATGTCTCGCGGCCCTGGGCCTTTCCCCACAGGTGGGGCAGGTCGGCGAGAGCGAGGAGTGGGTGCTGGTTCACCAGCTGGCCAACGAGCCTGATTCCCGCTCCATGGAGGTGCCCGGCCTCAACCCCTACACGTACTACAGGTGAGGGCCAGGGTGTGGGCCTAGGGCAAGGTAGCCTGGACAGGGGGCTCCTAGGAGGTAGAGGTGGGTGGGTGCAAGGGGCTGGCACATCTCAGAGCTGTGGGCTCCTGATAAGGGGACCCTTAAGGGTTTAACCCCTCCCCAGATGCAGCCCAGGCATCCTTCATGCCAGGGCCGGCCCCCCCCAGCTCCCTTCTCACCCGTGACCCCGGTGCTCTGCTCCCAGTTTCCGCATGCGGCAGGTGAACATCGTGGGCACCAGCCCGCCCAGCCTGCCCTCCCGTCGCATCCAGACCTTGCAGGCCCCCCCAGACGTGGCGCCCGCCAACGTCACCCTGCGCACGGCCAGCGAGACCAGCCTGTGGCTGCGCTGGATGGTGAGTGACTGCCAGGGCCCCGGGACGTGGGTGCTGGCTTGGAGCGGGCACAAGTAGCCTAGGGACTGTCGCCATCACTGGTGGGAGAGGCCTGTGCTGCGCGCACATGCGTGGGTGTGCACGCATGGCTGAGTATCCCCACCTGTGTGCACCCATTCATGTATGTGTAGAGGCATGCACGTGATGTGCGTGCCCATGAGTGTGTGCAGGGGTCCTTGCACTTGCGCGCACAGGGGCACGACTGTGCAGCTTGGGGGGGGTGTCCTGGGGGCAGCTCTGCCAGGGTCCTGAGGATGCACTGAGGCCTCCCTCTGCCCCTGCCAGCCCCTCCCCGAGCAGGAGTACAACGGGAGCCCGGAGTCGGTGGGGTACCGGGTGCGGTACGCGCGCTCCGACGGGCGGGGGCGCACGGCGCTGCATGCCATCCACGACCGGGTGGAGCGGGAGTTCACCATTGAGGACCTGGAGGAGTGGACCGAGTACCAGGTGCAGGTGCAGGCCTTCAACGCCATCGGGGCCGGGCCCTGGAGCCGCGTCGTGGCGGGGCGCACCCGGGAGTCAGGTACCGTCCCTGCCGCTTGCCCCCCGCCCCCCGCCCAGCCGGGCCAGCCGCGCTCCTGACTCTCCCCTGCCTCTCCCCTGCTCAGTGCCCTCATCTGGCCCCGCCAACGTGTCCGCGCTGGCCACCACCTCCAGCAGCATGCTGGTCCGCTGGACCGAGATCCCCGAGGCCGACCGCAACGGGCTCATCCTGGGCTACAAGGTGAGCCTCAGCCCCTGGTGCCTCCCAGCACCGGTCCCGGGAGCCCAGCTCTGCACAGCGCCGGGGCTGTGGCACCCCTGCCCCGCGGGGGAGCTGACGCGGGGCTCCTCACAGGTCGTGTACAAGGAGAAGGACTCGGACCTGCGTGCCCGGTTCTGGCTGGCGGAGGGGAACGCGTCGCGCAGCGCCCAGCTCGCGGGGCTGGGCAAGTACGTGCTGTACGAGATCCGCGTGCTGGCTTTCACCCGCATCGGCGACGGCGTCCCCAGCCACCCGCCCATCCTGGAGAGGACGCTGGATGACGGTAGGCATCCGCAGTGGGCGCCGGGGGGCGGGGTCCAGGTCTGGCGAGGTGGGAGCACCGTGCCAGGACACACGTGTGCCAAGCGTGTGCCTGCCTGTGCATCCCAAAGGCCCCATCTGTCATGCTCCCTCCCCCCCGTTCTGCTGCAGTGCCGGGGCCCCCCGTGGGCATCCTGTTCCCCGAAGTGCGCACCACCTCTGTGCGGCTCATCTGGCAGCCGCCCGCAGCGCCCAACGGCATCATCCTCGGTAAGCGGCCAAACCTTTCCCCTGCCGGTGCCTCCTCCGTGCTGCCCCTGCACCAGGTCTCTGGACAAGAGAGTCCCTGTTTGCTGGGGCTCAGCACCTTGCACAGTACCGATTAATGGCATCGCTTAGCACCTTGCACGGGACTTGCTGCAAGTGTGAGCGTGGGCTGCGGCGGGGCTCCCCAGCTTGCCCCTGGGGTGAAGGCTGAAAGGTCACCCCCCGTCCGCAGCCTACCAGATCACCCACCGCCTGAACACCACCAACGCCAACACGGCCACCGTGGAGGTGCTGAACCCCAGCGCCCGGCAGTACACAGCCCTGGGGCTGCGCCCGGAGTCCACCTACCTCTTCCGCATCACGGCCCAGACCCGCAAGGGCTGGGGAGAGGCTGCCGAGGCGCTGGTGGTGACCACCGAGAAGCGAGGTGAGCGGCTGGGTCGGGGGTGGGGGTTAGGGTTAGGGTTAGGAGGCAGCTGGGCCGCTCACAACTCTGGCCCCCGCCCAGACCGCCCGCAGCCGCCCAGCAAGCCGGCGGTGCCGCAGGAGGAGGTGAAGGCGCGCAGCGTGCTGCTGTCCTGGGAGCCGGGCAGCGACGGGCTGTCGCCGGTGCGGTACTACACGGTGCAGACGCGCGAGCTGCCGGCCGGCGAGTGGAGCTTGCACTCCGCCTCCGTCAGCCACAACACCACCTCCTTCGTGGTGGACAGGTGAGGCCCGGCAGGGCTCCCGGGGTGGGCGAGGGCCGTGGCCGGCGCCGTGGGCGCCGGTCCCAGCCCCCCATGTGCTCGCGGCGCAGGTTGAAGCCCTTCACCTCCTACAAGTTCCGGGTCAAGGCGACGAACGACATCGGCGACAGCGCGTACAGCGAGGCGTCGGAGTCGCTCACCACGCTGCAGGCAGGTCAGTGCCCCCAGGGGTGCGGGTTGCACCCCGGGCTCAGGGTAGCACAGAGACGTTCCCATCTGGGATTGCACGCGCGCCGCACCATGGGCATCACGGGCTGCAGCCGCTCCCGTGGGTGGGATTTGAACCTGGCACCCCGTCTCCTGCTGCCTCTCACACGTGTTTGTTCCCCTGCAGCCCCGGAGGAGGCCCCCACCATCCTGTCGGTCACCCCTCACACCACCACCTCCGTCCTCCTCCGCTGGCAGGTAGGGGCGCGAGGGCCTTCAGGGTTCGAAAGGTGTGGGGCTTGCTGAGCCCCTGGGCAGTGCTGGCAGCCCCTCCTGGGCTGCAGACAGACTGGAGCCTGGGGGCAGGACCGGGGGTGCAGGCCCTGCCTCTCAGCCCCGCTCTCTTCCCCGCAGCCCCCGGCCGAAGACAAAATCAACGGGATCCTGCTGGGCTTCCGGCTCCGCTACCGGGAGCTGGCGTACGACGGGCTGCGGGGCTTCACCTTGCGTAGCATCGGCAACCCCGGTGCCCGCTGGACTGAGCTCACCCGTGAGTGCCCGTGGCGGTGCGAGGAGGGATGCAAGGGTCCGGCCTCCCCACTTGCTTGCCCGCACCCCAGCAGCATTGCCCGTGTGTGTGTGTCCAGATGTGTCCCACGCTTGCTTTGCTGCTTTCGTGCCCCGTTTCCAGGACCTGCACAGAGGAGCCCTGCCGTGGCTGTGCCACAGCCTTGCCTGGCCTTGCTCCCAGTGCAATGGGAGTGGGCACCTGCTCCTGATGTGCACACAGGTCCTGCCAGGACACGCTCCCCGGCCCTCTGTTCCCCCCCCAGCAGCCTCCATGCAACATACTCCCCGAGCCACTAACCAGTGCCCCCCCGCCGGGACCCAGCTCCGCGGCGTGTCTGCGTGCGTGTCACTAACCTCGGTGTCTGCTCTCCCCCGCCCCCCGCTCCCCTTTAGCCGTGTACGCCGTGAGAAACCTCAGCGACGCCAGCCTCACACAGTACGAGCTGGACAGTAAGTCCCTCTGCTCCGTGCATGCGTCTGCCCGGGTCTGTGCACGCCCCTCTCCACCCCCTGGGGCCTGGGGATGCTCTTGGGGGAATGCACCCACCTGCCAGCATGGGGACCCAGCCAGTGCCCCCCAAACTGAGGGAGGGTCACAAGCATGATATCGCCATCAGCATTTGTGCCCGTGCCTGCGCCCACCGGGGCCGGGAGGCCCCATGAAGATGGCATTTCCTTTGTGGTTGGCACCTTCTTTTTTTCTAGCTGAGCAGCCGGGAGCTAAGCATGTCTTGGGGGGAAAGAGAGAGGTTTAGAAAGCGGGCAGGGGAGTTGGGGTTATTGGGGGGTACGTTGAACCCCTTCCCGGCACCCCATCCCCTCCCCTCGCCCTCCGCAGACCTGAGCAAGCACCAGCGCTATGAGCTGCGCATGAGCGTGTACAACGCCGTGGGCGAGGGCCCCCCCAGTGCCCCGCAGGAGGTCTTCGTGGGCGAAGCGGGTGAGTCGGGCCCTGGCGACGGGTCGGGAGCACCCTGCAGAGGGAGCGGCCCCCCCAGCTAGCAGCCTGGCTCGCAGGCAGGGAGCCCCTCTCCCATCACGGGGCAGGTGGGCGCCCAGGCCTGGTGCCGCAGCAGCCGAAGGGACCCCCGGGGACGGTGCGGGTCCGCCAGGCTGGGGCAGGGACACCCCCGGGGCCTGCCGCTCTCACCACGGCGCCGCACTGTCCCTCTGCCTAGTGCCCACGGCGGCACCGCAGAACGTGGCCGTGCAGGCCGCCACCGCCACGCAGCTCGACGTCACCTGGGAGCCGCCACCTCCCGAGGCGCAGAACGGCGACATCCAGGGCTATAAGGTATACGGGGGGGCGGTCAGCCGGACACCAGACTGCCGCCCGTGCCAGGCTCCTGCCCCAGCCACGTTGCTGGCCGCAGGCTCCCCGGCTGGGGCGCGGGACATGGGGCTTGGGGCCGGGAGGGGGAGGGCGTCCCGAACTGCTGGAGCCCTGCTCAGGTCAGCGTCCCGGGTGCAACCCCCCGGTGCGGCAGCAGGGGGTGCTGCTGCCCGTCGAACGGCCCCGGGCTCCCCGCAGGGTGGCAGAGCGGGGGCATTTTGGGGCAGGGACCTTGCCGCACGGATGCTGGTACCCCACAGTAGGTCGCATCTGTGCCCTGCCGAAAGCCGGGGGCAGGAGCCTCCCTTGGGGGCCGTAAATAGAAACGTCCCCGTCTGCAGCAGTGGCGGGGCAGCGAAGGGGCTGTGAGCAGGAGCACGTGGCCCCGGGACCAGGGCTTGTGCCCTGACGGCCCCGCCGGCCCCGCAGATCTACTTCTGGGAGGCGCAGCGGGCGAACGAGACGGAGCGGGTGAAGACGCTGTTCCTGCCCGAGAGCGGTGTGAAGTTGAAGAACCTCACGGGCTACACGGCGTACCTGGTCAGCGTGGCCGCCTTCAACGCCGCCGGCGATGGGCCCCGCAGCCCCCCAGCCAAGGCCCGGACCCAGCAAGCAGGTGGGCCCGTGGCACGGGCCCTCCCCTCTCCCCAGCTCCCTGCCGCTGCCTGACGGTGGCACCGGGCTCCTGTCTCAGCTCCTCTCGCCTGGTGCCCTCCCTGCCCGGATCAGAGCCCCAGGGCTGGGCTTAGGTCAGCCCCTCGCATGCCACCCCCGTCTCCCTAGCCCATGGTGCATGGAGCTGCTGGCACCCTCTACCCAGACCCCGACACTGGGCATGGCATAAAGGATGGTCACAGCCACACTTGGAGTTGCTGGAGCTGCCCACATGTCCCCCCGTGGCTCCCCCAGCACAAGCTGCCCATCTTCACTCGGGCTCAGGCCCCTTGGTGCCCACTGGCTTCATTCGTTCCCCTCCTCCCCCCCGGCGGGGTGAAGCACGGGCAGGAAGCAGCATTTCTGCAAAATCAGCCACCAGTGCAAAGTGTCTTTGCAGGGCAGTTGTTGGCAAGGGAAGTGGAGACTCGAGCCCAGCTGGCCGGAGTGTCACCTTAGGGCATGGAGCTGGGGCGGGATGGGGGTTGGCTCCCGACAAGGAACAGCCACATGGGTCTGGCCTGCCGTGTTTGGGAGCTGAGGTGAGGTCCGGCCTGCGTGGCTCCTTCACGGCTGTGATGAACCAGGAGCGCTCTGCACCCTCTCCTCCCAGCGCTGCTCGGCAGCATGCGGCAGCGCGGCTCGGGACCCCACCAATGCAGAGGGAGCACCGTGCAAGCACACATTCACACCCATATATGCATGCGCACACATGCATACATGTACACGCGTACCCCATGCGTGCATGCACACGTGCGCACGCACCTGTTCATGGACACACCCCTGTGCACACACTTGCACATCCCCGTGCACACACAGACGTGCACACGTGCACGCATGTGCATGCGCACCTCTTCATGCCACGCACACATCCTGTGCACACATACACATGCACACATACACCTGTGCATGTGCACACTCCCATGTATACACATATGTATATGTGCACACCCCCAGTGCGCACATACGTGCACAAACCAATGCATGTACACACCGACGTGCACGTATGTACGCGCATGCACACGCACATATACGTGCATTCACACACGCCACGCCACCTCCCTTTCCTCTGGGATTTCCGCGCTGATCGGAAGCTGGGCTTGCAGCTATTCCTGGCCCCCCAGCCCTTGTCCCACCTCAGAGTAGTGGAGGACGAGCTCTGAGCCTGCGGCCAAGCCCTCCCCTCTCTGCCTGCAGCCCCCAGCGCCCCCAGCGCCATCAGGTTCAGCGAGCTGACCACCACCTCGGTGAACGTCTCCTGGGAGCCGCCCCTGCTCCCCAACGGCATCCTGGAGGGCTACCGGCTGGTCTACGAGCCCTGCATGCCCGTGGACGGTAAGGGCCTGGAGGCGTTGCTGGGGGAGACTGGGGTACAGGCTGGCGCGCTGGGCAAGCTGAACCACCGCTGTAGCACTCAGCACGAGATGGGGGTCTCTTGGCCACGTCCTCTCGTGCAGCCCCGGCCGGTCCCCCTGGGCTTCCAGCTCTGTGCAGGGCCCTTCTCGCACCCTCCAGAGCGGGCATGTTTGCTCCGAGCTCCCTGCATTCCTCCCCAGAAGTGGCTGCAGGGACAGGGAGTATCCCAGAGGCCGGTTTAATAAGCGCATGGCTCGGTGGGCTGGCACAGCAGGGAGACGGCCAGTGCCAGCCTCGGGCTTTTGCGGAAATGTGGTTCCTCCCCTTTTCTGCCCCAAGTCGCTCCCTGCTGGCAGCGTCGGGGCTGCGGGGAAGACTGTTTCAGCCCCTATGGGAAGAAAAATCACCGTGGCATAGAAAGGCCCCTGCCTGCCCACCCAGCCACTGCGGAGGGATCGGGGCGCAGCTGCCCGGGGCTCTGTGGCTTCCTCTCCCCCCTGCAGTCCCGTCTGCCCTGGGACCCTGGGAAAGGAGCAGAGGGCACCTGTGGGGCGGCCAGAGGGACAGTGGCACGAACAATGGCCACTCAGTGCTGGCCACGGCCACCTGTGCCTGGCAGCGGTGGTCCAGGAGAGCTGGGAGAGGAGCCAAGGCCGTGGGGTGGGGGGCAGGAGCAGGGGTCTCTTGTCTCCTTTGAGCCTGCACTGCAAAGGATGCTTTGATCCTTCAAACCGGGCTCCCTGCCTGCGGCGCAGTGGGACTTGGGGTGCTGCCAGAGCAGTGTCAGGCTTTCGGGAGTGTGTCCACACCCAGGGTCAGGACCTGGCCCCATAATCTATTGCAGGCTCAGAGCTTCCCAACACTGATACCGTCTCCCTGCCCAGCCACCCAGCTAGTGCTGCCCGGGGGCGGGCAGGGGAGACAAAGCGGCATCCTTAGAAATAGGTAGGTCCAACCAAGTGAAAGTCGAGGGCTGCCTGCAGCGATCCCAGGCGGTCTCCCTTCTCAGTGCTAGCCAGCCCCAAATGCATTCAGGCTAGTCCAGCCGTAGGAATCAGGTCAACCCCATGCATTCCTTTGACCTCAGCCTAATAACGGATGTTTGTGCCCGAAAGCTTGCAAAGAAGAATCTCCCCAACTATTTTAGTTGGTCTAATAAGAGATATTGGATTTACCCGAAGAACCTTGTCGGCCTGTGTCCTCAGATCAATGCAGCTACAACCGATTCCCCAGGTCAACTCGATGCATTTCTGTTGCAGGTGGACCTGTAGTCTGGAGAGCCCCAGCGGGGCACCAGGTCAACCCAGTGCATTACTGTGGCAGGTTCACCTGCAGTCTGAGAAGCCCTGGCTAGTCACCAGGTCAACCCAGTGTGTTTCTATGGCAGGTTGACTGGTCAACCTGTAGTCTGGAGGTCTGCAGCCAGGCATCAAGTCAGCCCCTATATTCCTGGCGAGGGCACGGGACAGAGGGGAGGGCATAAGCATGGTGCTGGCACATGGGTTCCTGTCCGTGACGTCCCCGCATGCTCTGCCCAGCAGGCGTCAGCAAGATCGTGACGGTGGATGTGAAGGGGAGCAGCCCGCTGTGGATGAAGGTGAAGGACCTGGCAGAAGGTGTCACCTACCGGTTCCGGATCCGGGCAAAAACCTTTGCCTACGGGCCCGAGATCGAGGCCAACATCACCACGGGGCCGGGCGAAGGTATGTCAGGTCCCTGCAGGAACTGGCCCGGGGGTGCCCAGAGGCAAAGCGCTTGCCCGCAGGCCCCAGTGGGTGAGGAGACGGGGAAGGTCCGGGGTGGGGAGGCTGTCGGGGCTGGGTATGTGGGAATGCAAAGAGAGGAAACCAGTACGAAGGGAATTTGTGTCTGCTCTGCTTTTCCAGGTGCCCCCGGACCCCCGGGAGAGCCCTTCATCTCCCGCTACGGCTCAGCCATCACCATCCACTGGTCCAGCGGGGACCCCGGCAAGGGACCCATCACCAGATACGTCATAGAGGCCCGGCCCTCAGGTACCGCGCGTGCCCTCCACCTGCCCCATGTCCGGGCTTGTGACCGCAGCCCAGCGAGGCCGCAGGGGCATGGTGAAATCACCCCGGTGTGCAGGCTGGGCAGCTGCCTTGTAGGAGGCCTCTGCTCTGTGCATTGACCCAGGTGGCTGGACGTGACGTCCCATCTCATGGAGGGGGATGGAAAGGGCTCGCGGGCCGTTTGGAGCAACTCCAATCAATGCCTCCCAGCGCACGGCAGCTTGCTGGGCCCTGGGCACCAACGTCCGGAGATGGATGTGACCCGTGCGCAGAGCGGGGCAGGTGCAGGGCAATAAATCACCCGCACACATGGAGACGGCTGCTCCGCGAGGCCACTGGCTGCCGTGTGCCCCTGGCACGAGGGTGCGGGGCGCAGCAGATGGCCGGGGGCTGGTTCCCCCCAGCTCCTTTGTGCTGCCTGTCTGCTGCCTGCATCCCTCCGCCGGACACGGGAACAGAGGCCGGCGTTGCAGTGAGGGGAGGTTCAGCTGAAGAGTCGAGCAGGGGAGAGGCTGCCGGAGCCCAACGGGGGCTGAGCCAGGGAGATGGGGCCTGCCTGTCCCCGCTGTGATTTGTGGTGGCTGGATCCAGGCAGCCCTGCCTGCGTTTGCAGCCGTGCAGGCGCCTGGCTTGGTTCGAGCACCCTGCGTGGAGCGATCCGTGCCACGGGGGCTTGCACTCGCAGTGCCTGGGTTTGTGCCTCCGGCGCTATCCCGCTGCCTGCCCAGGTGCCCAGGGCATCGGGGAGGCAATAGCACGGAGCAGCCCTGCCACTGCATGGGAGGCCTGGCTGCCACGAGCACTGGCAGGAAGGAGGGCACAGAGCAAGGGCCTGGGTGCCCTGCCAAGCGGCGGCTGTGACGTTCGATGCCCTCTCCCAGCCCAAGCCGGTCTGAGCCCCGGTGCCTCTGCCCGGGTGGCTCTGTCCGACCCCGCGGGCCGGTCCCCTTCCCTGCCGACCCCTGTGTCCTTCCCCCCTGCCAGATGAGGGGCTGTGGGACATCCTCATCAAGGACATCCCGAAGGAGGTGACCTCCTACACCTTCAGCTTGGACATCCTGAAGCAGGGCGTCAGCTACGACTTCCGCGTCATCGCTGTGAACGACTACGGATACGGCACCCCCAGCGCGCCCTCCCCGGCCGTGTCAGGTACCCACCTGGCTGTGGGGGCAGGACGTATGGGCCCCACCTGGCTGGGGGCACTTGCCCTCCACACCCCCTGCCCCTGTGCCAGCCCGGCTTGGCTTGCCACACAGCGCAGCTTTTGCAATGCCCCTTACTCACAAACCGCTTTCCCAGTGGAAGCAGGCCCCTGGGGAGGCGGTGGGGGGGGAAATCCCCACCCCAAAGCAGGACCAGCTGGCTAGGGACAGCCCGGGGGTGGGGTGGGGGATCCCAGTCTGACCTCCCCGTGTGGTGCCCCCGGCTATTCCAGCTCAGAAAGCCAACCCCTTCTACGAGGAGTGGTGGTTCCTGGTGGTCATTGCCTTGGTCGGGCTCATCTTCATCCTCCTGCTGGTCTTCGTCCTCATCATCCGGGGGCAGAGCAAGAAGTACGCCAAGAAGTCGGACTCCGGTGAGTGAGCCAGACTCCCGGCCCCTCCCGAGCCCTGGCACGTGGAGGGGAGAGAGCATGAGATGCACCCCGGACTTCCTCATGCCCCTTGGAGCTACCGATGAAGCAGCCGGCTTCTCCCCTTGCCTGTTGCCTGTTGCCAGCGGCTGGAAAGGTCACTGGGATTAAACAGGGTGGCTCTGTTTTCTTAGCCACATCCAGACGGTGGGTAAATCACCGGGGCCCCTGCTCAACAGACACGCTCGCCGGGTGGGCAGCGAGGGAGGGCTGCCTCTGCAGCCTGTATGCGGACAGGGGAGGGCTCATACCAACTGGTCCCTGCAATGCCTTCCTCCCCCGGCTCCAGGCAGCAACCCCAAGTCGGCCGCGCTGAGCCACGGGGAGATGGTGAGCCTGGACGAGGGCAGCTTCCCTGCCCTGGAGCTCAACAGTCGGCGTCTCTCGGTCAAGAACTCCTTCTGCAGGAAGAACGGCATCTACACCAGGTACCGGCCTGCCCCCCGGGGCCGGGAATAAGGGGGCAGCACGGCCTGAGCCGTGCATGCTGCCCTGCACCGACGGGTCGTCCCAGCGCCCCGAGTTGGAGCGTCGTGCTGGCCTGGGAGCGGACACGGTGCCGTCTCCACCAAAGCGCAGCTGGGGGGAATCCTTTCTGGACCCTGTTGCCTTTCTCAGCTATTTCCTGCCCCCTTCCCAAGCCACTGTCCCTTCTCCAGGGCAGGCCAGGACCCCCCCCCCCGTCTAATGCAGACGGAGAGCCAAGAGCCCCCAAGACTTGCCAGCTTCTCTTTCTCGCATCCCCTCTTAGCATTCACGTCTCATCCCAGCAAGGTCAGGCCTGCGGAGCTGGATCCGCTCCACGCCTGGAGGAACAATGGCTTCTCTGTGCTCCAGGTTGCATGTCTGCTGGGGGGGCTGCCACAGGGGGTCCTTGCTTCTCAGCCCCTCCGCTCCCTCCTGGGGCAGGAGCTGAGCCCCGCACCCTGGAAGACCAGGGCAGTCAGTGCATGGGGGCATCGGCGGAGATGGGGGTGAAGCAGGTCCCAGCAAGCAAAGAGGAGGCTGTGAATCTCTCGGCGGGGGGACACGGGGGCCGGGTACGGGTGCCCTGCCAATGCTGTTATCCCCCAAGCCCGTTGCACGGGCTGGGCCCCGTGTTGGGCACGTGGCAAGGAGCAGGGCCAGGGGATCTCCGAGCGGCACTGAGCATGCATCTCTCCCGAGGTCCCCGCCGCGGCCCAGCCCCGGCAGCCTGCACTACTCCGACGAGGATGTCACCAAGTACAACGACCTTATCCCGGCCGAGAGCAGCAGCCTGACCGAGAAGCCCTCCGAAATCTCGGACTCTCAGGTGAGCTGGGGGCAGCTCCGGCACCCTGGTCCCAGAGGCCCTGCTCCGTGCCCTTCTCCCCCCACCCTCTGGTGCTGCCACCGTGAGCCAGGAGCTTGCTCCAGCGCATGCCGTTCCCCCACCCCGGGTGGGACCCCCTGCCAGGGGGGCAGTGCCAGGCTTTGGGGGTGCAAAGCTGGCAGAGGGAGCAATGCAAAGTCTCCTTTCTCTTTCGTCCCTCGCTGGCTTGTGCTGCCCTGTGGACAAGAGCCGGCTCTGCAGGCAGACGGGCAGGGAGGGCTTGAACACACGTGCCCGTGCCCATGCCAGCAGGACTCTCCTTTGGGGTGGGAGGTTCCCCCAGCCTGGCGGCTAATGAGAGAGAGGTGATTGTGATGGGCATCGGCTGGCGGCTCCTTGGGCCTGGGGGAATATTCCCACCCTCCTGCCCCCAGAGGGGCTGCTTCCTGGGGAGCACATCTGGCCCAAAAGCCCATCCTGGTAAACACAGCAGCGCCTGGCCAAGGTGCATAGCGGACCACGCAGAGGGGGCTCAGGGGAGCAGAGAGGAGTCTCCTGCTCTTTCGAGAGAGGCCTGGGCTGCAGGAGCCTGAGAGAGCGAGGGAAGCGCAGGCTGGGATCAGGTTTAATTGGGCTGGGGGCTGCCAGAGGCTCAATGCACGCAGGGACGTGGACCCCAGAGCCTGGCTTCTCCCCGCCTCTTCCAGGCAGGTCACACCAGGACGCCGGGAATTTGATCCCGGGTGCCGCAGCCTCTGCTACTGCATGCACCACCGGCCACAGCCCCGCTCGCTCGCCCGCCCTCGGCACAGGGGAGCCCGGGCCCATCGCCCTGCAGATTCCCAGCCCCCTCCCTGCTCTCCGCGGCCGGCGAGTGTTTCCTTTGCCATCTCACTGGCCGCGCGTCCAAGTGCAACTCCCCTTTCCATTATCGCCGGTGGAGTGTCTTTGAGGAGCTGTTAAGAGCTGCGAGAGCTGAAAGCTGTCACTTGATTGCTTTCCTGGCTGCGCCGCGCGGCCTCATGAATGGGGCCCTTTGTGCTGTCGGCGGAGGGGGAAGCTGAATTCAATTATGGCAGGCAGAGGGAGGACTGAAAGGAGGGCCCCGAGCCAAGCCGGCCTCCCGAGCTCTCTGTTCTCCCTCGTCCTCCTTCTCCTCTGCCCTCAAAGACAAACACTGCCCCCCCAGCTGTTCCCAGGCCCCGCGCTGAGCCCCGGGCCGCCGGCTCAGGCAGGGGCCAGGATGCTGCGGACGGCTCGGAGCGGCCGCCCGTGTCTGAGCTGGAAAGACCACGGGCCCATCTGGTTCCAGGGGCTGCGGTGGGTGGGCAAGAAACGGCCCTTGTTCTCCCAGGCCCCAGGTCTTCTGCTTTGTTTTTAAGCCCTATTAAAGGCATTTGGAGATTTCTGCACTGGAGCAGACCCCCGGCCCCCCTCGCCCCACATCCTGTCTCTGCAGCTGGAGGCGCTGGAAGCACTTCCAAGCTCTCCCTGTGCCTGGCCAGTTGCTCTGTGCGATCCCTGGGGACAAGGGCACGGGGGGTGCGTGTCAGGGGGGCACATGTGACAGCCCGTGGACCCCAGAAGCTGCCCGTGCCAGGACAGGCTGGATTTGCCAGACCCGTGCACATCGCTTTGGAGACCACGGGTCTGGAAAGTCTCCATGCTTTATGGAAAGACCTTGCTTGTAAGCTCGGGGAGCTGCTTTCCGCTGCTTCCCTGCAGCAGTGAGTTCCACCAGTCCATTAAAAGCAGCTGTTCCTCCTGGGTTCGGTGGCTCGATCTGCTCCCCCTCCCCATTCTCCCAGCTGCTCCGGCCCCTTTCCGGCAGCAGTTTTGAAGGGGTTTCTGCACGCACCTAGTTAGCCGCATGCTGCAGGCCGATGCTTGCACCGCTGTCTGTGCCATCCCCGCCGGCAGTAACCACAGCCTCTGTCCCCGCAGGGAAGCGACAGCGAGTACGAGGTGGATCCGAACCCCCAGAAGGCCCACTCCTTCGTCAACCACTACATCAGCGACCCCACGTACTACAACTCCTGGCGCCGGCAGCAGAAGGGCATCTCACGGGCCCAGGCGTACAGCTACACTGAGAGCGACTCGGGAGACCCCGACCATTGCCCCCTGTCCAACAGCAACAGCACGCAGCAGGGCAGCCTCTTCCGGCCCAAAGCCAGTAGGACTCCAACCCCACAGACGCCCGTCAACCCCCCCAGCCAGCAAAGCACCCTGTACCGCCCCCCCAGCAGCCTGGCGCCCGGCTCCAGGGCCCCCATCGCCGGATTCTCATCCTTTGTTTGATATTGCAAGAAAAAAGAAAAGCAAAAGAGGAAAAGGACAGGACGGCCACCCCAAACCAAACCCCACTTCACACCCGTGCTCAGTGCCGGGGCCGGCCGTGGAGCGGAGAAGCAGCCCTCGTCCTGCTCCCGTGGCTTTGCTGCTTCGAAGACCTTTGCCAAAGCTTACGTGGAGGTTCGCGGGCAAGCACGGAGCGGGGAGCTCCCTGGCAGCCACGGGCAAGGGGCAGAGGCAAGGAATGGGGGAGAGCGGCGTGGCGATGGCAGGCAGCTCCTCGCAGCTGGGGTTGCTCGACCCTGTGCTGGAGCACTGACTTTCCCCCCACCGGTGCTTTCTGGCCAAAGCTTTGTGTGCGTGACGCCGGGGGGGCACAGCTCCAGCCCCGACGGCAACAAACGGGCAGGACTCCGACCACCGAAAACGTGCCTGGGCATCCAGCAGCTACTGCCAGCGTCTGGTCCGTGCTGCCACGGAGCCCGCCTGGATGGGAACGATGCCCAGGGGCTTATGCTGCCCCGTGGGCTGGGGCCGGGGCTGTGGTGCCCCGTGGAGCGGAGCGAAGTTGGCTTTTCCAGGGTGACCTGTGGGCTGCCTTTCCACCACCTCCTCTCGTCTCCCGGGGGGGAAAGGCAATGACCATGGACCACAGAGACATTCCCCAGTGGTTTCCGACGTGGCTGGGGAGAGCGGAGCTGGGGCCCGGGACATGAGAACCACATCAATTTACTTGAATTCGGGGGTGAGCCTCCCCTGCCCCAGCGATTTCCTCCCTGCTGGGAAAGCAGGGCTGTGCCACGCGTGCCGGGGGGGTGTCGCTTATCAGCACCTTCATCCCCGCTCCCAGAAGGCGGGAGAGGGGCAAATCATGCCCCGGGTGGTGGAGGGGGGGTATCCACGCCAAGTACCTATCGCTGGCTCTGCCACGCCACAGGATCGTGCCTCTGGGTGGGGGTGACGGACTGACCGTGGCAGCCTTCATTTTCTATTCCCTTTGAGTGTGCAGGTTTGGGGGAGCGTGAGGGGCGGGGGGGATCCAGACCGGGGTGCGGGCCGGTGCAGCGGGCGGTTGTTTCTCAGCATAGCAAAACACGCAGTGCCTACTCGTCAGCCGGGGGCGGCCGCGGAGAATGGGGCCAGGCCGGCGGGAGGGAACGAGAGGAGCTGGGGGCCGCGCAGCCTCCCTCCCCGTCCCTTGGTGGGGGAGTCGGGGCCGTGGCGGTGACGCAGCCACGCGCGTCGCCCCCAGCCCTGGCTTGCACGTCCTCTGCATCGTTCGGTTCAGAGGGATCGGACCTGGCGCGTGGGGCCTTTCTAATAAACAATCCAAAGCGATGGACGTGGCTCGGCGTTTGATTTCCTTCCTCCCGCCCCTGCGAGGTGGTAACAAGGGGCTTTGCAATTATTAGCTCGATGGAGCCAGGCCTGTCCTAGATGCCCCCGATGCCGGCATTTTCATATCCGGGAGCAGGTCTGGAGCCTCCCTCTCAGGTGCGTGAGCTGGAGCCATGGTTTTAATGCAGGTGTCTGCCTACGCATGAGAAAGTTGCCCAAAAAGATGCACGTGGGCAGAATCGTCCATAAGCAAAGAGACCGTGTAGGATCCAGACCCTCCTTTGGCTCCTTCCGCAGATGAGTCTTCCTCGATGGTTTGCTTCCCAAAGGTCCAGCCCCTTGGATGGGAGTCCTGGAGGAAAAGCCTCCCCCGCCGAGCTCTGGCAGCAGCGCTTGCTCCTCCGGCACGTGCCAGCAATGAACTCATGGGCACTGGTGCTCTTGGGGGCTTTGCATGAGAGCCCGGTTCAGGGAGCTCAGGGCATGGACTGAACCTGCCTGTGGGTGCAGAGTCCAAGGAGAGCACCTTGCCACTGCCCCAGAGCCTGGGATTTCATCAGTGCCTTTTAATGCACCGAGGAGAGTGGCCCTAGCTGCCCCTGCATTGCAGGTCATGGGGTAATGCTCCGTGGGAGACCTCGCCCCATCTTTGCTGGGCGGTAGATCCGAGGTTGGATCTTGGACCGTGGCCGGCGGCGAGGCCTGTCTCCAGCCCCGCTCAGCTTTGCTTCCATGCTTTGCAGAGCCGCTGGCAGACGGGACTGCAATGAGGAGGGAGGCAGGGCCTGCATCTCCTGCAAGATGGCCTTTCTGTCTGGGTCCGTTCCTCCCCTCGTCCCTGAAACACCCGAGTGCGGTTCTGCTCTGCAGTGCAGACCCGGCCGGGAAATCAAAGTGACGTCTTGGAGTTAATTACCTGTCAACCTCCCCTTCCAGAACCAAAGTGGATTTTAAGTTATGGGGCAGGAGGGGGGTGGGGGGAAAGCAGCCGCAAGACAGCACGTGGCTGCAGCCGAGGCGGGGAGCACAAATTAATGCCAATTGACAGGATTTCACGGAAAATTGGGCTTGTTAGACCAACAGGGCATGGGCTTTTGGATGAGCTTGCAAGTGTGGTGGATGGAAGGAGTGGTGCTGACAGAACAGATTTCAGCTTCGGTGAAGAATCAGACAGCCCCTGGCGAGGTTCAGATGGGCAAAGAAAAGCTTCTTTGTGAGAAAAACCATAAATGAGCCACCAAATGCCCAACAGCAACTGCAAGAGGCATGAGTGGGGTCCCACGCAGCCCTGGGCTGCCCGTGATCTTTGTCGGAGGTAGGGAGGACCCCAGGAAATCCCTCCTGGGACAGTTTGGAGGGGTGGGAGATGGAGCGGGGTGTGATGTGGGTCTCCCTGGGGTGGGGGGCAATAGCCCGAGCACCCTGACCCTGAATAGAAGCTGAGGTCGCGGCTCGCTGCTGGACCGGCGAGCGTAGGAAGAGCTCGTCCAGCCTCCAGAAGTGGGTCAAGGGAGCTCGTGATGGGACGTCGTGCCCAGCTCTGGAGGCAGCGATGCTGGAAAGGGATCGGAGAGGAGCAGCAAGACCGGCTCGCGGCCTGAGGAGTTGCAGACTGGAAGTGCCGCTCAGCCTCCAGGCGTGGATCCAGGAGAAGGTGAAGGAGAGACGGGACCGCTGGATAACCTGCGTGCAGTCTGGGGCGGTGCTCCGTCCCCGCCTGATCCACAGCGGGTGAAAGCAGAGACCAGCCAGGCCATCGTCCCCTGCCCCCATTGTGGGCGCTGCAGCAGCATCTGCCATTGCCATGGCAACACATCTGTAGCTGCTGTTCGGTTCTGCCGCTGCCTTCTCCTCGTCGCCCCATTTTCTCCTTCCCAAGCCCCGGGTGCTTGGAGAGGGCTCCTGGGCAGGCTGTGGGGTTGCCTCGGTTGCTTTGCAGCGCTCTGGGGGGGTTGCGCTGCCCGGGCGCCCCCGGAGCCTGGTTCCCGGGGCAGACCCAGCGAAGCTCCCCTCTCCTCCTTGCCCCCCAGGTAGCACGGCCTCCGTGCGAGCTCCAGCTTCTCTCAGTGCCCCCATACCCACATCAAACACATGGCAGGAGGGATCCAGGGCTGCTGGGTTCGAGTCCCTCTCTGTCCTCAAGCCTTCGGAGGCAAAGGCAGGTGCCTGCCCTCATCCTGGGGCAGGAGGGCTCTCTAAAGGCAGCAACTCCAGCTTTTGAAGCCGTCTCCAGGTCCAGGGACGGCATCCAGCAGGGCTCGGTGCAGGGGTTATTCTTGCACTCAGCCCTGGATTCGCCTGCTCCTCAAGCACGGCTTGGCATCAGCTCTCAGGCACTGGGGCTTGCAGATACGTGGGGTGGCTGGCGTAGGGGTAGCAGGAGAGCAACGTGTCTCCTAGGTCAGGCCGGAGGGCCTGATTGTCCTTGACGCACCTCCCGTGGGCAAACCGAAGGGGTTTATCAGCGTTTTGCATAGCAGAGGGAAGGGCGGGAGGAGGACAGACAATCCCTCGCTCTCTTGGTGCTGGTTGTTCCCCCGGCTACCTCCCTGCATGGGCGGCTGGACCAGCTGATACGCCCTGGGCATGTTACAGGAGCAGCGTGCCCTTGTCGGTGACAGAGCAATGCACGCGCTACCCCCAGGGCTGCGACTTACTGCTCGGTGCCCGCCCTTACGGGACCTCCCTGTGTATGGAGACTTGGATCAGGGGAGATGAGAGCAGGTCACTGCTGTGCCGGACTTGTCTTGGGGCAGGGGTGACTTTATTCAGGCCCTGGCAGGGGGTTGGGGGGCTCAAACTGCCCTCCGGCTGTCAAGCAGCCCCTGGGAAGGAGTCCGGATGGTGCTTCCAGGGGGCTGACAAGCCCTTGAAATGGGATGGAGAGGCAGGGGCCTGAGAGATGGGGTCGCCTTCCTCCCTGGGTTGCAATCCCCTCTCCACCGGGGTGGGCACAGCGAGCCTAAGGCACCACATCTCATTGCTTCAGCTGCAATCCAGCGTGATATCCGAATAGCTAGTGGTGATGGAGGCACGGGTTGAACTGGGCCCTGCAGCTGCAGGCACTGGCCGATCCTTGGGCTGGGGCGTGGGTGTGTATTACACAGGGCACGAGCCTGGTGCCACGGGACCCAGCTCCACCCCGGGGCTTTATGGTACGACCTCTCTTTGCTCCCTGAGTCTTGTAGCTGACTCTTCATCAACACAAGCCACTGGGCTTACCTGCATCTACTTCTTCCCCAGACCCGAAAAAGGGCACTTTGTGCCCAAAAGCTTGTCCACCATCTCCTCCACCCAGACATCTGGTGCAATTCAAGACAGCCCAAAAATACTCCTTGTTTCTCAGACGTTTCCTGCACCATCCCGGTGACAACAACACTCCAACCAGGTGACTTTGCAGAAAGGAGCAGTTTTGTGTTGACTTGAAACCAGTGGCAAATTCTGCCGGATAGTTTGGGCCAAAAAATAACAGAATCAGGGTTTTTCTTGGGGAAAAATAATAAACCATTTCTCTAAGCAAAAGCTCTTGAGTGCTGGGACTCCATTGACCTCCATTGAGTTTAAATAACCCTGCTAAATTAAATAAAACTCTTCTTTCATTTCAGTCACGTGGAATTTTCCAGGGTTTTTTGTTTTTTTGGGTTTTTTTGTTCCAGGGTGAAAGCAAAACATTTTCAGTTCAGGTTGACCTGAAACAATGGTTTCCTCCTTGTTTTTCAGGCAGGCCAGCCAGCTGACAAGTAGATTATTCACACAGTGTCAGTGTAAGATAAGGGGCCTGATTGTCAATGACTTTTCTCTTGCCTTTGGGGGTGGGGGTGAAGGCAGCTGAGTTCCCTGCATCCTGGGCTGGCTGGAAAGGCGGGCGTCTCCCCAGCACGGCAGAGAGACGCAGGGAGGATAGCTGGACCGGCTATGCCCTGCTAGGGCCAAGTCGATACCCCACGGGGCAACATCCAGTGCAGGGAGCAGGGGTGTTTGCACTCATTTACAGGCCTTTAGGGTCAGCTCTGTACTGCGGCGTTTAACTTATTATCTATTATCAGCTCTGCTGTAGCTCCAGGCCTGAGGGTCTCCCTGGAGCCGTAGGGGTCTGGTTTATCACTGGCGCCTCCAAGGAGGGCAGGGAGCAGTGCTAGCAGGGGGCTGGATTGGCTTTGAGTGCATGCATGCACCAGGCACACACAGTTCTTTGCGTAAATGGGATCTCTTTCATTAGGAATCAGAACTCAAGGACAAGGGGATCTCGTTTATTAGACCAACTAGATATTTGCAAACAAATCGTTTTATTTATTTGCCAGCTTTCGGGCACGCTCACCCTTCATCAGGCGTAGGAGGGTGTGTGTGCCCAAAAGCTTGCAAATAAATAAAATGATTTGTTCGCAAATATCTAGTCAGTTTAATAAAAGATGCCATTTTTGATATCTCCTGTGAAGGGTGAGCGTGCCTGAATCTAATAAAGGGGGAGTGTGCCCAAATCTTTTTATCTAATGAAAGATATCCCCTATGATGGGTGAGCATGCCTGAAAGCTGGCAAATAAATAAAATAATTAGTCTGCAAATATCTAGTTGGTCTAATAAAAGATATCACCTCTTCAATGAGTTTTGATGCCTTTTGCCTCTACAACCTGGATACCTGGCATCCCTTTTATTATTAGACCACTAAATAGTTGGAAAAAACTGTTCACTGCAAGCTTTTGGGTGCAAATACCCTTCTTCAGGGCTGGTGAAATCTAGAGAGGTTATTTGGGGTATCAGGTGGCAGGCAGGTTATGGTGTGCCATAAATCCAATGGCTATATTTAGTCCCTGATTTTTGGTATCCAGTAGATGGATGAAGTGACATTTGCAGGCTTGTTTGCATGCTCCTGCACACAACAAATACCCTTCCCGGCCCGGGGGACCGGTCCCCCAAATCCTCCCTGAGGTGTGGATGGTTTCTAAGCTGATGCATGCAGCTGTATCCAAAGTGGCATTTCCTGCTGGCTCCATCTCTGCATAATTACCAAGTCATCAGGTTGCTTCCTAGAGCTAGAGAAAGCAGCGACAGCCTGTCCCTCCCTCCTGCTGGAACCAGCCCTCCCCCCCAACCAACCAACCCTGGGGAATAAGCTCCCACTTTTCCAAGAAAGGAGAAAAAAGCCAGGGAGCCTCCAACGGCCTCGGAAGGGGACAAAGTCTGAACGGGACGAGGGAAGCTTCTTGCATGACGTGAATAACCTGTGGAACTCCTTGCCACAGGATACGCTAAGACCCTGGTTGCCGGGTTCCTAGCAGGGAAGGGAGGTTTACATGGCAAACAAGGGTATCCAGGGTGGTTTTGGCTCCCACAAAGATGGGATGAAACCTCTACGTGGGATTAGGGTGGCGGCTTCGTGGGGGGCAGGCCGCCTCCCAGCTGCCTTTCTCGGGCTCACCAGGTGCTGCCGGCCAGTGCCTGGGCCGGATGGATGGCAGGTCCGGTCCACGGCATTAGGCATGTTAGTCTGAAGTCAGGAGGCCGGGTAGATTGGCAGGGCCTGCGTCCTGCGTCCAAACGAGCGGGCCTGTCTGGGCTGCCCCGAAGCGGAGGGGCCGAGACGGACAAACCACCCCTGTCGGGCTGTCCTTCCTCCTCTGCCACCGAAGACAGCGAGTTAGGCCAGGCTGGCAGGCCACGGTCTTGCAGGCTCAAGTCGAGCT
>NW_017728928.1:1546239-1570422 GCF_001723895.1 Crocodylus porosus
GGCCGCGCTGCGCGGCTGCAGCGCTCCCCCCCTCCTCCGCACGCCTCGCGCCCGCCGTGCCCCTGCTCCGGGGGGTCGACACGGCTGCCGGGGCCGAAGCGGGAGCATCCCGGCCCTGTGCTGGCGCCTCCCGGGGGCTGAGTCGGGGCCTGGCCCGGAGCGGGGCCCCGGCCAAGGGGATGGAGCCAGCGCTGACCTTCGCGGGGAGGATGCGTGAGCTGGGGCTCTGCCAGGCTCCGGGGAGCTGGCACGAGGCCTCCGGCCCAGCCCGGTGCGCCGGCGCCCTGCGAGCGGGCGGCAGGAGCCCGGGGTCGCCAGCGCCTCCCGCCCGTCCTGTGCCACGGGCGGGTGGCTTGGCAGGGGAGCCGGCGCCCTTGCCCCTGCCCCAGCAGCGGGGGGGAAGGGATTGCCCGGGTCGGCGGGATGGGAGCCGTTGGGTCGCTGACCCCGCGTGGATGCTGCACCCTGGTCTCGGGGGCTGCAGCTGAGGGCCAGGGAGGAGCTGGTCTTCCAGCTTCCCTAGGACCCCGCTCGGGGGGTGGGACCCGCCGCCGTGCCCTCGGCTCCGTGCCCTCGGCTCCGTGCCCTCGGCTCCGTGCCGTCGCAGGGGAAGGCGCGCTCCGCAGCACCTGGAACGGGCTGGGGCCTGCAGCGCCCGCCTGGTAGCAGGTCCTTGTGTCCGGGCCTCGCTGCCAGGAGCCTCTGCGCTTTGCGCTGACCGGTGCGTTCCCACCCCTCTGTTCCCCGCGCTGCCTGGGCACGTGCAGGGCCGAGGTCACGTCGCCCGTGTGCTCCCAGAGCCGCCCGGCAGGTGTACGCCTGGGCAGGCGGCGACCCGGCTCTCGACGTCTCGCTTTCAGCCACGGGCAGGGTTCCCCGAGCAGCCCGGGGCAGGGGTCCAGGCAGCCCCGGCTCCTGGCAGCACGGGTTACTTGACAGCCTTTCCCCGGGAAGTTGCTCGGAGCCTGAGGCAGGAAGATTTGCGGCTCTGATCTCAGCCCTGGGCCGTGTCGTCCGTGTCCGCGGCTGCGCCTGGATGCCCCGCTCCTGCGCCGGCAGGAGTTGTGCTGGGCACTGGGCCTTGGAGGCCTCCTGTGGCGGGGAGTGCCCCCGGCCGCGCGTGGGGACGGCGAGCTCCGGGGAAGGGATCTGGCGTTCCCCGACTGCTGCCGTGGCAGCTGCGGAAAGCCTTGCCCATGCACTTGGAGCTGCTGCGTGGCTTCCTGCAACGTCTGCACCCCCCGGGAAGGGGAAGTGTGGCCTCCTTTGCTTGAGGAGGTTTCTCTTGCTCCTGCCCTGATGGCGAGAGCCAGGCCTCTGCCCCCCCCGCCGGCGAGGCTTGTGCTGTCCTGTGGGTTTGCGGTGATGCTGGGACTCTGGATGGGGAGGGGGCGGCCAGGCCAGTGTTGCAGCCTCCTGCATTGCAGCCCCAGGTAAAGGCGACCCCCCTTCTTACCTTGGCACAGGGTGCTAGTGCCTCACGTTAGCCCCCCAGTGAGGTCAGTAGGCTGCTCTTCCCTTGTCCCTCTAAGGTCCCTGCGTGTCCCCATGGGCTGTCAGAGCCCCGGGGTCTCTGATCTGCCATGAGCTTGCTCAGCTCTCCTATGTCCAGGCCTCAGTTTCCCCTCCTGTAAAGTATTGGGGGGGGCGTGCATATGCACCCTGAGCACGCCGCGGTTCCCGTGTCGCTGGCAAAGCCCAAGCAGAGATTGACTCGCTGCGCAGACGTGTGCGGTCCGTTGCCCTGCTCCTTGGGCAGCTTGTCGTGCCCGGTGCCCTCGGGCCGGCATGCAGGAGAGGGTCCCTGGCCCAGGGACCAGCAACCCGGGGGTAAAGCGTGCAGGGGAAGGGCGGGAGTGGAACAAATGGGTCGGCTGGTTGCATCTCGGGAGCGGCCCAGCCCTTGGTCCGGAGCGCGGCGCCCGCTCCAGGGGCTGGGGCTGGGCCGTGTGCTCGGCTCTGCCGGCTGCCAGCTGCCTGATGAATTTTTTAAAATCTCGGGTTACGAGAGGCAGCTCTTAAGCCTCCCTGGCCTGCCTCTCTGCCCTGCTAAAAGCAGCAGCACGCGCGTCACAGGATCAGTCTCCTGCGTCTCCGAGTGAGAGCAGAGACAGGGGCGATTTTGTTCCCCCGGCCCCTCCGGGCAGAGGCTGGGTTGACTTTCTGCTCCAGCAAACTATCACGGGACAGGAGAGTTTAAAAAAAACAAAACCCGAGTTGAAGCTGCTGCTTCTCGCCCCCCAAATCCCTTTGGGGTTTCCCCCCTCCCAGGCTGCCGTCCACAGCAAGTAGCAGCTCGCCTGGGCTGAGCAGTCCCAGGAGGGCAAAGAAATACAGGAGCGGCGTGGGGGGGGACAGGCACAGAGACCTCGCCCCTCTCCTGGCGTCGGAGACATTTTTGGCTGGCGAAGCTCTTCTGTGCCAGCCGTAGCGCTGTCCCCTGCGGCCTCTCGGCCCGGGATTTCCGAGGATCTGGGATGCTGGGAGCCAACTCGCCTTCCTCTTCGGGCGTCGGAGCCAGGTCCCCAGCTGGGCTCAATCACTGGCGTGCCACTGGCTTCTGCCCCGGCCTTTTGTAGGAAACAGAAGGCCGAGAGAGAGGTCTGGACAGCTCTTTGCTTCCCTGGGGCAGTGGGAAAGTGCCACGCGGGCCCGAGAACCTGGCACTGGAAGCGACGAGGCGCTGGCGAGCCCGTGGTCCGTGTCGGGGAGAGGCAGGGAGCGGGGAAAGGCTGGAAGGAGCCTTGGCTTTGCGTCCATGTCCTTATCGCTGTCACCCTTGCGGGGTGGGACTGGCGAGCCCTGGTGCTGCGGGGGGCTTTCACCCCTGCTCGGGGCTAGGGCAGGTGAAATGTGCCCTGCTCCTGCCCACGCATCTCACCTCGCTGTCTGGAAACGAGGAATCCAGGGTCCCAACCTCGCCCTTGAGCACTCGGCGTGCTGCGGGCCCCCACCCATGGTTTTTAAAACCTCGACCCAATGCCTTCAGTTGGGAGGGCTGGGGAGCTCTGGCCAAGTCTCCTCTGCCACAGACTTCCCAGAGGCCCTTGGGTGCGTCACATAGCCCCTCCATGCCTCAGTTTCCTGACTTGTAGGAGGAGGATCAAGACTGAGAGGTGATGGCCGTGGCGGGGCAGTGCCTGGGGCAGGTGGGTGGATTGCTTGGAGCTGGTGGGACGTTCCTGGGAGCGGTCTGGTTTCTGGTTTGTTGCCCCGGCGTCCTTCTGAAGGACGCCAAGGGCAGGTGGGAAGCCCCAGCCCTGCTGACGCACCTGGCTGGGATCGTGTCTGGGAGGCGGCAGCTGGAACAGCCCTGCCTTGTGGGCTGCCGGCTTTGTTGAGGTGGGATCGATTGCGAAGCAGGAAGTCTGGGCCGCTCCCACCGCCCTGCTCGCCGGAGGCAGGTCCGAGGCCGAGTGCTCGGGGAGTGGAAACAGGGCGCTGCCCTGTCGAGCTGCGGGGTAGAGCACGGCACGGCAGGGCTGGGGAGGAAGGAGAGCAAGCAACCAGGACTTTGCACCCTCCAGGAACGGGTGCTGGAGGCTGGTCCGCGTGATCGGCTGGACGTGCCGGGGGGAGACTTGGATCCATCCGTGTGTCAGGCAGCACCCCCAGTTGGGGTGCCCTCCTAGCCGTGAGTGCTGCAGAGGTGAGGTCTTGATGCTGGGTGCATGGGCACTGGGCCCTGCTAGCTCCTGGGGGCAGGCGCGTGGACCGCAACCTCCGTCTCCAAAGACTTCAGGGGTCTGCTGTGCCTGGAGGGGCTCCTCTTGGCCTTGCAGCCTTCCCTGGGGAGGAGCGGGGACTGGGTGTCTGGCCCCGTCGGTGCTTGGTGCCTGTTGCGGGGGCTGTCGTGGGCTTTTGGGGCATGCTGTAGGCTCGGGGCAGGGCATGGCTGTCCTGGACGGGGGCAGGGGTCTGTGGTTGGTGCACTGGAGGCCAAGCCTATATTGCAATAGCCGCACGGTGCAGGGTGCTGCAAAACCACACAGCGAGACGGGGCTGGGCTGGGCTGGGCCCAGCAGCCTGGAGGCAGAGACTCTGTATCTGCAATCCAGGAGGGACCAGCCTATTGCTGAGTTCGGGATGTCCCGTTCCCCCAGGGCCGGGTGGGTGGGCACCACAGGCACAGAAGGATGGAGGTTAGTCCCCGGAGGTGTCTGGGGAAGCTGGAGACCAGCAGCTTCCAGGGACGGAGCGTGCACGTGATCTCCAAGGGCCTGGGTGGGACCCAGCTCGGGGTCCAGGAACCGGGGGAAGGGGCTGTCGTCCTCTTGCACCGCAAACAACCCCCCACCCTTTGCCCCAGCATCTTCCCCAGCTCCTCGCACGTCAGGGCTGACCTGCTCAGGAAAGACCGGGGGGCAGGGGCGGCGCTCCGGGCACAGGGTGGCATGGGCAGCCCTGGGAAGGCATTGCAGGGAGCCCAGCTTCCCCCGGTGCCCGAGGACGGGGATGAAAACCACCCCATTGGAAAGCTGGGGGTGCCTGAGCAATGCTGCCTCGTGGCTCGTCCCCGTCTCTGCACCTGCGCCCCCTCCAGAGCCGCTGCTTCGGCAGGAGCTGGGCACAGCTGTGCGCCGCGGTGCCCCGCGCGCTCGCTGGGGGGGCGGGCGGCTTCTGCAGATGCAGCTGTTCTGCCTGCCAGCGTCTCGTCGTGCAGGGGCTGCCGTGCCCTCGCTTCCAGGGATGCAAACAGCAGCGGGGGGGCACGCCCCTGCCAGCTGGAGGGGCAGAGCGGGGCCTGAGGTTGCAGGTCAGTCCTGCCCGCGTTGGCAGCTCGGCCCCTTTGCACATGGGCTGGCCTCCACGAGCGACCAGGGATCGACGGCTTCCAAGTCTCCTGAATAAAGAGCCGGGCCCTGCCCTGCTGACCCCCGCCTGGAAATGCTATAGGGCCAGCGTGGCCTGCGGACGTGGCTAGTCCATGTCCGAGGTGGTGGCAGGGCCCTTCTTGCCAGCTGGGTCTCTGCCCGCCCTGCTGCCCCTGGGCTCGTTCCCTCCTGCCGGAGGCAACCGGGACGTTCTCCGTGGCTCGCGGTGCCTCTCGGTGCCGTGCCCCGCTCCCCAAATGCGCACTTCCTGCCATCTGGTTCCAATTTCTCCTGGCATCTGCTCCTCGCCGCTTTCCGCAATGGATAAAAATCCCAAGCATTTTCCCCAGGGGGCTTCATGGGGTTTGGATGCGGCCCCTGGGCCTTGCCTTGCTGGTGGGGGAGAGCGGTCCCATTGCTGCACAGGCCTGCACAGCAGGCTCCTGCTGGCATCCTCCTCTCCAGCCAGCTCGTCCTTCGCCAGGACGGTCCCAGACCTGCCTCTGAACCAGCAGCCTTGAGTTGCTGAGAGCTGGGACCCCCATTGCAGTGCAGCCCCCTGCCTCCCGGTGCCCTCCAGCACCCGACAGCCAGGTTGTCTGCGGGGAGCGCAGGGTCTCCTCCACATCCCGCCGACAGTGCGCTATTATTCAGGGCAGGAAGCGAAGGAGAAACCTGCCTCCCGGGGAAGCCAGGCAAGGGCACCTGAAGGATCTTGGTAGGCAGGACCCAGCCCCGTAGCTGGGCTCAGCCACGCTGCGCAGCCCCTGGGGACGGGGGCTGTATCTCCCCGCACAGCTGTGCACGGATAGCAACAGACTTCCCCGCTCCCGATGCCGGCGCGCCCCCCTGCTCCACCAATGCTGCAGGGCGGGGGGTACGTGGTGGCAGCCGGGGCTGGGCCTGGGTCCCAGGGCTCTGGGGCAGGATCGTGTCCCAGTTTGGGGCCTCTCGATGCAGGGTGGATGGGGCAGGAGCTGGGAGCGAGTGCATTCGAGGCTTCCCAGCTGTCCCCCTGGGATGCGGCAGGAAGCCGCCGGCCAGACGCCCCTGAGCAGCCTCCGTCTGCAAAGAGGAGGCGTGTGTGTGTGTGTGTGTGTGTGTGTGTGTGTGTGTGTGTGTGTGGGGGGTCTTCCAGGGGGGAGGGCAGAGCGGGGCTGGAGCCACCCCTCCAGGGTCCCGGCCCTGCCTCCGCACTGGTTTCGATGCCCTGGTTGGAGTGGGGCGTCCTAACCACGTTCCTCTGCTCCCTCCGCGCTCCAGGTGCAGCCCAAATCCCGGTGCCCGGTTGCACGGGGGTCCCAGGTGGAGGGCGCGGCGCCCGCCACCCCCCGGGAAGATGCCCATCCTGAAGCAGCTCGTGTCGAACTCGGCCCACTCCAAGCGCCGCTCGCGCGCGGACCTGACGGCCGAGATGATCAGCGCGCCGCTGGGTGACTTCCGCCACACCATGCACGTCGGCAGGGCCGGGGACGCCTTCGGCGACACCTCCTTCCTCAACAGCAAGGCCGGGGAGCCCGAGCCCCCCGAGGAGCCGGGCGGCTCCAAGCCGGGCCTGCTGTCCCGCCGCTTCCGCAGCAGCAAGCGGTCGCAGTCGGTGACGCGCACGGACCGGCGGGACATGCTGGGCTCGCTGCGGGACTCGGCGCTGTTCGTGAAGAACGCCGTGTCCCTGCCGCAGCTCAACGAGAAGGAGGCCGACCAGAGCGCCGGGAAGCTGCCCAAAAGCCTCTCGTCCAGCCCGGTCAAGAAGCCCCCCGAGGAGAAGCAGCACCCCAACGGGGCAGCCGCCCGGCCCCAGAGCCCCGGCCTGGACGAGCGGGACTTCGGGGACATCACCGAGCTGCCCGTCGTGGTGTCCAAGAACAGCACGGGCATGAAGCACGCCGAGTCCATCCTGTCCTTCCACATCGACCTGGGGCCCTCCATGCTGGGCGACGTCCTGAGCATCATGGACAAGGATCCGTGGGAGCAGGAGGAAGACTCCGGCGCCGAGGAGCCCCCCTGGGGCACGGGCTCCCCCCAGGCCCTCCGGCTCGGCCAGGAAGGGAAAGCCCTGCCGGATTCCCCGCTGGCAGCACCGGCTCGCCAGCACGAGAGCAGGGCCGCGGCTTGCAGCCGCGTCAGCAGGGACAGCAGCTCGGTTTCCAGCTGCGCTTCGGGGGCGCTGGAGGAAGGCAGCCCGGTCCCTGGTGCCCGCAGCCCGCGGGCCCCCGAGGGCGCCTGGGCTGGGCCCCCGAAACGGCCCGACAGGGAGTTCTCGTTCATGGATGAGGAGGAGGACGAGATCCGCGTGTGAAGCGGGCGGCTGGCTCGGGTGGGGGGCGGGTCTGGCTTGGGCGTGCGCCCGCTCGAACCCGAGAAGGGATAGCCTAAAACGGACCATGTAGGAACAAGAAGCAGCGGGAAAGACTCGGCTCCTCCAGCCCTCTTTCCTTCCCTGCCGTCTCCTCTCCCACTTGCCCCCGTCCCCATGGACATGCTGGACCTGGCGGCCGCAAGGACCGAGGCCGCCGGGGACAAGGAAGGACGGAGGATCTTCTCCGAGTGCCTCGTTCTGCCGAGCCGTGAGGGTCCTCTCGCCGCTCTGGAGAAGACTGCTGTCCTCCCCCAAGAAACAACCTCTGCCACGTCCATCCAGGGGAGAAGACTTTTTTTTTCTTTTCCTTTTTAATTGGACTTTCATATGAACCGGATCTACTGCCTGCGTAAAGCAATAGTCAAATGACCAGGACCAAGCTGTAACGTTCCAGGCCCCGTTAGTCATATGTGGGTATAATTTCCCCCTCTCTGTTTTTATTGATCTCTGGTTTGTATTTGTCATGTTCTTTTTTCCCCCCCTTTTATAACTGGGGAGGAGATTGCAGATGGCACAAACGGGGCATGGGAAGCCATGGGGGTACGCAGGACTGTCAAAAATGCCAGGGCTTGAGGGTTCATTTGGCCAGCGCCCCAGGACCCCTCACCACTTGCAGCAGGGGTGGGGCTGGGGGCTCTGACTGTCTCTTTATCATTGCTTGTGGCTGCCGGGGTCCCGGCGCATCTCGCCCCGTGGCTACAGGGGCAGGTCTGAGAAGGGAACCCCGGTAGCCCGGGTGAAGAGGTGCACACCATGCCTGGTTTCTTGCTACCCCCAACACCCCTGCAGCAGTCAAACCCTCCCATCCCTGGTCCCTTTGTGCCTCAGGCCGTGCCTGCTACCTGCTTTTTCGGAAGCTGGACCCGGTGGGAAAGGAGCAGGGATGACGATAATGGGGGGGAATAAGGGCTCTGGCTCTTAAGTCTTTTTTTTTTTTTAAAGCACAAGGGGGTGAGTCTGTCTTGCAAGCAATGGGAGTCTGGCATGCTGGGGTGCAGGGACTGGGGGTGCCCTGCTCCACCCTCCATGGGCACAGCCCAACCCTTCTGCCACGTGGCTGTGACCTTGGCACCCAGACCAGGAAGGCAAGCACCTGCCCCAGGGCAGCAACGAACACTAACGAGCCTTTCTATTTAATGGTTTCTTTCTCAAACACTATGCTGGATCCTTGCCTCCGTGCCCCCTACTTCAAGGGCTGAGGCAGGCACTGGTGGGCAGGAGAAAGGGCCTGCGCCCAGGGACTTCCTTGTTTGTTTTTTACCATGTACGTCGAACAGAAAGAATAAAACTCAGCGGTAGTGACGGTGGTGCTCTGCGTTCCTGCTGGCAGCGGGAAGGGAAGGGTGCTCCTACTCTCCATAGGGCTCAGCTGCCTCTGCTCTACCCCTGGGGTGGTCTGAATCCAGCCCCTGCTCCATCAGCCCGTCTCTCTGGCTGCGCGACGGCGGGTCATGCGGGCGATGCCTGCGGCGTGTGCCCACTGCCTCCAGCGCTGGGTGCTGGGGGGGTTAATGCAAGCTGGACAGGGCCAAGGGAGCTGGTGTCTTGCCCAGGGGGGCTCTTGGGAGTGGGGAACATGAGGTCCCATGGGGTCATGCCTCTGGGGAGAGGGGTTTCTCCCTGCACTGAGATCAGTACCCTGGGCCAACTCCCTTCTGCCTGCAGCTGTGGAAGTGAAGTGTGTGGAAATCCAGCTGTGCAATTTCCGAGGCCCGGTTGCCCCTGGTCCCTGCCCACTCGATGCTGCCTGGGAAGGGCTCAACTTCCCTAGGCAGCTTCCTGCCCTGCAAGTCAGAGCCCTCAGGCCTGTGAGCTGGCAGCCTGGCTGCCCTGTGTCAGAGCTGGAAAGCCCCTGGGCTGGGCTGGATGGGGCCTGGCTTCCCCTGGGTAGGGCCAGAGGGAGCAGCTGGGGGGTGTAGCTCTGCCCCTAGGCAGGTGGCTGCGCTGTGCATGCAGAACTGCACCCGGCGCCCCGCTTCCCGCGCTGCCAGGGGCCTTGCTGAGAGCAGCTAGGCTTGCATTGCACCTCCAGCATCGTGCTGCTCTCCGGAGACGGACGGGGCGTAGCTCCAGCCCTGGCCTGATGTCTGTCGAGGGGCAACGGAGGCTGGGAGGCACTGCTTTATCTGCAGCTGCCACTTCTCCGGCCATGGCCACCGTCCCCTCCCAGAGCGCCCGCCGGCCGGCCGGCCATGTGCTGGACCTTGGTGCATAAAGGGGCTCTTTTAGCAAAGCCTGGGCTCTGCACAAGGCTGCGCCTGTGCTCCGGGCTCGCTGCCCTGCTCCCAGCCCTCGGCCCACCCAGGCTGTTTATCAGCCTCGCGTGCTGTGACCGCAGCTTATCCGTCCATCGGCGTTTGTGCCTCGGTGCCCATCGGGGCCAGGGAGAGCTGGGTCGCTGCACGGCGCGGGGAGTGGGCTGGAGCTGGGTGGTGACCGGCACCGCTGGTCTGACTGGTTCCTCCAAGCGCTCCTGGCCCAGGCCCGGCAGGGACAGGAGAGGGGACGGGGCTGGGCCCTCTTGCACCTACTTCTGTATGGGTCTGCAACGAGAGACTCTGTCTCCATCGCTCTCCGGCTCGAGGGAAGGCCTGGCTGGGAGGAGGGCTGCAGCTGCACCGGTGCTGCCCCTCCAGGGACTCCCTGCCGACCTGGGAATAGCATCTCTGGCTACCGTCCAGTTAGGCGCACGGCCTCCTATTCCCACGGGAGCCGGAAAGCTTTGGCCTCGGCTCTCCGGCCAGCCACACCGCCAACTTGGTGCATGCACCTCTCGGGTATGGGCTGAGACCCCCCAAACACAGTCCCTGCCCGTCACCCAGGGATGGCCCAGGGGACAGCCCCTGCATACAGGGCAAGCCCAGGGCCTGGCCGGGTGTGTGTGGACGTGGTGCAAGGGGAGCGGTGCCAGGCCAGTAAGCCCCCGGGCACAATGCCGGATCTGTGAGGGCCCAGCGGGCAGCAGGGGCAGGACATTGGCCTATTGTTGCGGGGAAGAAAGATCAACAGCAGCTGGCTGGCCTGGCTCCACGGCAGGTTCACCCTTTGTGGTCCTGTAGCAAGCCTCGGACACCAGTGCAGCCACTGGGCTGGGGGATGCAGCAGCGTGGGCTGGTAGCAGCTGGCCCGTGCGTGCATCCTGGGCCCCGTGCAGGGGGAGAGGGCTCCTAGCCGCTACAGGCGTGCTGAACCTGACGGCTGCCGCGTGGCGCAGGAGGGAGGGTGGACGCGCTGCTTGGGGCACAGGGAGAGCCAGCCACGTGACGCCCTCGCCCGTCAAGCAGCCGTCGGCTCCTTTGGTGACGCCTGTCAGCTCCAGCCCGGCCGTCCGGGAGCGCCCGCCTGCCTCGAACCGACGGGGCAGAAAGGCGCCGTGGCTCCCCGAGCAGGAGGCGACGAAGGCCCTGCTCTTGGCAACGGCGGAGGGGCAGCGCAGATGCCCACGCCACCGAGTCTCACGCAGCAGCAGGGTCGTAGGAGCATTCATCCACGTGCTGGGATGGTGGCACCGCCCCGGTCACCCTGCGGCCGGCTGGGCAGGGGTCAAAGCTACGTGCGCGCTGCTAGCTGGGCGTCTGGGCAGGGAGCAGGGCTGGCATCGAGCTGGGCATTGCTCCCCAGGCCCCCGGTGCATTGGATCTGAGAGCCGAAGTCTGCTCCGAGCCAGGCTACAACGTGCCCAGACCACCGCAGGGCTCGGCCGTGTCCAAAACGGGTCCCCAGCCGGGGCTTGGCAGGTTCTCCCTTCACCCTCCGTGCGATGCAGACCTGGGTGGCTCCAGGGCTGCAAACAACCTTCCTGCAGCAAAAGGATTCCCGCATCCCAAGCCAGCTGGGCCTGAAGGAGCCCGCGGGTCCCTGTGCAGGGAGCAGGGCTGGGGCTAGCAGGCGTCTCTCCAGCTGGGCTGCAGCGCTGGCAATCAGGCCTGCAAATTGGGAGCAGATGCTGGGCTCCTGCTCTCTGCACTGGCGCTGGCTGCTCCACCTTCCCTCCCCTGCTCCGGGAGCAGGGGCTGGGAGCCTGGCCTGGCTCCTTTCCAGGACCAGCCTGGGTTGTGGGGTCCTGGGAAGGGCTCGGGAGGGGTGGGGGATGCTGGTCACTGCCTCTCTGCACCATTACTGGTACCTGGCTCTGTCTCATCCCTCCATCAGCTGGGGCAGAGGGGAAGGTCCCGGGCTGGGGCAATGCAGGAGCTCGTGGCCAGGGTGGAGAAGCTCACGTTCAAGTTGGAGATGGATGTGATGCAGCAGAGAGGGGCCCTGCCACTGCCCTTCCCGGGCATGGACAGTAAGTCACGGGCTGGGTTGGGGGCCTGAACTGCCTGGGCCTCAGCTGCTGGCAGCCTTTCTTGCGCACGGAGGGGGCTCCCTCTCTCCGGGGGCACAGCTGCTTGCTTGGCTCTGCCAAACCCAGCCTGTCTGAGTGCTGAGACAGCAGCTCCACGGCTGCCCCAGGGGCTGGGGAGCTGGGTCAGCGCAGGTCCTGGTCTAAGTTAGACTTTCTGGGGGGTGCAAGCGGGCGACCCCAGCGCACCAGCTGGAGTTGCACCCTGTGCTTCCAGGGGCAAACTCTCCACCGGAGTAACCCCAGGGAGGGGGTCCGTGCCGTCTGCCCACTACTGCTTTTGCACTGGGGTAATACCAGCGAGCCTCTTGTTTGCCTGTGCCCTGCAAGCCGGGGCTTCCCCATCCCACGAGCAGCCGGGGGTGTCCGTGGGATGCAGCCTGTGCCCCCGTGACCTCCTCTCTCCCCGCAGAGTCGGGGGCAGCCGTGTGCGAGTTCTTCCTCCACGGACTGTGTGGGAAGGGTGAGTAGCCCCGGGCCCACGTGCAGGATGGGGGGCCACTAGCCATGCCCCGCAGGGGTCACAAGCCGAGCTCACAGGCAGGTCCCCTAAGCTTGCACGATTCCTGAGCCCTGAGTTCGGCGTGGATTTGGGTGACCCCAGCTGCAGCCTGGATGCCACCCAGGCCTGGCAGCACGGCCGGGGCATTGGCCCTGGCTCAAGCCGGCGTCCCCCCGGGCCAGGCCTGATGTGTCCCTTCCGGCACGCGCACGGGGAGAAGTCGGTGGTGTGCAAGCATTGGCTGCGGGGGCTCTGCAAGAAGGGGGACCACTGCGAGTTCCTGCACGAGTACGACGTCACCAAGATGCCCGAGTGCTACTTCTACTCCAAGTTCGGTGCGTGCCGGCAGCTGGCGATGGGGGCGGTGCTGGGACCCTGGTCTGGCTCTGCTGGGAGGAGGGGGCATCTGCTGTGTGCTGGTAATGGGCAGGGGGGGCTTTGCTCAAGCCCACCCCTCTCTGGAGCCCCGCTCCGAGTGCTGCTGGTCGCAGCGGGCCTGGGAATGGGCAGCGGGCGCCACCTGCTGTCCCCCTCCCCGGAGAGGGCTGGCAGCACGGGTCCAGCCATCCTGGCCCAAAAGCCCCCGGAGAAGGCCCTGCGCTTCCATGGGGCTGCCCCTCAGTTTGCATGGAGGGAAGCCCCTTCCCCTGGGGAGGGTGGGGACCTGTGCAATGCACCTGCACGTGCCCTTGAAATCCTCCTGACCCCGGGAATATCCCGACCCCGCTCCCAGGTGAGTGCAGCAACAAGGAGTGCCCCTTCCTGCACCTCGACTCGGCTTCCAGGGCGAAGGACTGTCCCTGGTATGACGAGGGGTTCTGCAAACACGGTGAATGCCTCGCGCTCGGTTAAGTCCACCCGGGGGGCAGCGAGAGGAGCAGTGAGGCAGGACTCCGGGTTACTCTGCTTGGCTATGCCACAGAGTGGTGTTGGGGGCCTCAGTTTCCCTCTGTAAAATGGGTATAATACTTGCCTTGTGGTGCCCTTGGGGCCTATTTGGGGTTATTGGGTAGGGGGCGGGAATGGGGAGGCAGCCAGGCTGCAAACCCCACGATCAGTCTCTCCGCTGTTTGATATCAGTGCCCGCCACTGCCCCAAGCCTAGTTCTTGCTGGGCTCTGCTGACCGCCATCTCTCCCTCTGGCTGTGTGTGTGTGGCAGGTCCTCTGTGCCGATACAAGCACACCCGGAGGGTTGTGTGCACCAACTACCTGGCTGGCTTCTGCCCCAATGGCCCTCGGTGCAAATTCGTGCAGTACGTATCGCGCAGGCAGCCACGACGCCTGGCAAGCCTCTCCCGGGCTGCGCCGCTGTGGCATCGCCCTCCACCGAGGCCCGTGCATGCGGGGTGGGTTCGCGCTGCTCTGTCTCTGGGGTCCAGGCTGGCATGGACCATCGCCTCTGCAGCTGCTGCTTCCCCTCCCGTGTGTCCCTTGCTCCAGCCGGAGCTGGTCAGAGCCCCTTGCCAGCCTCCAGACGCCTGGACAAGGGCTTGCAGGCACGTGGCTGTGTGCAAGGAGTGAACTGGCCTTTCTTTCTGCTCTAGCCCCAAAGCCAACTTGATGCTGGACAGCTTGGAGCGCTCCAAGGTAAGGCCTGGAAAGGGGCTGTGATGCTACTGCCCCGTGCCAGGCCCGTGGGCACAGCTAGGGAGAGCGAGAGAAACCCAAGCATGCCCAGCGAGCACCCCTGTGCTGGGCACTGCTGTGTCAGCGGGCCACGTCGCTCGGTGCCGCTCTATGGCCACGTGCTGCATCTTCATTGGGGTTTCCTGTAGGCACAGGGAGGTTCTCCAATTTTGGAGGAGTCACCCCCCCCCTTTGAAGCTTGCAGACAGCTTGCAGCAGGGCACCTGGTTCAGGATGGGCGTGTTATGCGCTGCCGTCCAGGTGGGCGATGGAGCCCCCGGGCCCCGCCAGTCAGGGGGTTTAACAACAGCACGTCTTTGATGGCATTTGTCCTTCAGGGGCTGGAGCCTCTGGATTGACACTTTCAAGCAACCTTGGTCCTATTTGTAATGGAAGCTGAGGAACATGGCAGTGGGGGATTGAAATCGTGACCTGCCTCTGATGCTGTCCCCCACCTGGGGTGACTGACTGATTCCCCCCTTGCACAGGGGCTTCCCGTGACAACAGATGGAGTTGGCGGTCACAAGCCGTCCCTCCTAGAAGCCCCGCTGTTCCCTCGCCCTTCCCGGGGCAGCAGTGCCCAGCACCCAGCCAAGAAAGCACCAGAGACCAGCGGCTACCCCTACGGACCCCTGCGGCCCCTCGAGCAAGTGACATGCTTCAAGGTGAGCGCTGGTGGCAAGGGACAGGCTCGGACGGGGATCGGGGTGGACTTCAAGTCCTCAGAGCAGAGAGAGCCAAGTCCTGGACTCAGAAGCCATGCACACCGTTGAGGGGCCAATGCGCATTAAGCCGTCATGGCCTTGCTGCCTTGCCTACAGGCTGTATCCATGCTTGACTGTAAATTCAAAGCTTTTAGGTCAACTGGTTCTTCGGGAATTGGTGCAAATACTTCTGGCCAGCAAATGCACCTCGTTCCCTCTAGGCTCATTAATGGTTTTCACATCCAGCCCCGAGACCCAGGAGGATGGGCAAGGGAGGAGGCAGGGCAGAGCTGCAGGGCTGGAGGTGGTATTGTGGGGGTGACTTTGGGTATGGGCGTTCTCCAGCCCAGCACACCCAGTCTGTCCCTTGCAATTGGACCCGTCCTTGCTAGGTGATCAGCTCTTGCCATGCTGCAAGAACCAATTTGTGCAAAATGGCTTCAGCTGCCAGCAGGACTAGACCAGGAGCGAGGGTCAGAAACTCCATCTGGCCACATAGCTCAGCTCCACATCCAGGGCGCAGGGGATGTGCATGTGGGAGGCAAACTGGACCCTTCCTGGCCGTTGTTCACAGGTGCTGCCCAGAGGGGAGTCAGGGTTATTCTCTGCGCTTCCCTTCTAGTGTGGGGAGAAGGGTCACTACGCCAATAAATGCGGCAAGAGTCGTCTGGGGGTGCTGCTGGGGAAGTGACTCGTGAGCCTTGTTGGAGGAGAAACCAGAGGAAGATGCCAGGCTGCGACAGGCGGTATCATCTGGAAGCCCGTCAGAATTTAACTGGGGAACCCAGCCAGGGAAACCCGGCTCGGGGCAACTTTCTTTGTCAGCTCCTTGCAAAGCAGGAGGAGGGGAGGAATGCAGCTTCAGCGGTGTCGATGGTAACCGCAGTTTCCACTGGTTTTGCAAATGTCATGCCGTCTCCTGCGTCCGATTGATGGCTTGGCCTTTTAGACTGTGCATCAGATGTGTAATCATGCCAGGACTAAAGTACAGGGTGAGCGCAGTCAGCGTCTGGGGCTGGGTTAATGAGGGGGAGGGGGAGGCTTTGCAGTAGAGGTGAAGCCGACGGGAGCCGCTGGCTTCTGCTCGCACCAAGCTGTGGAGAAATGTGGTTTTCCTCCCCTCCTCTAGCAAAATGCCCAAGCTAAGGGCAAAGATGCAACTCATCCCAACTTGAAAAACCCGGTCAGCTTCCTACCCACAGGCTACCCTAAGACAGTGGGACATGGAGAGAGGTACTAATATCCCCTTGATGTATGGAGGAGAATGTATAGGCCCAGGAATCAATGCTGATTGTGACCTCTCTTGACACAAGTCACTTGGCTCCATACCTCTACTTTCTCCTCTGTAAAATGGGGCTGAGCGGTGGGATCCCCCAAGGGAAGGTGCAACCGGGCTTTGATTTTAAAGGAATAGGTGGTCCCAGATCAGAACTGGGGGAGCACACAGGAGACTGACTGCTGGAGGGGGGCGTTCACAGTGAAAGACAGGTCACTCCTCTGACCTCTGCATGACTGGATTTTTGCGAGTCGTCCTACAGTTTATTTCTAATAAAGTTTATTCTTTTGCCAATGGCTCTCCAGCCTGTTGTGACTGCCCTTCCCTATCACACCCCCTCTGCTCTACACTTTGCAGCTCCTTCTCAACCCAACCTCCTGCTGCACAGCTGTTCTGGGACTTAGGAATGGATTAGAGATAAGCAATGTCTGCAGCAGGTAAACCCTGCTTTGCAGGATACCAAGCCTGGGAGCAGCCCTCCTCTTCCTCACTGCCCAGTGGTAAACGGTACGTGCTGTAAGCTCCGAGATGCATGGGGAGGAGGGGGATGTGGAATGGGGTCAGAAGCCCCGTCCATAGCAGAACCATTTAGACAAATAACTACTCCCATCCTTCAAAAGTCCCACTTCTCCCCTCCCAACAACCCTACTCATCATTGCAATGTACCCGTGTATGCAGCAAGAGACTGAAGTTTGATGTGAGCTGAAGCAATAACTATTACTGAGCTCTGATACCCATTTTACTGGCCTGTCATTCAGCTCTTGCTATTTAGATACCGAACACAAATGCTTGGAAAAGCAGCGGCAAAATGCAGGTCTACACCTGGGTGGTACTGAATGGGATGGGAGGAGCATTCAAGACAATATTCCTGTTAGGAAAAACTTAATATATTTAATTTAAAAACTAAAGCATCCTGTGCCTGCCCTGAATCCCTGCTGGAACACAGGCAGTGAGATCCAGGCCCTGTTCCCACACCGCTGTCCAGGCTCATCTGTCATGGTGCCATCTTCAGTGGTACTTACGCCACCGATCAGCTTCTTTAATGAGAGAAAGTGGTGTTACAACATCATAAGACGATAAAACTTGGTACCCTGGCTATAAAGGAGTGTGCTGTTTCTCTGGTTGCTTTTAGACATTGAGATCACCTAAGCTGCCTTATTGTTGTAGAGTTTTGTTAAACCTCTCTCCACTAATTACCACGGCCGTCCCTTGCAGGTTGACCGTCCGGTAACTAGCAGGCCTGTGAAGCATGATAGCTCAAGGAAGGGCAGACAGCATACTGGCAGGAGTAAAGGGATTAAAATCCTAATAATACCAGCAAAAGTAATGTTGAAACCTATGGAGATGTGTGCAGGTACATGTGTGTTCCTCCCTGGCTAACAGCGGCACGGCTGAGAGGAAAAGACTTCTGGAAAGCTTTGCTCGCTTGGGGCTCAGAGTATTTTACAACCCTGAAATGCTAGAGTAGGAGCCCAGCTCTCTGAAAACAGGTTGTGTGATGGGAGTCCGATTGTGCCATGAGAACATCCAGCTGCTGAAAGTACCCATGAAATGGGAAACTAGCATCTCCCCTGCCCCGGGTAGAGAGCAGAGTGCAGTGTGATCCCCAACCTGTGCTGCCCCGTGTAGCCACTCTCTTTCTGGACAAGTAAGAATAGCTCACAGGAAGGACTTATCACATCCATAAACTAGCTGGATCAGGCACGTAACACAGGGCCTTTCTGGCTGGTTTCTATAGTATTGCCAGTCCCCGCTGCTGAGGGCTTTGATTCCAGGTTGTGAAACCATTGACTGGCTTATGCTGGTGTCAGAGCAGTGGAGAACTTCATGACTAAAACAAACTAAGTTTTGTAACCAAAACCAATACTGATGTTCTGCTGGGGAGCTGCACCCTGTCCTTACAGGGAATGGACTACAGGATGGCAAGTGATATTTGTGCAGCGTGGAAGCCCCTTCTCCCTGTGCTGAAACAGCTGACATAAAGGAAAGCTCCCAACGGAAGACTGCCCTGCAGAGAGACAGATGCCAAAAAGAAACCCTTACTCATGTGCTCGTATTGCCAGCAGTAGCTGAGGACGCAGTAGCCAGCCAAGAGCATGGAGATCCCTGCAGCTCCTCCCTTCTTCAAGTCGATGTATCTGCTGTAGAAGCTGTTCCAGGCTGTCGAAACAGATAGATACAAGGCCCAGCTTGCTCATTGCTTTTACAGGAGTGCTGATGGGCTCGTTACAATTTAGAAGCCAAATGACTGGTTCAGCCTAGTCCCTTCCTCCTGGCAGCGGCACCCCAGCACCAGCTGTTTCTTACCCCAGTTTACTGCCTTGTTCTTCAAGCAGGCTCTAGGCACCAAGTGGAAGCAAGTGCTCCAGCCTCACCTGTCTGTGTTGTGTTCAGCAGCCGCCTCGGAGAGAAGTCGCGGGTCATCAGCCAAACAGGCAGCTCCCCCAGCGTCACGTCCGGCAGCCGCCTTTCCAGGAGGGGACCTGTAAAAGGCAGAGCCGTGCACATCAGAGGTAGAGAGGACAGGGTTGGGGCACGGTGCCCGTGTGCTTTGCTGGCAGGAGAGGACACTTGAATTTCCTCAGCTTCGCTCAAGGCCACTTGTGCCATGGGCCTCTCATTGCGTCTGTCTGAAATGATACCTCTAGCTCCGAGCGGATGAGTCTGCTCTCTTACCTAATGGTGAGGCCTCAGGGAAGGCGATTCCTGCTTCCTGCCTGGATAAAGGTGCTCTGGATGCTGTAGAGAGGGCACCGGGGAGAGGAAAGCTCTTCTTGGGTACTAAGCCATGTGGGTCTGCTGCCTGCATGGGGCTGTCTGGGGAAGTCAAGGAGGAGACAGCTGCTGGCTGCAAGAAGGTCCCTGGTAATCCTCTATTCTGTGCAAGAGCCCATGTTGCTCAGCAGCACATCCCTACCTCGTAGAGTCCAAGCCCACAAGGTACCACAGGCCAGGGGCTAGCTTTAGGGCTGGGGTGGGAGGTCTGGACTAGGAGATGCCCCAATCTGGGGGGAAAAAAAACAACCCATGCAAAAAGGGAAGCAGCCCTGTTTCCCCAGGAGACTATGCAGCTAGCTATGCTGTTGCTGGTGAAGTCCGCCATCCTCCCCACAACAGGAAAGTCCATCAGTGAGAACCTGTTACCCATTCCCCCTCCTGCAGGACAACTGAAGCCGCCAGCGACCTACAGGCAGCGAGTCTCAGAGGCAGAGCTGTGAGCCTCCCGCTTTACCTTGCTGCCCTTTGTAAGAAAAGAGACGGTGCCTAGCTTCTCCAAACTCCACGTCCTGCTGCAGAGGCTTCCCTCGAAATGCATTGAGCCTGCGATAACTGGGATACAGTTCTGGAAACCACTCCAGCCCCCTGGCACCTTCCAGCCTGCTACTGCCAGATACCTGGGACAGGTGGAGCGGTTGGTGTTGGGAGTTGGAGAGCAAATACTGTTTCAAAGCCAGCTTCGTGTCTTTTGGTGTATTTGGAGGAGAGCTGGAGACGCGGGCAGGCTGCTGCTTATCCTTCGCGAGCTGCGCTATGCAGGAGAGGTAGTTCTTGGCCATTTCTCCCCTGTGACTTGGGAAAGTACCTGTGACTGATGGACGTGACTTACTGATGTGGACCTTTGGATCCACATCACCGAGCAAATCGACCCACCTCACTCTTGTCAGATGTTCATCTCCGCTCTGCTGAACAAGCTCACCAAGATGGCCCTGGGGCGCAGACGCTACGGGTACATCCAGCACGGGCGTTTCAAGTGCAGTGAACCCATCGCCTTTTCTCCTCTTTTTTCTCAGTGCGCCTTTCTCTGCAGCCTCAGGAATGAGAGTCTTAGTGTTTGGGGTTTCCAGAATGAACTCTCTGTGGCTGGCTAAGCAGTCTGGCTCCAGCAAGTCCATGTACCAGCTCTCCATCTCATGCTCCCCCTCGAGGCTGCTTTTTGCTTTAATGTCCTTTGGCTTGGATTTCTTCTGGTCTTTGGGCACTCTGACCTGGTGCTTCTCAATCACTACATTCAATGCATCTACATCCTTAGAGCCTGCAGCCAGCGATGAGGCTGGGGCTGCCTCGGCTCTTCTTTGTGGTGCAAGGGCTTCAACTGGCTCGGTAGGAAATCCCAAAGCAGATTTTCCATCCTGGCTCCTCGGAGCAAGTTCCAAACCTTTGCCAGGTGCTGAACTTGTGAAACCAGATGCTTTTTTACTTCTGCTTTTCTGTGGCAGGAGTAACTCCTGTGCAGCCTGTGCCTTAACAGGTACCTTCCCTGCTGCCTTCATGTGTGCTTTGTCTTTGTTTTGGAGAGTCCCCTTTCCCTTTTCTTTCTGAGTCATCTTCAAAGTCCGTTTAATTAGCTGCTCCGTATTGTTATCTGGTTTTTCTGTGTGCAAGACATTGGTTTTTCTCCCTTCAGCAGCACTTAGGGGCTTTTGTTTGCTGTGTGCTTTGTTCTTTGCTGCACCAAGCTTCTTTTTCTGACTTTCTGGTTTTGAGTCAGTCTCTGCAGCTGTTACCTGGCCTTTGCTTTGTCCCATCTTTTGCTTGATGGACAGAAGCTGAGCTGGCTTTGAATGCCCCTTTTCCAGGTCAGCAGACAGTGCTTTTCTGGAGTCTAAAGGAGCTCTCTTATCTTCTGCCATCTTGCAGCGTGACAGGTGCATCTTCAGCCACTTATAAGCCTTTCCACAGTATGGGCACAGCTCTTTTTCTCGGGGGACCTTTGCCATCTTTTTACCTGGAAAGGCAAATTTAACACAGGGATGTTACTTAATGGCATGGGGTGTAGCAAAAATGCATGCTGTGCCGGGAACTATGAGGAAGACAAACTCTCTTCCAATCAGAAACTGATTGGCAGGACACAGCAGACAAGGGAAAAATTACTAGATAGCAAAAGGAAGTCAACACATTTTGGGAGGGGTGGGGGACAGGGACATCAACATAAAGATATAAAACTGGGGGTGAGAGGGATGGAGGCTCAGAAGGCAGAGATAGCTTGCCTATACTGGCAAAAGTTAATTACATAGGGAATCTGCAAAAAGCAAAGGTTATTAATGAAACATACCTTTAGTTAAACACGTTGCCCAGAGAGCCATGTGCAAAGCCTGGGAGTCTCCTCCCTAGCTTGCTCTGAGGGCCGTAGGGCTAAGGGGAAGGAAAACTTGGGGGCATCCCAACCCCAAGCCTCTGGGCTTTGTTCTGCAAGTGCCCACCACAGGATTTAGAAACATCTGGAGCCCCACGTGGGGATGGAAGATGTTTGCTGGTAGCAGGGCCACCTATGGTCCTGGACTGCCTCGCGGATTTGGAACTGGGTTTGGCTTAGAATATGGATATATTTAATTAAAAACCAAAACAACCCCTGTGCATGGCCCTCAAGTCACCGCCAGCCCCGCTGTGACGGCTGCAGGGTTGCGGGCTGTCCAAAAGCAAGGTCACTCGCTCTGTGCTGCTCTTTGCTTTGCAGGGAACTCCCAAGGACAGGCGGCCAGGAGCAAATCAGTGGCGTGCTGGTGCCCCAGCTGCAGGGGTACCAGCTGGTTCTGGATGCAGGAAAGCAGGAGAGAGAAGTCCCTTGGATAAAGGGAAAGAAAAAACCCTCCCCCCACCTCCCGCAAGCCAACCGGGTGCCTGGTCCCTCTGCTCCCACTGCTGCAGGGTCGCGAGGGGAAGCGGATCCCCCCACTCCCCTGTGCAAGCAGGAAGCAGCCCCGGCAGCTCCCACCCCTACCTGCATGCAGCCGTGGGGGAGGGCCCCGTGGGCACCACAAGCTCTGACCTCACTTCCCAGAGGCGGTGCCAACCCTGCCTGCACGGTGTGGACGCAGCTGTGGTTGAAGGCTGAGCCTGTCACATGATCCGAGCCAGGACCCGAGCAGAAGCTCATCAAAGCCCAGGCATAAACCCCCTACGAGCTTTTGCAAAGCAAAGAGGGCAAGTGTAATATTTTGGTGCGAACAAGGCATTTGGGGCGGGGTTTTGACTGGTCCTTTTCCAGCCCTTTTTTTTGCCTGCTTTTCTCTGCAGCGGTGTCGTGCAGAGGGATTTGAGTTTCTCAGAGAAAACGGGGATGTTGGTTATAGCCATGTCGGTCTAAGGACATAGGGAGGTAAGGCTCTTTGAGTAAATGTGCAAGTAGGATGCCCACCAAAGGTTTTGGGAACATCTGGAGCCCCATACGGGGGTGGAGGATGTTTGCTGGTAGTAGGGACACTTATGGTTCTGGACTTTTGGATTAGTTTTGGCTAACTTGGTCTGGGACTCATACAATTTAAAAAAAGAAAGCGATATCTTTTATTAAACCAACCAAATAGCTGGGACAATTGTTCTTTGGACAAATGGCACAAACACGTTTCTTCAGGCACAGGGAAAGCCTGCTGCTGTTTCATAGTTTCATAGTTGGGTCGGAAGGGACCTGAGCAGATCGTCATGGCAGGAAAGAGTACTGGGGTCAAACGACCCCGGCAAGGTGTTCATCCAGCCTCCTCTTAAAGACCCCCAGGGTAGGGGCCTGCACCACTTCTCTTGGAAGTCGGTTCCAGATCCTAGCCGCTCTGATGGTGAAGTAGCGCCTCCTGATATCTAGCCCGAGTTCTTCTGCATGGAAAAGAAGCCAAAATGCAACGTGCAAAACACAAACAGGCAAAATGCAGGTCAGGGAAAGCAGAGATGGGTGGGGAGTCGCCAGGGGCAGGATGTTCACTATTTAACACGTGGCTTGTGCACTGGTGGCTCTGAGAGCAGCCCCTGCACTGTTGCCTTCTGCTGTAGTGCTGGACTCTTGGGTCCAGAGAAGGGCCACAGTTATGATGAAGGGCCTGGAGGACCAACCTTACGAGGAAAGACTAAGGGATCTGCTCAGCCTGGGGAAGAGAAGACTGAGGGGGGACATAGTGGCTGTCTAGAAGCATCTAAGGGATGAATATCAGGAGCGGGGAGAAAAGCTGTTCACTAGGGCACCCCAGGGGAGGGAGGACCAGGAGTAATGGCCATAAACTATGCAGCAGTTCCCAAACTCTGGCGGATTGCGCACTGTCACTTTAAAATGATACAACCTTAAGTACCACCAGCAAATTTTTGTCATATGATCATTGATGATCATTCAAGGTCCCTTCCAGCGAGGGTTGACAACCCTCCTGGATTGGCCGGGAGTCCACCAGAACTGTTATCAATTTCCCGGTGACTATTGAAGCAATCCAGGAGATGGATATGGTGAACGGGTTGAACAGTACAATTAATGACATCTTGGGACAAAAAATCTCCTGGAATAGCTTCAGTCACTGTTGGCAACCCTATCTGCAGCCATCTGATGGGTCTAGGGAAGGAACTGTACCCGATCTACACATCAAAGAGCTACTCAGCACAGCTGCAAAGACGCTCCTGTGGACCATAAGGGACAGCCTTCCCCCTTCAGCTTCCTCTGCGCAAAAAATGAAGCTTATTTCCTACCCATGGGGACTTTTTACCATCTATACTTTTCCTCAGAGCCTGACGAAGGGACTTGGATCCTGAAAGTTTGCAGAAAAGGACCATTTTCTTGGACTATCCCAATTGGTTTAATAAAAGGTATCACTTTGGAACCAAGGGTTGTTTTTTTTTTGTATTTATACTATTTCTGGCCCTTCGTTCCTAGGATTCTCAATGCCAAAAAGCAGGAGAGGGTTGGCGGGGGCGGACAGGAAATATCCCCCCCGAGCTGCTCTTCCTGTTTGCAAGGAGGAGCTGGGTGCTGGATGGAAGAGGGCGCAGCCTGCTCTACAAGCCCAGAGCCTGCTTGGGTGTGAGTGCAGGGAACTGTCTGGAAAGGGGTGGAAGCCTCTGAGAGAGGCACAATCCTGCTCTTGCACAAGGGTGACCCTGGCTGGGATGCAAGGGGCTTGTGTGTGCTGGGGGGGTGTTGTTTGCAGTGAGGGGTGGCAATAAAGCTGTTGTTGCAGGACTGTCTTTGAGAGCGTGTGTTTATAAAGCTGCTGTTGAAGGGTGGCCCTTTAAGAGTCCCTAGGGGACCTTCTTAACAGCAGGGTGACTCCAGCACTGCCTGCTAGGGAAACGTAACCAGGCTGGCTAGCGGGCTGCGAGGATACCTCGAGTCCCCACCTCCCTACAAACAGCATTTTTCAAACAGGCGAAGCTGCGGGCACCTACAGGAGGGGCTTCAGGTCACAAGAGGCTATTGTCACGATTGGGCGCATGCGCCCCGAACCCCAGATCCCTGCCCCTCGGGGAAGGAACGACGCACCGTGCCTCCTGCGCGCGCGCACATAGGCCGAGCGCCTCGGTCCTCCGTCCCGTCGGGGGGCGGGGCCGGCCTATGCGCCTGCGCAGGAAGGAGCGCGCAGCGCGGCCCGCTTAGTGCGCCTGCGCGGCGGGGGGGCGGGGCTGAGAGGCTAGCACTGCGCTTGCGCAGGAGGCGGAGACGCCGGAAGCGGCGGTGTGAGGTGAGGGGGATTTGTTCCCTCCGCCCCGCCGCGCCCCGGTCTCGAGCGACACTCGCCCGCCCGCCATGAGCTGCCGGCAGCCGCTGCCCAGCGAGCGGGGAGCGCGACAGCGGTGAGAGCCGGGCCGGGC
>NW_017728928.1:1570522-1589676 GCF_001723895.1 Crocodylus porosus
GGGGGCGTGGCGGGGGTGGGCTTTGTGAACCAAACGAAAGGCATTGGGGCGCCCCCGGATAAATCCTGATGCCTTCACATGTTGACTCCTGCGCCCAGTTCTGGTCCCCGTGCCTCAGAACGGCGGCCCAGAGAAGGGCGGCAAGGGTGATGAGTGCGGTGGAGGGGTTTCCTTACAGGGGAGACTAAAGAGGCCAGGCCTGGTCAGTGTAGAAAAGACCCGTTTTGGGGGGGGCATGATAAGGGTTCACAAAATACTAAATGGCAGAGATTTGTTAGAGTCTCAGACCAGCAGAGACTCCTTAAGCCTGAAGAAGGGCGATTGCGCCCAAAAGCTTGCCAAGAACTGTTTTCAAACTGCTGAGTTGGCATAATGAAATACATTGCATCTACCCAAAGAAGAGTTGCTTGTAAATGGCGAGGAGAGAGTCAGTAGGGATTTATTATTGACTCTCTCTCTCCAGACCAAAACAGGGATGGGGCAACGCAAACTGAAATGAGTTAGTAGCAAGTTTAAAATGAGCAAAAGGATGTTTTCTTTCATGCAGCCTGTAATTAAAATGTGGACCTCATTGCTGCCAGATATGGGGGAAGCTGACGGCTTCGCCAGGCTTGGGCGTGTTCCTGGAGGAAAGGGGCATCGGCTGCTATTGAGTGTGGGATCGAGGGGCATGGCCTCCAAATCAGGCCTTCCCTAGGCCTTAAATGCTGGAGGGTGCAAGTGAGAGAGGAATAGTTGGGAGGGAAAACGCTGTTCAGACCCTTCTGCCTCTGCCTGGTATGACTCCAGAGTCTTGGCAAGGCGGATCTATGGTCTGACCCAGTACATGGCAGGTCTTATTGTCCCAGTGCCCTGTTCTGCGGTCCCATCCTTTGTACAGAGCAGTGCCCGTCTAAAGGCATTGTTCTTGGGCGTTAACGTGGGGTACTTTGCTTCTTGGCAGCTGGAGCAGCTTTGCCCTAGGTTTTGTTTGGCATGTGGACCCTGACAAGCCTCTGGATGCAGCTGTCAGCAAACAAACCGGGATGGGAGAAGCTGGATGGTGCTCCTCTTCAAACATTGCTAATTTGTTGGGATGTCAGCCTCTTAAAAGCCTATTAGTTGCCGCTGTGTTTTGTCTTGATAATCCCATGAAGCGGGACTGATGTCACAAAAGTGGGGCAGAGACATCCAAAGCAGTGAGGGGCTAACAGGGTTGGCTTTTGCATATGATGTTTTTTGCAGGGTCTTAATTGTGATGCTTTTAGGAGTTAAAATAGCTGTCCTCTGACCTGGCTTCAAATGCTATCAGGGTTGAGAAGATAAAGGAAGTAGATAGACATGGATGTCTTGATTGCAGGATGCATGTAAACAAGATGAACTTAACTGGGTACCTATTGAAGACTTAGTCACTGCTGTTCTCTTCCCTGCTGCTTTTCTTAGACAAGCGGATGTCATTCAAAATCCCCAGGGTTATTTTTAGAAATGTTTATGTATTAAGCAGCTTACTTGCCTGGCTGAGATGTTCAGAGGAGTTTAGAGTATTTATGTACATGGTTCTCGCTAACTTTACTGCAAAATAAGAGTCTGTAACCCCTAGATTGCTTTGAAAATGTCAGCCTGGGAAAAATTTGGAAAAAAAAAAAAAAAAGGAGATTTCCAAGCTCTCTGTAATGATTAAGTTGCAGGGAAAAAAATGTAAATCCACAGCAGAGGTTAGGTTTTTGGAGCATTCAATAGGTACTTATCATTTGCAGTTTTTCGGTTTAAGACTCGCGGCTTAGACGAGGCAATATATGAGGCAAGGTAAATTGAGAATGGGCTGCCAAGTTTTTAACTCCCCCCCACCCCCTCCATGCCTTTCCTCAGGAAAAGGAGGCGGAATGGTAATGAAGAAGATGGCCACATCCCACAAACTAAGCGTAGTACCAGAAACGCAGTCCTTCAGGACTCCTGGGATACAGAGGTGAGATGCTTCCTGGTCTGCTTCAGGGTTTTGCTTAAGCTGGAACTGAAGTAATAATTGGCATGTGCATAATTCTGCTTATGGGGAAAAATCACTTGCTCAAATGTACAAATACCTCATACGTGAAGCATAACGCTGTGCCCAGGCTCAAGAGTTTCAAGTACTGGATTTTCTTCCCACGGTTTGGAAATCAGCATGTTTTCCATTTCAGTTGGTAACCTTTTACATGAATGAATGTTTTCACATATCTGATATTCCATAATTCACTTACTTGTGCAGCCACTGCATTATGCTGGCAGCAGAGAGACTTTCCCTGCCCCTCAGGGACTGAGTTTTGGGTATAGCAAAACGAGAAAGATAATAAATGGATTACAGGAGCGTGTGGCTGCTTTCATCTGGCTGTGTACACTCCCAACTTCCTTTATTTGTTACTAACTAAAATGAATTAATTGATAATAGAAACTTCCATGTGCTAATAGTTCTGTAATGTTGGTAGCTGTGATAGTGCTCCTTGTAAGCAATAATGCTAGACTGCTGTTTGCAGAGTACAATATTGATGCTAAGTGTTTTTACTCTTGAGAGTCTCGTCTTTAATGCAAGAGTTGTGAGCTCTCTGGATTTTGCTCTGCTGGGCTTTTATGTGTTTGTGTGTGCGAGAGAGACAATTGATAACCTCCTAAATTCCCAGTTTCTTGGTTGTCCCTGCCTGTAAAATGGGGGATTTTTAACTTGTGGGTATTTTAAGACTGGGGATCTAATCTTTGCTGAAATTAAAAAGTTCCCATGGATTTCTTGCAGAGCCATTGGCCGCATCATATAAAAGTAATGTTTATGGTACTCCTTGATCCTCATATGGAAAGAGCCATGCACGGATAGAGAGTTGATTTCCTGCTTTTGAAACCTTTGGGGAAAAATCGTTATTTCCAAACTGTGCTTTGTGTCCAGCGCTGCTTACATTGTACTCGCTGACATTGAAAAGTTGGTGTTTGTACTCTTGAGTTGCAGTGATCGACTGCAAACTTAGAAATAAGTGGTGCAAGAAGGAGATTCCTTCAGACCTTGTCTTTCAGGAAGTTAAAATGAGATGGCTTTGTATTAGGATTTTTCAATATATGTACATAACACCCACATTTCCAGAGAGGCATGTTGCTAAAAACAGATGGAAGAGTCTCTCCCTGAAAATTAGTGGCTGGTGTGACAGAGTATGGTATTGTGTATAGGAATGAAATTGCCTTTTGGTTCTGGGGTTTAATGGGCAGAGCAAAAAAACCAGCTGCTTCCTGTCTGACTCTGAATCACGTGTCAAACAGGTTATAAACATCACTTGACATGTATGGAGTAGTTGATAGCTAAACAAGATTTGTGGCGGGAGGGGGAAGAATTTTAGTGTGGAACAAAGGATTGAACTAAGAGTACTGAAACTTAGAATTTCAGGAAAAACCTTCTGAAACACTGTTGCTTGTCATTTAAACATTGGATTTGGCAACTAGTAAATTCACAGAAATGGGAACAACTGAGTAACTGTGTAGAGTGAGTGGATGCTCTAATAAAGCCTTTCTGTGCAGCTGCTGATTCTCTGAACTGTCTGCACATTGGAAGCATGGGCATGAACCTTGGGTGATGGTTTTCCTGCCTGCTGTGCCATCAGTAAAATTGAACTGAAATCAAATTGCTTAATCTAACATTGAGCCTACCATTTTGTGCATGCACCTGCATTGCCAGAGTCTGTCTTTTAACAAATTAAAATGCACTGATGTGCAGAAAAAGTAGAATCTCATCTTACTGATGTACTGGGGGGAGTGTTCCTGCTGGGCATGGAGTTAAAAACATCGGTGGTATTTGTGCCTGTAGGATCTAGGCTTCACGGTAAGTGCTGCTGCTGCATATAGTTTTTGCAAGAGCTGACTCTTCATGCTTTACTTTTCCTTCTTGCTGTTCTCATCTTTGATCATTGAATCAAGTGTGCCCTGAAACTAAACGATGAGATTAAATCAATATTTTTTCCAGAGGCTTTTTAAAAACTTTCCATGCCAAATAGTTAAATTCTTCTGTCTGTGGTGCATGAACATGCTATTCATACCGCTTTGAAATTGCTGACTGTGTGTAACGTCTCTGCTTCATAATTGCAAAGTACAGAAACAAGGCAGCTCTCCTTCAGAACTTTAGATCAGCTTCAGGGTATTGGAGGCGATGGGTAAATGTAAATGCATAATTAAAATGAAATTATAAATAAGTAATTGTGACTTCCCTCTCCCTCCCCTTTCTTGGTTTAAAAGATAACTTTCGATAACTTTCTTCTGTCTTTTAGGCATCCTGTTGAGTTTGATTTCTCTAAAGGCAGACCATGAACTTGAAAATCTGTTTTTCTGAAAATGTCATACCCTATAATATTACAAATAATAGTTAAGGATGGTAGGATATTTGCTTTATGCACTTGACAGTAATTTACATGTCGTGTTTAGGTGGCATTGTTCTTTTAAAAAAATATATATATTTTTTTACATACAGCATTACTATTTCTTAATGACAGTTCACAGATGGGGCATTGACTTGTGACTCTAAGTAGCCCTCATGCATTGGGCAGTTTTTATCTCATTGCCTGCATGAGCTAGATTCAGTCCAAAAATCTTCATTCTTTTTCCCCAAAGCTCATCCCCCACACCATAGACAACATGCTTGATATTTTGACTAGATCCTCCAGCCACCAAAATTGGGATTCTTGTCAGCACCTATCAGTTCTGCTCATTGCAGAGTTGTTTGATTCATAAATGTACATTTGAAATGGCCATGCTGCAGCTCCTGGATATGTTAAAACTTGACAGGGGCCGCACGTCGAATGTTCACCACAACATTTCCAATCTACTTTGGCCCTCACCTTTTCCAAGACATGAGCTTGGTGTGGTTGGTTTTGCTGTAAATGTCCATTTATAGGTTAACAATTTTGGTTCTGTCTTCAAATGCATACATGCAAATGTCTTGTATTCCTCCGCTACAGCATACGTGGATCTGCATAGAACCGTAGCAGGTCTGAGAAGGTGCCAGCTGACAAGTATCTTTGCAGCATTGCTAGATGGAGCTTTTATCCACCAACAGAATCAGCAAGGAGAGCTGCTAAGAACTTTTTCCTGGGGATGGATGGGGGATCTTCATTGCCTTGCCTGACTAATGTTTTTCCTTCCTGAATAACCTTTTCTTGCTTAACCCTGTTTCCACAGGCTCCAGTGTTATTAGTTAGCTCAAGTCAGGACAGGAAATCACTTCTCACTAGCTGAGTGTGTTACAGTTGTGTTGGAGCAGGTGCCTGCTCTCAAACTGAATGTGGCTCTTCTGCTCAGGTCCCCACAAGTAGTACCATGGTGACAGAAGTCGCTGCAGCTCTTCAGTGCAATGTCTTAAACTGAATCACAGTGTCTGGGGTCTAAGTCGAGCAAAGTTTGAGGCTACGTAATGAAGGAGCAGAATAAGCTAAAGCTTTGAAGTGGCTTCACCTACCTTCAAGGGTTGCTAGTCTAGTTGTGAGTCTAATTTATAAAGGGTTTTTTAATAATAGACAGTGGTCAGGCCTGCAGTATGATATGGAAAGTAAAGGGCTTCACATACCCTATGTGAATTTTTGCACCTGAGCAGAAGTGGCTTGAGATCTGCTTGGATCTAATAGTCAACAGCCTTAGAAGTAGGAAACGCGTCCCAGGACACAGTCTCTTCTGCACTTTCCTCTCTCAGCTGGAACAAGGCGGCTTTTGGCTGTAGAAAGTGAGCATCATACTACTGGTGGCTCTAAACTGTTTGTTCTGTTGCAGCTTGAAATTCTTGCATTGACTAATTACTGATACTAGTTTTTACCTTCATTTGCAGAAGGTGCCTGTAACGAAAAACAGTAAAGAAACCAGACTAAAAGGAAACAAAGTGTCCTGTGCGGTGGGTTTCTCTCCAAGGCTGCTGTAATTTGCCCCGCGTAACAGTGTTGCATTTTAATTGTGTACATTATGAAAAATGAGGTGCTAGTGCAAACATGCCTTAGTGGATGCCCCTTCCTCAGGCAGTCTCCTCTAAAGTGCCGGTAGGATGAGCAGCCAGTCGCTCATACACTATTTTATGTATTTATTTTGCTTCTAACTTACCCAGGCAAGTCAAACTTTGTCAGTGTTCTTGCACTGATTTCAGACTCAACAGGTGTCAGCCCCCAGCTTTTGTTTTCTTCCTTGTTATTACAGGTGGACTATAAAGGTGTGTTTAAAGAGCAAAAATGAAATCCCATGTGCTTCTAGGTGGGACCTTGGTGATGTACTGCATAAATTGGTGTTCTGGGTCTCAGTCTACTCTTCAGCAGGCTCTGAAATGGCTTGATTGAGAACCTCTCATTTGGACTGGGCCATGTCAGTGGCTTCTGGTGCAATGTGAAATTCATGGTCCGGCACTGCTGCAGAGCTTGGCACAAACTCTACTGTGTGGGTGCCACTTTTCTTCAGTATATCTTTCTCCAAAGATGATGCAGTGAAGCTTTGACTTTTGAGGTCTCAGACTCCTAGTAGCTGTATCTTATTGGTCATGATCATTAAATTGCAGTTGCCGACTCTAAAGAAATTGCCCCACAAACACACTTATTATAAAGCCTGGCTGCCAAGACAGGCATCTAGATGATGGACCCTCCCCATGGAAATCAAAAATGGCCTTTATATCAAAGCCCTGGGCACCTGGTGCCTCCTGAGTCAGGAGCACCAGATTGCTGACGGGGGTGGGGTGGGGTGGGGTTTCCAAGCGGCCAGCTGCCCAGCCCTGAACCACCAGCTGTGAAACCAGAAGTGAATTTCTGTCAGCACTTCTGGTTTCACAGCTGGAACTTCCAGGGGGTGCACATGCTCCCGTGTGTGCCCCTACACATCGCCAGTGATCAACGCAAAGCTGGAGGGAGCTGTACTTGCCTTGCAAACATCTCTTCATTGAATTTGGCCAAATGTAACATATTCCTATGTCCAGGAGCATATTTGTGGTTAAAAAAACCTCTTGCCTCTTCAGGGAAAAAGAGAGTGTTTTATTGATCTTGGAAGATTTTTTTATAACTGATAATCGTCCATTTGTTTGAGCTAGCTGTCCTGTAAGTTTGAATTCACATTAGCTAATTAACTAGTCACTTTCTCATAGGCCTGTGACATCCTGCAACATCCTAAATATTGTGTGAGAAGAGCACAACAGAGGAAGTGTTTTGACTGCAGCTAAAAAAAACAAATGATGAAACCTCTTACTAGCTCTCCTTAATCTAGTTTAGCCACAGTCACCTTATGTCTCTTTGAAACGTCAGAAAATAAGCTTAAATATGAGTGGCTGATGAGTGCTTCTGTGGTGCCTGTTATAAAACATGCAGATGCTTAAACCCTGGCAGCAGGACACTGTTGTCTTGTGCAAGCTAAATCATGAGTTCAGCCCTCACTGTCGCATGCGAAGTTGTTTTAGTGGCTTGCACTCTAGCAGCCTTGAGACTGGTGTAATCCCTGGATCAGCCTTTCTCACTGCAGTGCAGTGTTGTGATGCAGAAAGCCTGACATCTACCTTGCCGATGCAAAGTGGAAATGTGCTGCATGGATGCTGTGTGGTGTTGCAGTGCTCACTGCCCCACACGGGCGAGCATCCTATTGTGGCGTTTGGCACCTTGCCTCACTTTGGAAGCTCCCCACGTCTTGTGCTATTCTACGAGTACTGAATGGGTGATGCACCGCGCTTAGTCTGAAAACAGTTATTTCAACTGTTCTTGTCACCTACTCCAAGTCTTTTTGCCCTGCTGCACTAACACAACTTAACTGGAATCATGGCTCTCCCTCCTGCCCCCCCAGTTTTTAGGCCAAAAGGTTATGAAGCTTCCCATAGGTAAGGGGGTGGAAGTGAGGCTGCAAAGAACTGCTGTGTGGGTTTTGATTTGTGCTGAAATGGCCACAGTAACCTGCCCATCACTGGCTTTCTGAAGTGCTTCCATAGACTGACCATCATCCAAGTGCTTGTTGTGCAAATATGCTGTCTTGTAGTTCAGAGGAGTTCATCTATGAATGGCTCAGCGGTCAACACCTGAGCTTTGAAACTTGGTGGGCGGGAGCTTTTGGAAGAAGTTTGATCCATTTACAAATATGCATAGGAGAAGAACCATGTTAAGTATCACCTGCATGTAACCTTGTCTTTGTTCCATAGTCCTCCAGCAGCGATAGCGGCAGCAGCAGCAGTTGTAGTAGCAGTAGCATCCACAGCCCTGACAGAGCAAGCGGTCCAGAAAGCAGCTTAAACCAGATCATTGCAGGATCCAGCCCTGGCACCTCTCAGTCCCTTCAGGAGCAGTCTGCACTAAGTCAAGGTCCTTACTTCCACATCAACCAGATCCTGAAGGAGGCACACTTTCATAGCTTACAGAGCCGGGGGCGCCCTCCGACATGATGAAGCAGCAGTTCCTTGCCTTCTGTGAAGGGACAGCACTGTGTAGATTTGATATTTCAACTTCAAGTTTGTTAAAATGGAATTGCACAAAACGCCTGTTGCCTTTTCAGTCTATATTTGAAATAACAGGTTAACAGGAAATTGTTTACTTGTGGTTTGCTGCACTATTGCAATGCAAAAGGGGCTTTGAAGCAATTTTTATAGGATTCTTTTTGGGGTGGGTACAAATGACATGTCGAGCTGAGTCTGAGAATCCAGATCTGTGTTTATAGGAGTGCATAATGGTCCAATTCCAATTGACTGCCCAATCTGTTTGTTAGCAACTCGTTGCTTTATGTAAAAGTTCTTACAAAACATTCATCTTCAGTTTTATAAGTCTCTTCTGTTTGGTTTTTTTTTTTTTGTTTTTTTGTTTTTGGTTGTTTTTTTTTAATTTCAATAAACTAGTAAATAAGTTTCCATAGTGAACTATCTTCTTTTCGGACATCAGCGTACCAGTCTGGGCATTTAAGGGTTAGAGGGACATGCTTTCAGAAAGTAGGGTCAACTGTAAGGACAAGCAGTAGCTGGCCTTTCCCTGGTAAGATCTAGCCTGTTTGATCATTCACAGGTACTGCCAGGACACAACAGGTGAGCCTAGAACTGGGAAGATCTAGAACCCAAAGCAGGTTTCAGCTAGAGATAATATTTGAAGAGCACAGGGGTCACTTCCAACTCAACACGGTGTTGCTGTAAACAAACCAGAGTGCTGGGTTGGGTGGTTCCCTCGGCTACAAGGTAATGAAGGAAATGTGCGCTGACTGGGGTAGTCCTCTACTCCAGTGGTCAGACCACAACATCCTTAGCCTAGAAGCAGGTCAAGGAAGAGACCAGAGTACCCTACTGTGACCGGGGCAGACAGGAGAACAACAGGCCACACAAGAAAGGTAAGCGAAGCATGCAGGAATGAGGGTGGGATCAAAAAAGGGAGAGTGGAAGCAAATGGACAAAGCATTTTATTGGATCACTTGGTCATGCTCGATAGCCAGCCAAGCTTGAAGAGAGAGGGGGTGGAGGTGTCTTCCTCCTCTGTGGCAAGCTGCTTGAACAAGGAGCCTGGGTGGAAAGCCGCCTCTTCTGCTCTCAAAATGGCAGCAGGTGGAACCTGTTGGTTTTCAGAAGGGAGAGGGGGTGACTATGGGGCTGCTTCCAGACACGGCTTTCAGTTAAGTGGAAAACAGCTCCAACAGAAGGATCAAGAACTTAACTTGAGAGAAACAGCTGATTAACTTCAAGCCCCTGCTGCTCCCTTCTCACCCTGCCACATACCCTGTGCGACTCATACCATTAAGCCCTCTATGTGCTGTAATGAACAGTCACGATTGCTAGCACCTGGGTCTACAGTGAGGCATCTAGTTTCTGGCAAAAAGTGTAACTTTCTGCCATCATATGTAGCAGAAGTGTGTTGCTTTAGTTTATCCTACACAGCTCCAAGACAAGATGGTGGAGTTAGCCATTTCTGCAGGAAGGGTTGAATATGATTTGGATACAGTTCTTTGGCCCTATTTTGTCTAAGTGCTTTGCTGGGATCACGAGTGTTGGGGGTAAGGGAAGCATCTGCCAGTAATTTAGAGAAAGGAGGTTAACGTGAAACTGCACATGCATCACAACTCACTCAGAATAACACTTGGGAGAGGCAGAGGGACAGAATCACTGCCTCCAGCTGTTCCTGAACAGCAGGAAGTCAAAAAAAAAAGCCTCTTTTTAAAGCAGGGTTCACCTCTATGGGCATTGCTGCTGTTGCAAAACCAGGTGATCTTTATTGAATGCAAGAGTAGCACACTTGTCCTTCTGTCTCAGCTGAGAGGCATCTGGAGAGTAACAGAATGAGCTACTGGCTTAGTGTGGACTTGGTAGCAAGGGTGCATTACAACTCCCAAGTCCCTCAGCAGCCTGGCATGCCACAGTGCTCTCAGTCCTCAGCATGGGAGCTCAGCTATGCCCAATCAAAGTGCAGGGGATGTGTATTGATGCAGTAGCTGTCTGCTCTTCTTCACAAGAGTAACTGCACACCACAAAGCCTTGGCAGGAAAAGCAAGCCACTCAGAAATCACACAGGCTTAAATACCTAAGCAAGACTTCTTCAGGAGCTTACAGGTCAGCACCATACTGGAAGGGAGTTAGAATTAATTAGCATCATTCAGTTGTTTAATGCATCGCTCATAGCTTCCCTTCAGTTCTAAGTAAATCAGACCTGTGTGCTGTCTTTGTTTCTCATCTGGTCGAGTTTCTGCTGCGCTTCTCTGGGGGATGCCTGTGGTCTTGTGCCCTGGTGCTCATACTCTGATCCAGCCACCTGTCTCCAACCCTCTGCAAAGCCCCACAGCCTCTGCACGGTCCGCTTGCCAGGTATGCTGCAGAGGGACCATCGCCAGCCCTGTGCACACTGACTGGAATGGCAGCAGCTTAGCTCAGACAGAACAGTGTGCACTAATCGACTCCCCCCCCCCCCAAACTAACGAACTCAGGTGCTAGAAACTTTATGGCAGATGGGGGTGAAATTAGCCAATTTTTACCAGTGCACCTATCTCCAGCACCTCCACAGCCAACCACTGCTCCTGAGGTCTGAGCTCAGGGCTGCCAAACGCTTTGTATTCTGCCCCAGAGCCCCCACACTCGCTGGTGGCTTTCAGCAAGTCACTTGGAGAGTGACCCACTGGGGCGTTCCGTAAAAGCAAGAATGAGGACTTACATTTGCCTGCTCGTATCTCTGTATGCGTTTTTTAATTTGTATTTGCTCAAACTATTTTTCCTCCATAGGCACCCCAGAACCACTGGCTCACTTCTTAATGCTTTGGTGCTGTCTGGGAACCCTGCTGATGTGGCTTCCCAGCCCCTGTTACACCTAGAGCACAAGGTAAGGGCAAATTGCTTGACTGACCTGAGGCTTGTTCTCCGTGTTTCTTGCAGCTGATTTAGCTCTTCGGGAGCTTGACATGCTCAGAGGCAGAAGTCCAAATCTTGGGGAGAAATCAGCAGGTAAGAAAATGTAGTCGATCATAGTGCAGTATGGGTTCTGACATGTTATCGTGCCAGAGGGCGGCTGGGACATGCAGGCAGTGGTACAGCAACTTACCTGATCTGGCTCGATGCCAGCGGCAAGATATTGTGAGCCTCTTGGGAGCTCAGAGTGCTGCTTCTACTCATGTACTGATTCTCTGCCCCAGTTAATAAGCCAAACAGAACCTACAAGACAGGAGAGAGCAGCTCTGTTTTCTTTCTGGTAGTGCAGGATTGCACAGACGCCCTTGCCTGCTGATAGTGGGTGTGCTGCATAATACGTCTTTGTGTGGTGTGCTGCTTCCTCCTTCTGCCAAAATGCTTTGAGCCAGGTGCTTAATTTAATTTCCAGTCGAAGTGAGTACCAAATGTCTCTCCTCACCCTCTTAGACTCCCAGCCTTTCATCAGAGCTGCCTGCTACTGTAACAGCAGAATTCTGGGATGGTTTTAGCAGCATTTAACCCAAGCATTTCACAGATTCTAGTGACTCCTCTTTGATCAGACTTGAGAGAAGATTACATGAATGATCATGTAATTCTCTCTGCAAGCTGCTCTCATCTCCAGGAGGCTTTCAATATTCCTCCTACTGCTGAGAGTGCTCTCTCCTGGCACTCGGCAGCCAAGAAAAGAGCAGTAAACCTGTTTTGCAACGCTTACTTCCTGCTGCAGAGAGTGACTTTTCCCTGAACTTACAGAAGTTCGTTGCACCAGGCGGTTGAGGTTACTGTTTAAGTGCGGGGTGAACACATCCAAGTCAAAGGGATCTATGTGGCCTTCCAGGAAGTCGGTCACCTTCTCAACCCTGCCGGCAGATCAGAAAGATGCTGGTCATGTTTTCATCTTTAGTGCAAGTCGGTGAGAGGGTGGACAAGTTGCAAACGTGTTCCCTTACTCCCTCCCTCTGGAACCACCTCCAACAAGGGGCCTCCGTTCCAACCTGGCAGAAGCTACAGGTCAGAGAAGCAGCAGTTCTCTGCTTCACTGTGGTGTACAAAACCCCCTTGTATTCAATCAGCTCTTACTCCCTTGGCCCTTTTATTGCCATGGCAGAGAGGTGGGAGTAGTGGTTACAGCTTTTCCATTGCCATTTTCTGAGTGTTACCAAGAGATTGAGTTGGGAATTATCTAACTGCACTCCGTTCCCTTTTAAAAGTGAATGTTATGCTGGGGAGAGGAGCTACTGCCATTTTCCATCCCCAGAAGAGCCTGTGGGTATTAGCACAGACCTGCAGGCCCACTCTGCTATCCTACAGGGCTTCCTGTGTGGTTTGATGCCATCTCTAGAGGAGTCCTCTCACTGGCTCCTTTGCTCCTTGGTTTGAGTGCGTTTTTGAGGCAGGTACCTGGGAGGCAGCCCGAATGGCAGCGGTGCTGCTTGCGCTTGAACACAGGGAATATCCCGCACCTGGAATCTTGCCTGACCCTGCTGGTTTTCGCTTCCTCGCTCTTAGCAGTTAGGACAATATTTAGGTAACGGAGATCGTAGAGCAGCTGCAGAGCCCTGTTCTGGGTCAGTGGGAACGCACCTTCTCTCTGCAAAGGGGACAGTCAAGAAGGGCCTGCTTCAACACCTTTTTACAATTGCTCTTTAGAGGGTTTTTATACAAGGAACGTGTTTAAAAGTGTTCCTCCCTCCCCCCCCCCAACCGCACAGTGGCAGAGGGAATGCAAGGCCTTGCAAAGCTCTGTCTCCCTGCCAGGCAGATGGCTGGGGTTGTCACTGCAAGCAGCAACTTCCCCTTCTGGCACAGGATCTAGCATCACTGCCTCTGGGGTTTTAGGGTGGGCAACTAGGCTGCCTCAGACAGACCTGGGGGGTCGGAGGGGAGCAGGGACAGCATTGGATCCCTCCCCCAGTGTTTTGCCCCTTAAAGTCTGCCTAAAATCTTTTGTGCTTCCCAGAGCAGAACTTCTGGCTCTTCAGATATTCCCTACTCAGCAGGAAACAAGGTTTTGTAAGTAAAACCCTGGACTGGCCCATGGGAGTCTGAGCTGGGTGCTGCAATGAAACCATAGAGTCATGTACCTTCTCCTGTTTCTCTTCACAAAGCTTTTCATAGCCAGCCAGCGCTTCTGCCAGGCAGGTCTTCAGCAGCTCTTGCAGAGTGACCTTTGGGAGGGTGTGACCTCCCACCCGATTGACCTCCTGGCACAGGCTGAAGAGGAGGCACTGAACGTACCAGGAGGTCTAGTTTAAAGATACAGACAGCAGTGAAAACCACAAGTATTCCTGGTGTTCTGGCACAGTCTGCAAATACTACTGGGGTGAGAGGTGTCTTCAATACCACCTCCTTCAGTGATTTTTTTTTTCCCTGCTCTCATAGCCAGCCTTCTCTGCCTCTACATCCCATGCTGCTCTTCTGGCTTCAACTGGATCTTCTCTTCCCACCTGCTTCTATACTAATGTCCACCCCCCAAACTTGCATACGCCACATCTCAGGGCCTTGTGGGTCTTGCATTTTGGTGTATGCTGAAGCTGAAAGGTCATCTGCGTCAGTGCTTCCTCTCAGTGAAAGCAGGTTCTGCCATCTAGCTTGTGGCTATACACATAAGGGCTCCTGGATTGGCTAAAGACAGTCCCTGCCCTGCTAGTATTCCAGCTCTGGCTTGCAACGCTCCCTCCTGCAGTGACATGTATTTGATGACTGCCTGACACAAGAGTCACTGCTGCTCCTAGCTGTCCTCCTCCCTGCATTTGCTTCCAGAGCACTGTTCTTCCCACCTGCATGGGGAGCCGGATCTTCGACATCATGCTGCTCCCAGACTCTGTCTCCTCTTGGATTTCAATTTCATCCCAGCTGGTGGCCATCGCTAAGATGGAGCCGGGCGTATCCAACAACAGTGTCTGGACAAAACGCTGAACCAGGACCTAGAGGGGACAAAAGCACTGGTGAGTATCAGGGAAAAGCCAATGACTTGGTAACAGGTCCCAGGGCTCAGGCAATCTGGGGAAATGCTGAACCCGCATGTTTTCCATGTTGTAAATTTGCTGAGGTTAAACTGGACATAGCCTTTTCCTCTGGTCTTCACTGTGGAAGATTAAGTGCAGCAGGGTTCAAGCTAAGCCTGGCATTGCTCAGAAATTGCCCAGGTGCCTCCACAGCTGGTAGCAGCATGATTTAGAGGAAGGGGAGACAACCAGCTGTGCTTCTGCTTGCAGTGAGTGAACCAGAAGCCACTCTAGGAAACAGTGACTGAGAACCCCAGCTACTCACCTTGGTAACTGCTGAGCTCCAGATCTGATATGCCGACAGGCTCTGTTGAAGCAGCTTTTCCCGTACTTCCTGCCATGTGGCCTGCCTGGGATCCATCTCCTGGGCTTTCCCTTTCCCCAGCTTCTTTGCAGCCCGGGGCTCCCGCAACACAATCTCAGGGCTCCCCGCTCTCCCCAGAATACATTGCTTCAGGTGAGGGCATAGCTCACCCAGTGACTGGCAAAGCTTTGCCATGAAGAGAACGGCGTCAAGCTTGGCATTGCCCAGGGGGTCAGCACAGCTGTCCAGCTGGTCAGCAGCACCCTGCAGCTCTTCCCGGATACAGCCCAGCATGTGGCGGATGCAGGCAACGCAGTGATCACGGAGCAGCTCCTCTACAGTGCCCGCATCGGCATAGCGGTCGAAGGCTGAGGTCCTGGCCTGCAAGCTCAGTGCCTCCTTGGAAGTGGAGGTGTCTGTGGGGAGGTAGAACTGGAGGTCATCCAACTTTGCCTTCAATTTGGTGTCCAAAGCAGAGCAGAAGCTCTGCACGCAGGGGGTCAGGGCCTGGGCCTTCATGGACAAGCCGCTCTTGGTGAATGGGCTGCGGTTTGCCACATTGACCCATGCAGCATCTGGGGGCAGGTCACTTGGGCTCTCAGACCACAGGAACAGGGCCATGTTATGTTCAAACTGCACATGCTTGCTGGGGGCGGAGGAGCTGGACTTGACCTCCAACTCCTGCAGGGCCAAGATGAGGAGCTCCTTCGAGCTGCTTGAGATAGAGTCAAATCCTTCCTTCATCAGGGTCTGAAAGAGAGAGTGAGTGAGCACGGTGCTTTACTCAGGCCCTGGGCTGAATGTCAGCCACTTCAAGGCTATGGTAGGATGCTGGAGGATGAAGCCCTCTCCCCTCTGAGTGTGGCAAGAGAAGCTGTTGTGCAAACTTCTTTGGGCAGTCTCAGCCACCCCATGCCTGGACCTGGGACTGCCAGGCTGGGCAACAGACAACTGACATCCATTTCAAGCTGCTGGAACCAGCCTGACCAAGCCACCAGCTGTGCCTCACCTGCAATTGGTCCAAGAAGAGCTGCTGCAGCAGGTCTTCCCAGAAGGAGACAGGCTTATCCAGCAGCCGGCGGCACACTGCCTCCCAGTTCTGGCTCAGGGACTCACTGGTCAGCAGCTCCCACACGGCATCACGGATGCTGGCCAGGCCTTTCAGGCTCTTCACATAGATCAGCAGGTTAGAGACCCCAGACTTGATATCTTCATTACACCTGAGGGCAATGGTTCACTTCAGTGCCATGGGCTCAAGGTATGGCACCCGCAGTGCACGCTGTGCTGTTATAGGTAGGCCTGCATGAGGATCCTGGGACCCTTCCTGCCCAGGCAGAAGTTTTATGAGTGGGGCACCCACAGGGCTGGGAACAACCCAGGAACATTCTCCCCACACCAGTGCAGCCAGCTGCATTCCTGCCAGGTGAAACTTGCTGTCTTGAGGATGCGACATCACACGCTCTCCTGAAAGGATCCCAGCATCACAAGGACCAGCACTGTGACAACCTTGGGCTAAAACCCCACACAAACAGTGCACATACGCTAACCGTTCCTTCTCACTAGCTCAGTGTCAATGGGGCCCTCGAGGGAGCTGCTCTCAGGGGAGTAAGCCGTGTCTGTTGGGCACGGAGAAACTGAGGAAAGTTGCCAGGAGTAGGCTGGGCTGAGAGCATCTCCCAAGCAAAGGAGACCTCAGGCTTCACTCCAGCTGTAGCTGTTTACACCTGCAGGGGTTCCTGAGGCAGAAGTCACAAGGGGCAGAATAAGCCACTGTACAGAGGGCAGGGAGGTATGGCTGTCATGGTGCTCTTAGCAAAGCATTCTAGGTAAAGGGAGGGGCCCGAGTCTTTATAAGGCATGCCTTGCTAGCTTCCCCCTCAGTGCCTGGGAGGACACTGGAGAGGAAGGAGGTGCTGGACCCTGAATGAAGGCTACAGGTAGGGGCCCACAAGGGCTTGTTTCTTTGATTAAGAGCCTCTGGTTACTGCAGTGCTGAAGGAGCCTGATCACCAAGCAGTGCAGGGAACTGCTGTGTGTGTGACATGAGAAGGAAGGGGCACAGTCTGCTTCACTGTTCATCCCCCATGTTACGGGGTACCGTGGGGCTGTCTAGGTTCAGGGAGCATGCTCTCCCCTTCTAGAGGCAGCAGTGTCCAAGAGTCTCCCCCGTCTCGCTAGAGATTGATGCAATGGGTGCTGTCCTATCCCATCCTTTAATCAAAGCTCCCTCTGTGTACTCACATGTTGATCCACTTCTGAAGTGTGTCTCTTAGGTAGTCCTGGCTGATGGGGTGTGCCAGGGTCCTCAGGGCTGGCTGGAACTCCACTATGGACCTGGGCAGGTGCTTGAACCAGCTGCCCAGCTTCATCTCCTCATTCAAAACTTTGCCTTTTCCTGGAAGAATTGTGCAGGACAAGGCTGGATCAAGCCAATCTGGACTACTCGGTCCCTGCAGTTTCAATACTAGGAAGCCCAGCCACAGCTCTGGGCTGACCAGGCAGCTCACCTGCTGGGTGCTGGCCCGTGATGGTCTCCAGTGTTGAGAAGAGTAAGCCACAGGTCAGGGATGGATCAGGGGGTGCCCCCTCAGGCAGTGTGTAAAAAAGGGCGTGAGATTGATACAGGGTCGTGACCAGCAGCTCCACCAGTGAACACACCTGAGCTTTTATACCAGCCCCTGTAAAGAGAAGACTTTCAGCAAAGGCACCAGCAAGAGAGTCAGGTAACAGAGATGAGGACAAGGCTGGGCATAATGAAAGCACATTCCTCCTTAGGAGCCATGTTGCTGCCGGGAAACCTTTACTGTGGAGATAACTGGGGTATGATGCTCAACTTGGTAAATCCAGATACTCCCATAATTAGAGGAAGACCTGACTGACCACAAGAAACTGAGCAGTGTCACCACTGCAACATGCAAGTAAAGGAAAGCCAGCGTGGCCTAGCAGTCTGCAAGAGCGGCACTGAGCAAGGAGCCCTATTTGTTCTGGTCCCCCACTGTTTTAAATGACTGAGGGAGATGTAATGAGCGGTTAGTCCTGATCTACTGCAACAAAACTCCTGGGGAGAACTGTGGTTACAAACCCTTGCTCTTGGTTTCTGTTCCCTTTTCAAGATGGATGTGCAAATGTCTGCGTCCTGTAAGAGCAGCTCAGAAGCCAGTTGTACTGACCGTGATGGGGCTGGTTCAGAAGCTGCTGAACAGCTGACTTCCTGGCCAGCAGGAAATCTGCCAGGGCCTGGCGCGGAGAACTGTCCTCCAGGAGCATGATGGAGCACAAGGCCTCAACAACCGCCTGGTCTGACACGGTGTGGCTTCTCAGCAGCGTCTTGCTTTCGTGCAGGATGGTAGATCTACCGGGGAAACACGAGGCAGTTGCCAGGGGGTGGGCATGCAGTACAAGTCTTATCCCTCAACCCTGTCTGGCAGCAGTGCAGAAGACTTGCCGAGAAGCCAACAAGGTGGCAAAGTACAATATTGAGCGATTCAAGTTCCAGGGCTCATCAAGCAATGCTCTCCCCCAGTTTTATTTAAATAAACTGAGACATACACGTGGTCTCTGATGCAAGAATAAGTTGGGGAAGAAGGAATAGGCCGCCACACACATGCACTTGATGGTGAGCAGCTCTGTCTGGAGCAGAGCCCTGGGAGTGGTACCAGCTACAGGCCACCTGTGCATGTGTTTTGAGGTAAACTGCTTCACTTTTAGGTCTGTTTTTCTACATAGAAAAGGAGAACCCTTATGCCACCCCCCCGTAAGACAGGTCGGGGCCTGAGAGTTGAACATGGCTCTGGGAGGTGCTGGCTGAGGGTTCAAGCAGCGAAATGCTTTGCGGAAGAAACGGGCCCGGGCGCAGCTAGCCGGGCGGCCTACCTGAAGTGGGTGGCGGCCGCCACCTGCCGCACGAGGATGGGGAAGCGTGCGAGGACGGGGCTGTAGCAGGAGCCAGCGGAGTCCAGCCGCAGCAGGCCGTGCAGGTGGCAGCAGAGCAGGTAGAGCCGCGTGGCCTGCAGGTACTGGGAGGCCTCCATGGCGCTCCAGACCCTCTCGGGCACCTCCAGCAGCAGCTTGATCTGCGCTGCCAAGACGTACATTGTCTCCTGTGAGGCCGGCGTGGCCTGTGCGGGGTGACAAGGGACAAGCCGCTCATCCTGGGCCCGGGGATGGGGACATGGCAGCTCCCCCGGAGGCTGGACCACCCTGGCGGAGCACTAATGACCCAGGGGGTCATGTTGGCCCCAGCCTCCCAGCACCACCCAAGAAGGGGAGCCAGGGTGGGGGGTGCAGAGGAATTGGGGGACACTTCGTGTGTGGTGGGGGGGGGAGGAGGAGGAAGAAGCCCTCAACACAGGGGAGATGCCCCCTCCCCTCCGCTCAATAGGAGGGTCCTGGGGGAGGGGGATTGACAGCCAGTGCCCTTCCCCCCATGGTCCCACCCCCTCCTGGCCCTTCATGACCCCCCCACACTTCATGGAGCGCCTTATAGCTTCTCCCCTCA